>NC_073697.1:99214242-99516903 GCF_023634085.1 Falco cherrug
TGTACTTAAACCACCTCAATGCAGCAATCCAGCAGCACTTTGGTGTAAGCAGCTGGATGCTTCAGCAGCTTTCTGGGGTGCAAATTCCATTGAAGGTGGATGGGTCTGTATGATGGCCAAAGCAGCTAGAGCAAAATCTGCAGCCTGAATGGGGAACACAGATGGCAGTAGCTTGATGTCTGAATAAAATCACTGTAGTATTTGCCATTGGCCAGTTAACTGTGCAAAATGCTTGGTCTGAGTGAAGGTGGGTGCGCTTAAAGTGGTGGCTGGTGTTGGTGAAGCAGTGTGAGAAATATGTGGTGAAAGAGGTGCAGATTCTGTGTTACTGCAGGAATTGCTGAAGCATAAAGTAACTTTGCAGGAGCTCATCTCAAATATCACAGGAGGACTCTTTTCTGTTGTCCTTATCCATCTATTTGTTCCAATGTGACAGTATTAAAACCACTTAAACTGGAGCGAGAGAAGAAACTGAAACTTCATACAGAAGTGAGAGCTGTTCCAGGTGTTGGTACAGCTGGTCTTGGTTTCTGTGCTATTTTGTGTCTTGTGTGAAATTGTGACAAAAATAACTTGAGGTGGAGGAGGGAAGGAAATGGGTGATGGGACAGGAGGGTGTTGGTCACTAACATTCAAGGTGCTTTGGGTTACAAATTTAATGTAGCTTGCATTAAAGCATTCTACCTGAGTACTGGATAGCAGTAAAACTACAGCTGTGCAGTACAGCAGAAACTTGGACTAGGAAGATAAAACTTTAAGTAGTCTGGAGAATAAGTTGCTTTATGTTCAAGCTGGCAAATAGGGATGACTGCAAGAGAACGCTTAGTACCTAGCATCTAGTCTAAAAAGCAAGCAGGCAAGGGAGAATTTGATCCATGGTTTTGCATTGCTTTTGTCCATATTACTGGCACTTCATATGCAATTATTTCTGCTGTACTTAATTTCATTTTTTAATGTGAAGTTTCATTTCTTTAAAACTCAGCTCTACGTTTTCTAGCCTAGAAGTCAAAGACCTAGTTTACAGGAACAAGCCTGGAGGAGTTGAAAGCAGCACCTGTGGAAGCCTGACTCCTCGCACCCTGTGCTGGGGGTGCACAGCCCTCCCCCCTGTCCTCTGTGGCAGTTCTCCCTGTTCCCATGCAGACACCTGGCCTTGAACAGGCAGCGCGGTAGAAAGCTAAACATGTTAAGTGATGGGACTGTGTCTCCTTGGTGCTGCAGCACTCCTAGGCAATGCGTGTGTTCCTGTGAGTGTGATGTTGGAGACTGAGCTGCTGGAGGTGGCCTGTTCCCATCTGAGGCTGTTGCTTCTTCAGGAGCTGCTCCCAGTTGTAGATGAAGCAGAACTGTCAGTGATACATGCTACCTCCCCTGAGGTATCTCAGGTTATCAGGGATGCTCAGTCCAGTTTCACTTGTGATATCCAGCATTAGAAATGCATTTTCTGTGCTCCCAGACAAGCACTTTAAGTGTGACAACTGATAACCAACCATTTTAGTAGCTACTGAAAGCAAGAGCTTTGCCAAAAGAAATAAAAATTCAACTAAATAAGGAAGTCAGCTATAAACTTAATCCTTTTGCTGCCTGGACATCTTTTTAATTCCTCCCTTTGAAGCAAGGGCTGTGATGGGCAGGGGGAGGAGGCAGTGGTGGCCTGGATCCCACTTTCCCTGCCCTGATGCAGTAGAGCACTGGACCCCTTGGGATCACCGTGGTGCTGCCACGGATAGAACCAGGCAGAAGGGGTGAGTGCTGTGGAGCAGAAAGCTCCTGTCTGCTGCTGGGGGCCACCTCCCACCACAGTGTGTCCTGCTGCTGCCCTGGCAGGTGGGGGAAGCCGCCTGTCCTGTGGCCTGAGACCCCTCCATGTGGGGCTGGAGCACCTCACCATTGCTGCACCTCCAACCCCCTCTTCTCCTGCAGCAGGCGGCTGGCAGGGCTGGTATTTTGCCACCCTCTGCCTTACTCCAAAGCTGCCTGCAGACATGGTGCTTCTGCCCAAGCAGCTCCTGTGGGTGCCTGGAGCCACCACCCAGCCCCCTCCACTCAGCCTTTGGGACCGGGTGTTGGATGAAGGGTGAGGGGGATGGGAGATGAAGCAAAACAGATAATCCTCAATGCTGCCTGTTAGAAACGGCTTCCATACCGATTACAGAGTACTTCCCAGGAGCCATTTACCAGTTGTGCTGCTGGTGCTGCCGCCAGCCCGTGATCCTGGGTAGCTCTGTGGGCTTGGTGGGCACGGGCAGGCGCTGCTCGCTTCCAAGAGCGCATCATTTCACTTGCTTCACGGCTGGATGCATTTTGTGTCCCAGAGCAATGAATTTTTAATGTCTAAAAAACGTCCATCATGGGAGATGGTCTCTGTTTAACAGGTTCACCCCCATGCCTTGTGAAGTGCAGTCAGCAAAGCTGCTCACTGAAGCTGTATTTACGCTGGTTTGCTCCCCTCCCTCAACCTCACAGGTATTTCCTGGCAGGCTTTATCCCGCCTTACTGGCAGCGTTAGGTTCCAAGACAAGCTGCTAAAATTTACCGTACTCTCTTCTGCTAAAAGCATACAACTGGTTCCTGCTGGGCACCTGGAAGCCTACTGACGTTCGGAATTTCTGTCAGTGCTCGTATTTTTTACAAGCCTCGAGTCCACTTACGTGCTACCAAGGCAGGATGAGGGGAGTTTTTTAGTATATATGTTTATATAGCACTTCAACATTCACAGATTAAAGTGTGAGAATTTAAACTGTCAGCAGAGGACCTTTATCTGCCATCTTCCTGTAGATGAGAGATGCCAGGTTAAACCAAACCCAGGCAGAGCTGGGGCAGGAGAGGAAGGAGGGACGTGCCTGGAGCAGCAGATTTCACAGTGCGTGTCCTTGAGGAGACTTGTTTTCCTGCTGCTCCAACTTCTGGACTCCTACTCACCTCGCAACAAGTGTGGATCCAGACCCAGCAGTTCACATGTGTTTTACATCTGCATTTGATTAAATAAATCATCTGTGATGGAAGCCACACATCTGCTCTGGCTAACTGATACAAGACACAGGCTCTGGAACAATCATGAGCCTGGTTCCAAGTCTGTGCCAAAATACATTCTGCCCCTCCCTGCAGGGCTGGAGGAGTAATGGAGATAACCCTCCCCCCTCTGCAGCCCCCCAGGCATATCCCCAGGGAGACTCTGCCAGCCAGAGCACCTCACACAACCCCAACACGGGGCTGGGTTTTACAGTTATTTCCCTCTGACTCTGCACTGGAGGAATATTTAAGTCTTGTCTAAATCCAGAATACAACTTAAGCTAGTCAATATTTGACTCTGCCAGAAACCTCACGTTTTTATTATTATTTTATTAATATAGTTGGGGTTTTTTTTGCTGTTTTTCTCTCATTTTGAAAGCAAAGGCAATCCTGGTGTAGCACACCCATCTTTACCCTTCAGCTGCTTGAAAAACTTTTGAACGCAGGGCATTATACAAAAGAACAAAGTACATTCCAAGAAAATAATTATATAAAATTTTAATTTGTTTTAATTTATTTTGTACAGAACTAGGCAAGCTAGGCATTCAGTTTTAGTCTGAAATAAAATGAAAGCTCAGAAAACACAAGCTGTAGCAACACCTGGGACTCCTTTGCTTTGTTAGAGGCCTTTGGGTCGTAGCAGATCTGCAGCAACTCTTCCTTTCCAGCAGCTTCACACTCGCTCTGCCCCACTGTTGTGCCTCTGTCCTGTTGGACACCACGGAGGAAAGAAGTGACATGCCCTTGGGACTACACAGTTAAATTTAAAAAAAAATATCTTCTTAGGCCAGAAGAGTATTTCACCCTCCAGTCAAAGGACTGGACATATGCTTTCAAAGTTTTCACTTTTATTGGGAATGAAACACAACCATCTAAAAAATATTTTAGAAAATTTATTGAAAACTGACATACAAAGGGCGATTTGGTCCCAAGAGAAGACAGACCAGAATCAGATATTCCATAACTCAAAATAAAGTTTTACCTAATACTGCATCACATTTGCCATCCCGCTTGTAAACAGCTTTAATGAAAGTCTTTTAAGGAAGCCAACAACAAATGAAACTCTTACAAACACAAAAGTTTGAAAACACCAAGTAGCTGGTTCTCTCTCTCCAAGTGATTGCTATGGCAAGAATCTTGCTCAGTCCTCCTAGATACTCGATTCCTGCTCTGCTCCACTTCCATCAACTCAAACAATTCAAACTTCTCTCCTATCACAAGGGGATTAACAAATTACCAAAAAATTTAGTGTTTTCTACCAAAACCAAATTTCTTGGATGCAGTTTCTTCTCATCTCATGGTCTCTGTCAATAGTCTACTGCTATATTCTTGTTTCAGATGGCAGAATAACAGGGGTCAGTGATGCCATGAGCATCAAACAATTAAAAGGAAACACACTTCTGAACATCAACCTTTGGTACAAACATAAGAGCAATAAAGTATGCTTAAAAGCCAACTGCAAAAAATTCTGCAAATTTGATACACAATTGAAATTTTTCCTCTTAAAAATCCCTGCATTGAGATGTATTTAGGCCTCCCAGTTTTATACATCTTCTGTCGCTATTTTAGTATTGCTGAGATGGTTTTGTCAAATTTTTGAATTGTTTATCCTTTCTTTTCAGTTTATTTAGGATTCAGAGCTATCAGCTAAAACAGTTCCAACCCTGAGGTTTCGTTACAATCCCGCAAGTTTAAAACCAGGCTGTTATTTGGAGGCACCACATTTTCCCCGGCAGTGCCTACAGCCTTCTCCAAACTGCATTGCTTTACTTTATACTCAAGCAACGTAGCACGTCAAAGGCTGTAGATTTTAAGCATGTTCAGCAGCTTAATAATATATGAGAAATGTTATGCAGTACACGCAAGAGATTTGTAACAGACTCTTAGATGAAATCAGACATAACAGCAAGATAAAGCTGCATATGTTCTTCCAGAATGGTAAATTTATACACCAGTTTACAGAGTAATACCTATTCATGTTGGAATGTTTTTAACGAAGCTCTGAAATGTTTTAGCAAGAGACAGCAAATTTCACACAGCCTTCGACGAGAGCAGCAAGATCGACAGGATTTAACAAACAGGGGTACCTTTTGAACAAAGCTGCTGCTGTCAGCCAAAAGAAAAGAAAGGATGACTGCGAGAAGCTTGGTTTTAAACTATCAACTATGGGTTATTCAACAGTTATCCAACAAAAATACCATCACAAAGATTATCAATTAGCTGTGCAAAGGAAGAGTAGATTTTCTTACGCAAACAGCTGCGTTATTGTGGACTTGCTCCTTTACGTCAGCAAGATGTCAAAGCCAGACTGGGATGCTAGCGCCCTGAACTGAGCCTGCTACAGGGAAAGGAATTTCTTACAAAAAGCCTTAATTCTGTTATCTCTGAGAAAGCTCAAGGACTTAAGAACACAAGGTAAGATCCTTTGCCTTGTTTAAGGGCTTTAAGCATAACAGAACTGTTGTGTACTGAGGAAAGTTACAAGCAGTAGCCAAGTGAGGATCCCTTTTCTTAACACACTGAATTCTTTTGGCATACACATCTGTATAAACTACATGATGTTATGTTAATGGCACATGCTCTGGCTAAGTTTTAAGTCTAGATTCCCCCAGGAAGAAGACAACCATCATCCTTACTTCACCACCAATGCCAGCAGCCTCAAATCTGGGACTTGGTTACAGACAATAATCAGTATTTGACCCTCTTTATGCCGGAAACCAGCTCCCTGTTATCTGATTTACTTACCACGTTTATAAAAATTAAAGGATGCCTGTTATTTAAGCAAAAGGTACACTGTCTTCAACTGACTTGCCAACTCAATGCATACAAAAAAAAAATCACAGCACAATGTAAAATGTGAATCAATCCACCAAGAACTACTTTTCTCTGGACTTTGGGAAAGGGGGGCATCAAAAACCCACAAACACAATTTAGGAGCCAGTGAATCAAAGATGACTAAAGTTATTAAGTATCTTGCAAGTTAGTAGCTGATTTTACTTCATACAAAACAAGAAGCCTGTGCTCAGCTGTAACATTCCTTCCCTACCACACCACAGATGTGTAATTTCTACATTTCAGTGGACATAAAGTACAGACCAGCCACAGATGAAATACTGTGGAAAGCTGTACTTCCAAAGTGACTGCTTTTCAATCTGCGACTGAATGCAAAAGTGTTTCTTCCTTTCCATACCTTTTTGTAATCCAAATTAAACCAACTGACCAAGCATAGCATGGGCACGAAAGTCTTAATGGCTCAGTAAATGAAAGATGTAGCTTAAGCCACAGTTACATTCAATATTTGGATTTTTAAACTTTACCAAAAGACAATTAAGAGGGTATTTCACCATTAAGCAAAATGGAAAGCTACTTCCTTGTTCCAAAGGCCTCTGGATTACCTTCTCAGTAAAAACAAGACTATTTAACAGATCAGAGCATGGAATCTTACGGATTTTTTCAGTTCCCTTAAGTTGTGTCTGGCCAATCCACATTCTTATGATTGTTAGTAGGAAAACCCCCCAAAAATAATAAAACTTCAGATTCACACATCAAACCAGAATGAAAGAAGGAATCAAAAAACAGCAACAAAAAACGCCAGAAGATCACCACTTCCAGTCTGAAATCTGGCATCTACAACTCCATCTCTTCTTCTGCACACCCAGAGGTTCCCAAACCAGCATACTGATCTGGAGACATCGCAGTCTGTTGTGATTCAGGGAATGTTTCAGTCTGTGCGTCAAAAGCAGCTCTTGGTGTTGACTGCTTAGCTTGACACCCTTCTGTACTCTGCTGCTTAACGTTCTTAACAGAAACGGACTTCAGTTTATCTGTGAGAAATTCAGGAAGAGGTTTCCAAAGCACCAGCTCCATAGATGGACGGCTCCTAGAAGAGATGGAGTCTCAATTAAACTTCAGTTCTCCAATCACAACTACTAAAACCAGTGAGTTATCTCAGTCCTTTGTGCTAGTCTGGAACTCTTATTCCAGAGTCCATTTTTTTTTTCTTTCCCCCTATTAAATTTCCTCTTCCTTAACTAGTTCCATTACTTCTAGTTCTAACCCTGTATTTTCTTTCTTTTCTTTTGCACCAAACTCGACGACCACTGTCGGTCACAATTTGGGACCACCTTCTTTTGGAAACGCACATACATAAAAATCAAGATACAAGGGTTTATTCAACAAATTTCACTGTGTAGAAACGAGGAGTACAAAACAGACAGCTTGATGACCACCAGTCACACTTAACTTCTCTTTTACATTAGTTGTTCCTATTTCTGACCAAACAAATGGTCTGTTACACCACATGGGCTGCACCGTGCATTAACCAAGGACATCTCCACAAACATGAGACTGGGTCTCTCTTCTCATTTGCATGTGTTAGCTACATAGCACCATGATTTCCTCCAGAACTTACATAGATTCTATTATTTTCTTTGTCAGGCCTTCACCAAAATCCCTCTTCATCCCTTTTTTAAGGGTATCTGACAGGATAAGAGTGGGCAGATTGCTAACATTTCCATCAGCATGAACTTCCTCATCTTCATCAATTATCCTAGGAATGGAGGGGGAAGAGGGAAATAAACACTATTGAGCATACTGTTAACAGGCACATCCACTGCAGACTACAGTTACATCTACATGCGCTGCACTGTGCAGTGTAGGGATCTGACCCAGGCTGGGTACCAGAAGCAGCGGGGCCACGTTAACACCAGTCTCTCTTGGGCCAATACACCCTAAGAACGACCGTCACCACAGAAGCCGCTTGAG
Source organism: Falco cherrug (assembly GCF_023634085.1). Classification (NCBI taxonomy): domain Eukaryota; kingdom Metazoa; phylum Chordata; class Aves; order Falconiformes; family Falconidae; genus Falco; species Falco cherrug. Next base: position 99,222,019 of record NC_073697.1, read on the forward strand.
CAGCTATGCCACTTCTGGTACCTAAGCTAGCTTTGTTATCCCTGCATCATCCAGCAGCACGCAACGCAGGTATCCACTACGAGAAAATAAATAAATTCACTTCAGGGGAAACTGTATGATTCAGTCACATTACAAGAGCGAGTCTCAGTTATGCCATAGTTTCACCGGCTTGATTCCCCGTACCTTAACTCTGCAAATCATTGAAAAGCTGCTGAATACAGTTCCTAACCTTCAGTGACGTTGCACCGATTTCTCAGAGATTAAAAAGGCACAAAAAGTTGAAGCATTCAGAACAAGCCAGAGTTATCTCCGCTGGTTTTGGTAAACTTTTTAAAGAAAATTTAGCAGAGTAGCTGGGAAGGATGGGGAACAATCCTCCAAGAGGTCCAAAGCAGACTTTGTAATGCAAATATAGCCAGAGAATACAGACATACATCACTGATTCACCCATGAAAAAATAAAATAATCTAACAGTACCTTGGTTCCCTTCACGCACCATCTATGAAGTAATCATCTAAAAAAAAATCTTGTTTTATAATTTATAAAACTTTTGGCTTTTCTAACAACTGTCTGCAGTAGTCATTTTAGGTTTTTTGGAATACTAGCTCAACTGCAATCAACCGATACACATACATGTGACATTCCCAGAAATCTTTCAAAGGCAAGAACGCACAGTGCATTCGTTAAATGCTGGCAAGTGAGTGCCTGTAGCCACCCCATCACCCCCGTATCATGCTATCTGGTATTTAACAGCAAGATGAACCTCAGCTTTATTGCATATGTGCAGAGAGATGTCTCTGGTCCATGCTACTTTCTACACTTGACAAAATCACATCTACCTCGAGCATTTAGAAGTATTAATCACTGAACAAGCTGCAGCTGGTTGAAAAAAGTTGTTCACTGGTCAGACTTGAGCTCACCAGTTAAAATCTGAGCTCTGGCTACTCACAAAAGAGCATAAAACCCCATTACGGTACACCGATGGTGCACAGTGATTGTGAAAAGGTGGTTATTTCTTCACCATCTCTTGCTCTAGCACCCTCAATTTCAGATCACAGTACCACCCCCAAGACTCATAGGACCATAAGTAGCCTAAAAAGGAATCACTCGAACAGAAGGTTAATCTCAGACTTACAGTACCATTATCAAACTGCTAAGTGCTAGATTTACCCCTTAATGCCCACCAAAAAAGGGAAAGCTCAACAAAGCCAGGCTACTCAATCCCTGCATTTACCTGTCCTCAATTTCCTGAAGCTTCCTGCGAGCAACCTCGCACTGCTGTTCCCCCATTGTCTGATCCATTTCTTCACAGGGAATTTCTAACAGGGCAGTTTCAGGACCGCTGCCACCATACTGACTTGCCACCTCCCCAGCTGCCTGCTGACCTGCACAGAGAATCCATTCTTCAGTGTTGGGATTCAAAGGACAATTTTTGGCTCCTGTCAGTCTCTTCTTCCGCACAGGACAACTAGGAAACAGTAAGTTTACAATTGTCAAAAGAGAAAAGCAGCATTCTACAGGAAAAAACATTACAGAAAGTCATGTGCATGTCAACAGATTTGACATACTATGGAAACACAACCTCCACAAAGAAAACAAATCTGCGTTGCTCTTCTTAAAATGCAGGTACCCATAAAAGAAAATCAGTGCTACACAATTAATTAGGTAACTGAAATGGATTTGGGGTCATGTACAATTCAGGGAAAGCTTTCCAAATGCAAAGAGTGATAGAGGTTCCCTTCCTGCATATTTTGTAGATAGGATGTGCTCAAATCTTTACAGAAAAGAAAAAGCAAATTAAGATTCTTCAGGCTATAAAAGACAAATTTAATTTACCCTTCTGCCTCTTCTTCTAGCTTATGCTTCTTTCCACAGCGAACAGAGACACTGCAAAAGAAAAATAAATGGTCATTTAACTTCTGATTATAACTTCCAGTGATGCTGAAATTTTCAAGCGATGTTTTCCTCCCTTTTAAAATTTCACTTGCAGCCAAGAGCCACCATCACAGTGTATCACCGGCTGTGAAGGGAGTGGAAGTTCTGGACAATAAATGACCACTTTGCTCCAAAGAAAGTCAAAGGCAGCTGTAATTACTCTGTTCTCTGAGCAGATTTCCATGCTGCTTTCTCCTCTTTTACATTATTTATTTTTTCCATACAGGACAAGAGCAATTTTTGACAAAATTAAAATGTTTCAAGAAGCAACACGTGATCCAACTTAAGTCTCTTATTACACTGTCTCACAGTGACATACGCTAATTAAATAGGACTAAACAACAACATTTAATGGAATAATTTAAGTTTTTTGTGCTCACGTATAAGAAAGGGCAAACTAAAACAAAAAAGTCAAAAAAAGTACATATATTTAAAAGCATGTCAAGATGTTGGTAAACTTAATCACGTTTCTCTCCTTTTAGAAGGCCTCTTCATCCCCACCAACAAACTTCAAGGCCGCCAAGACGAGCACAATACGATTCTAACATTGTACAAGCAAAACACTCCCAGGAGAAAAACAAATTCCAACCCGCCTTGAAAAGAAAAGTTATTTCACGGCGCCAGCGCAGCTGAGCCATCCGCTCCCCCCGCCCCTGAGCCAGCGGTTGGCACTTACTGGCTGTGGCCCTGCGGCAGGTGCAGGCCGTGCGAGGGGGCCGCGCTAGTAAAGGAGCCCACCGGGGCGACCGTCAGGCCCTCGTTGTAGCTTCCCAGCGCGGCCAGCGAGGCAAGGTCGAGGCTGCTCTGCAGGTACAGGCCGGAGGAGCGGCCGCCGTCGGCACCATCGCTTCCGTTCCCGGCCATGATCATCACGGGCGGCTGGAAATGGCTGTGGCCGACGGCTCCGGGCGGCGGGTCGTGCCGCGTCCCCGCCGACGGGCCGTGGCGCTCAGGGGCAGCGGCCGGGGCCTGGGGAAACTCCACGGCAGGGCCCGCAGGGAGGCCCGGGCAGGATCTGCCCAGCGCCGCCATGTCCTGCTGCGGGGAGGGAGAGGCCATCAACGCCGCGCGTCCGCACCGCCGAGCGGGGCGACCACCCCAGAGGCCCGGGGCCGGCTCCCCCCCGCGCTACCGGACACCCCAGCCCGCAGTCGCCCGCCCGCCGCCGGCCCCAGGCGCTCCCGCTGGGGTCGAGCTCCGCGGCCAAGGTGAGCGGGCCCCGTCGGCCGCCCCGGGCTCCTGCGGGACTCGGCCCGCCCCGCCGCAACCCAAAGGCACGGCTGACTGCCCGCCCCCGCCCGCCCGCGCCGCGGAGCGCTCACCGCCGGGCCGGGCCGGGCCCGGGGCTGGGGGCTCCGCCAGAGCCCGCGGCCCTTCCAGGCCTTTCGCCGCGCTTGGAGAAGGCGCCGCGGGGCATTCTGGGAGCTGTAGGCCCGGGCGGGCGCGGGGCATTCTGGGAGCTGTAGGCCCGTGAGGCCGCGGCGCATTCTGGGAGCTGTAGGCCCTGGAGGTCGCGGGGCATTCTGGGGGCTGTAGGCTCGGGCGGCCGCGGGGTGTGAAGTCCTTGCCAGCGCCGTGGCTGTGGCGCTCATGGGGCAATGCGGGCCCCTGGGGTGGGAGGCCCCGGCTCTCCCAGGCCCCGGCCCTCCCCGGCCCGGGCCAAGCCTCAGCTCCTCAGGGAGCCTGGAGACAGAGCTGCTCTTGTCTGTGGCCTTGCGTAATCCCCGTGGCCGGCAGCCAGAACGGCTGGGCTGGGCCGTGCCACCGGTGGAGCTGCCAAATCCCAGTCAGATGAGGAGCTCAGCCAGCAGCCCAGTCAGATGAGGAGCTCAGCCTGCAGCGTTGCCCACACTCAGTGGGCTGCAGCCTCGGGGAAGCAGCCGGCGGTTGGGGCAGCTACGCGCCTCGGGAGGTATGCCGCCAGCGCACAAGGTAATCGCCCAGCTGCTTTCTGTAGTAGCTGAGACCCCCTGCGAACGGGTGGCTAACGGGCCGTGGTTTCTGCTTTGACTTATATGAAGAAAGTGCGTGTGCTGTGATGTTAACCATGGGAAAGCTCTGTAGCTCCTGTAAGGCTCTATGGAAGTTGGACACTCCAGTCATAAAGAAGTTGTGAACTGTTGAGAAGGATCCCAGTGGCTAGTTGGAAGGCAAAAATCTTGTGTTTTAATATAGTAATGACTTCATTTCTTAAGCACCTTTTATTCCTGTAGTGTAGTTTACTAAATTTTGCAAAGGAACTCAAATGCAGCCATACTAAGAATGGAGTCCCAGCCCCTGCTGAGAGGGTCTAGCACGCACAGCAAGGTAAGCAGAACTGTCTTGGCCTCTGAAGATGGATCCTGCAGAGAGTTTGTAGCGTTTCCAGTGATGCACAAATGTGAAATTCTCTGATTGTTTCATGTTTACCTTAAGTAAAAATCCATTAGATGATCAGGCTTGTAAGGTTCTGTGTTTTCCTTAGGCACCTAGCAGTGTTATAAAACACAAGCTGTAAAAGCACATTTTCTGATTCCTATGTTTTAGATTGAATGTAAATTCAAATTTGTTTGTCGCATGTCTGTGAAGTGAGGAGAAAGTACTTACAAACTGTCAGAAGTTAAATAGCTTACAGAACAGGTGAGGCTCTTATACGTTCTCTTAGAAATTTGGGCCCAAACTCCAATGTGACAGAGCGTGTTAGTGTAATGAGAGACTGATTTGGGCAGGAAGAACAGAGCTGTCATAACAAAACATAAGTTGTGTGATGTATGTTAATGATTCTGGTTTTTTTTTTCTTTGTTTGTTTTCTGTGTCTAGTTCTAGACTCCAGGTTGTACCCAAGTGACACAACAAAGATGCTGGCAGTATTTAATAGAAAACTCTGTGTGTGCAGTGCCTATATTTACCTGTATTTACCACCTCTAGTTTTTCTACTGTACATGCTGCAGCCCTTATTTGTGACTCTTAATTCATTGCTTTGGTTGTCATTCAGGGAAACACTTTTTACTCTCAGGAAACCATAAGGAAATATTAATTGGATTTTACTTCATTAAGATCAGTTTCAACTTCTGAATTTCAATCCTGAATGAAGGAAGTTTTGATTAATTATCTTCAGGAAAGGCACAGCTCTTTCAGAATGCAATACAGCATCTGGAATAACTCAACATTTCTGGGCATTGGACCAAGAATGAGAAGGATGAAGAACTAGTCTACGTACCTTACAACGAGAAATTCAGGGAGTACAAGCTTATAACGAAAAATTATGTACAGTCTTTGTCTGTGAAGGAAGAGGAAATTTGATCACAGAAGTGCCGTTAGTATAGGAGTCATTGTTGTGTCCAGTGGAATTTAGGCTAAAAGATGCTATAAGATGAAATTAAGACCTGATTTTTAATGAAAGGGTTGCTAAACATTTGAACTGGATGTTATTTTTAGTGCTATCATATTAAATAAAAAGTAGAATCAAGAAGCATCACATCAGAAAGCCAGACGCTGTATAAACCTCCAGAGATCGAACCGGCTAACTTGCAGACATCCAGTAATCAACCTCGGGACTTGCTGAGAGAAATAAAATACTGTTATTTCTCTCATCTCAGATGAAATGTCAGTCAGAGGAATTGGGATTTGGTTAATTCTTATACAGAGTCATTGTACCTGTGACACCCAACATAAACAGTCCTAGCATTTTTTCATAAACAGTAGACACCATGAGTGGTGTGATTCGTGCAAAAAGCATTTACACAGGTCAGTAAGTATGCCATCAGCAGTGCAATGGTTGTGTTGCCTACACTGAATCTGGATACTTTTAATTGTTGCATTCCTAAAAGACGTTAGTGATCATGGCCAAAGTCAGCGTGAAAGGTTTCTTCTGCTGCACGTATTTGAGAGCTTGTGTAGTTTTCTTTCACTGTTCAAAACTAAATACATGATATATTCCACTGTAATTTTCTCCTAGATATTATGTTCATGTGGGTTCAAGACCCTGTCTCTTTTCATGCCAGTTACTTTCTTCTGTTCTCTAGTTCCCCAGCTGGACCTTGGTTTTGGCTGTTTGTGCTGTTGGAATTGGAGGGACTTTTCAGTATGGGTATAATGTTTCCATTATCAATGCACCCACCCAGGTAAAATATTGTCTCTTGTTCATAGGGTTGTTTTACAGTAATGGAGCATCCTGACTAACTGGCCGATAGGCCAGATGTGATTGCAGTGGGAACCAAAGCAGGCTTCCTCTCATATTAAGTATTCTTGTTGGTTCCCAGAATGGTTTCATGTGAATTTGTTTGTGAGTACCTCCCATCAGGAGCATTCTGTGTCAGATGAAAGTGCCAGATATGCCACATAAATACCTCTGTTAAAGTCCCTTTTAGAAGGATTAACTCAGTAAGCAACATCTTCCAATTAACCAATTTACTAAAATTGCCCAAAACATTAAAACAGGATAGAACAGAACATTTAAGTTGGGAGGGACTTAAAATGATCATCCAGTCCAACTGACTGACCTCTTCAGGGCTGACCAAAAGCTAAAGCATGTTGTTAAGGGCATTGTCCAAATGCCTTTTAAACACTGACAGGTGTGGGGCATCGACCACTTCTCTAGGAAGCCTGTTCCAGGGTTTGACCACCCTTTCTGTAAAATGTCACCACCATTTCTCCTCATGGCAAGTTTAAACCTCCCCTGACGCATCTTTGAGCCATTCCCATGCGTCCTATTGCTGGATAACAGAGAGAAAGGATAGTTATAGTTGTCCATCACAAGGCAGCTTACTGAGAAAGGCCTTAGAGACTCAAAAAGTGGCATCTGTAGTGTCTGAGAATCTCATCTTTTCACCTACTTGGTACTTCTGCATCCATTGCCATGGCCTTGGAGAATTCTGCATATTTTATGGATGACTCAAGAGGATCTGAGCAAATGATCATGTGAAAGTGATGAGTATCATTTTCTGCTGTCTGCTGATTTATTTTCTTGTGAAACTGTGAAAAGTGAATTTGCTGCAACACTGTATGCTTTCTACAAAGATTAAAATAAGCTGTTTGTGGAAGAACATGTAATATGCTGGAAACGGAGAGCCCAGGAAATTTGTTCTTCTGTTATGTCTTTGCAGGCTAAGAACAGGAGCCTCTGATTACAGTAATGTATGTCAGTTCAAGAGTTTCTAAAGACAAATTTTAGGAAACCAAGTGTGTAGAATAACAGTTTAAATGTTCTAATACATGAATACTGTAAGGAAGGCAGAGGAATATTAGAGTTGCAGAAAGGGATTTTACTATGAATAGTGGGATTACACTAAGGCATGAAGTTCAAAACCAAGGGTCTTCTGACAGTAACATTTTTCAGGTTATGTGAGATCTCTGTGCTCTGAGATATTCCTAAAACCAGTAGGAGCTATGTATCCACCCCCTGCCCTGGCTTCATTCGGGAGGACTGCAAAGCTCTTTTGTAGCAGTGTGTGGAAAGATTGTTTCTCTGCCTCTCCTGAGGTAGAATACAAAAACAAAGCTACTCAGCAGTCTTTGAGATGTATGGTGAGTAGGAAATGGTGTGGTGGTCAAGGTAGATTCTGCTAGTCATTGGTGGTTTTGATACAGTACAACTGAGATGATACCTTTTGTTAGTTCCTAGAATTGGTTTTCAGGATTGAGGTGCAAGTTATAGTGCTACGCTGTGGGGCTAGACATGATGCTACACATTCATCATTCTTTTCTACTGCAGCATATACATAGGTTCTTAAATGAAACCTGGAGTAGTCGTTATCACAAGGAACTAAATCCAGATCTGCTGACTTTCCTTTGGTCTGTCATTGCTTCTATATTTTCACTCGGAGGCCTGTGTGGAGCCCTTATCGGAGGCAGCATGGCGATTCAGCTAGGCAGGTGAGTTACAGCCACAGGCCTTTAGCAGCATGTCTAAATGGAGAATAATAAATTCTCCAAATATTATAAATAATAAATAAATAAATGGGGAAGGCGTGTAAGAAAATGTACCTTAGGTGACTATAAATGTTTTTCACTTCAAAGCAGAGCTTTCTGGTAGAATTTTACAGTTTGTTCCAATGTGACTTTAAAAGATGAGCCCTGAATTACAGACTTCCAGTCAAGTCTTCCCATTACATTTACTGAATTCTAAGTTCGGAGTGTGCACGTACCGTAGGGTAGGAAACACGGGTCCCCCATACACATTTGCAGCCTTTATGCCAGTAAGGAATTGCTGTGTAATCTGTAATGTTTTGTGCACGTTCTGTATAGATACAGCAAAAATAAACAAAACCCCACTCCTACCTTGTCAGGCATTGCTGTCATGTTTATGTGTTATCCTTATGGTTAGACTTTTTTTTTTTTTTTTTAAATACAAGTAAATAGTTGTATCAGATACCTGGATTTCCAGTGACTATCATGTTTCTTCAGTATAAGCCCATTTTTTCTTTCCATATTACCAAAAAGGAAAACTTTTTAATAAATATGTTACTGCAGATTTCCTGAATTATTTGTTTTTTCTCCTCATTAGGAAAGGAGCTCTTTTGCTGAATAATATTATAGCAATAGTGGCCTCCATTTTAATGGGGATCAGTTTTCCTACAGGATTGTTTGAGTTACTGATTGCTGGAAGGTTTTTGATTGGCATAAATTCAGGTGAATGATTTCGTATTCCTACTTTCAGTAAACTATGGTGAATGCTAAATTATTGTTACTGCTGCTTCTTTAGGTACTATGATATGTGTTTGTATGCTCTTTTGTAGATATGATGACAAAAATGTTCTGTAGTCTAACTTGTAATCAAGGCAGCTACGTGAATAGGAAATTAACTAAGTCTGATTGCTTGCATGTTTTGGTTCTTTAACTCTTTTCACAGTAAAATCTACTAATAGGAAGATGTTTTTCTATTTACTTGCAGGTATTGGGCTCTGTGTACAGCCTCTGTATATTGGGGAGGTTGCCCCAAAACATCTTCGAGGTAGCATGGCCATGGGGAGTTCCATCTTTCTGACTGGAGGGATTCTGACAGGACAAATAATTGGTTTAAGGTTAGAAATGCGTTTTTTTTCCTGCCTTGCATTAATTGTATGTAAAGAATTCTAGTTCCCTGCAGCTCCCTGCAAAACATTCATTGTGGCCATTGTAGCGTTAGTGATTCAGCTTCACGCAGTAGGTCTACCTGTAAGAAGAAACCGCCTGCTTTTGTCACCTTATTCCTACAACTGCAAACCATCTGTGCTATGTCCCCAGGGAAGTGTTATCAGTTTAGGTGGGTCAGCCAGAACAGCATCGGTAAAACAGGTACATCTGTGCTGGGTTCGTATTTTCTGCTGGTTTCTTGCTGGAGACAGCGGACGTTTGTAAGACAGGACTTGAGAGCAAAGGACTCACAGTTTCTGTATTGCAGCACTCCTGTTGGTTTTGTCCCTTGTGAGATCAGATGAAGCTGCTAGGGACTTTATCCAGTTGGATCTTAAAAAGTTCCAAGAACAGAGACTGCACCAACTTCGAGATGAAAAGCTTCTTTGTCTGCTAGAAGCCTTCCACTGCCCTAAGAGCAACTGCTAGTAGCCCAAGTAACAGCACATTACCTGTTTTTTGTGTCCCACTACCAAAAGCACTTTTCTTCCTTTTTCCTTATTACTAGCTTCTGAATTAACTGATTTTGCTAGATACTTTAGGTGTGAATTGCTGCAAAATACGTAGAACATAAACCTCAGACAGCATAATCTAGGCCCAGTATTTAAAATTTAACAGGTTTACATTGTCCACAGTAGATCATCCTGCTGATTCTAACTATTCCAATTTTAGTGATTCCTTTCTATGTAATAGCCCTTCTCATCAGATCAACTTTGAATGGGAGGGGGGATCGGATGACCTTCTGAGTTCCTTTCTGTCCTAAATTCTTGTGTGACTCTCAAAAGCAAATGCTGGTGCCAACCTTCAGGTGAAGTCCGTATGTTTTTACTTTCCTGCATTGCTAGACTACACTGCTTTGGCAAACATGAAAATAATGCTTAGGACCAACACAGCAATAAGCAGCCATAAAGTAGCATTGCTCGCCTCTTCCTGAGTGAAACCTGATTTCAGAGTAGCTGGGAAATACTTTCCCAGCCTCCTCCTGCTGACATTCACAAGATGTAGGTACCTGGTTACAAGGGAACTGTTCTCAAAGGACAAACACCTTGCTCCCAAAACTCTTCTGAATAGTTACCAATAGCTAATTACTTGGGTTTTTTCCCCCTCTTTTTCCACACCTCTCCCAGGGAATTATTAGGTGGAGAAACATATTGGCCTGTGTTGCTATCCAGCAGCTGTTTCCCAGCATTTGCCCAACTTTTATTCCTGCCATGGTTTCCTGAAAGTCCCAGATACCTTCTTATTGACAGAGGTGATGAGCTGAGCTGTGCCAAAGGTAATTTACAGCATCTGTACTTTCTCTGTGTCTTCAGAAGTGTGCAATGAGTGTATTGGGGTCCAGATTCTCCTTTTATCTTTATCAACACAGCACAGCCTAGTGATTTTTTCACCCATGTTTTTTCCTCCAGTGAGCTTATATGGAAAAAGCGATTGTGGAACTCAGAAGCCTATAATGGATTGTGAACAAAACTTTTTATTACCTCATTTCAAATATACGTTCATGTTTTTTTACTCTAATGAAATCTCTAGATGTTTCATAATGTTTCTCCTGGATGTAGTAACATACTGGATGTAGTAACATACTTGAACGCCCCTTGGGGCACACAGTCACAGGCTGTGTAGCTGCCAGACTTCGCTGGCTGAGCCAAAGAGGGTAAAGACAGTGTCATTGCAGTTGGACGCGAAGTATGGTCTTACATGTTTGGCAAATGAGAAACCCTGATGCCTTTGAGTCAAAATATTTAATGCAATCTACAATAAATGCTTTGCAATATTTTGCTTCTATGTTTTGCTTTCACCATCCTTTTTAGTGATGATGGGCAAGTTTTGAAATGTCCCAACAGTAAGCATTTTTCTTTAAAAAGTCAAAAAGAAAGTGCTTGGATTTTCCCTTGGGCTGAAATATTTGCGCAATGGAGCACAAATCAACTGCCAGTTTTTTTCAACCCAGGACTGCAGGGGGTTGGGGCCTGATATGCTAATTCTGATGTAGTTCATAGTGACATAAAATGACACTTGTGATCCATGGATCTTCCACTTAAAATGCTAAATAAATAAGAGAAATGAAGAAAGGAAGTTTACCTTGTTAGCATTTGATAGGGTTATATTTAATTCCATTTCCATTTTATGTATAAAGAAAGGAAAACCACTTCTTTTGCTTTTTTTTCCTGTTCCTTCTTTTTGAACACTTCTTGAAATGCTGTTGATGAGCATATGAATTTTTACCTGTCTAGGAAAGGTATTAGTAGATAGAACAGCATATGTTGAAGAAGGATCTTCAACAAAGGAAATTAAAGAGGCTTAATTTGTGGAAGACTTTAGGCCAAGGTAAGAATTTTAGGAATTACAAAAGAGGCAGGGTTCACAGAGACAGCGAAGTCTTGTATTGTACTGGGTAATTAAAACCCAAACAGACAAAAAACGTATGTTTTATATAAAGCCATTTGTGTGCCTGCAGGCCTCTTCCCCCCCCTGCCCCCCCCGCCCCAGTTTGTCAGCTGATCTAATAAAAATAACTTTCTCTTTGCTTACCTTGCCCAAAAATATTCCTAGACTATCACAACTGCAAAAGCACAGTAACTACAAATGAGCTATAGAGTTAATTCTGTCTAATTTGAAAGTCATGGACAAGATGACCATAATGTCCCTTTCAGATTAAGATCTAGTTTCTTCATTAAATGTAATTTTCTAAATGTAAGTGAAGCTTGCAATCTCTGTATCATGTTCAAATCTTTCCCTCTCAATTTTTATTTAAAACGTAACATAATCGTGTATTGTTTTTTTTTCCAAGAATTGTGGCTGCTCCTGAGCCGATACTGAAGAGTGGCTGGAGCTTGCAGCTGGTTATGCTGTTAGTGATAACAACAGCACCGGAAAGTTTGCTTTCAGGGATCATCACAAGTTCTACCGTTGCCCTAAAGATGACAAATTGTCACTTATGATGTATTTAATCTTGAAGATTTTAGAGGAACTGACGTTTTAGGAACAGGTTTCACGACCGTTAGTAAAGATTTTAGTCTCACATCCAACTAACTTCTGGTAATACTTGCCTTAGAAGAATTACTTACCATCTTCACTCCACCTCACTAAATGTGTTCCACTGGCAAAATTAAAGACAGGGACATAACAAAAGACTTGATATCTGCCTAGAATTTAAGCAAAAGACTTCAAACTGGTTAGAGTGTCCTTTAATGAAAAAAACTATTTGTAGGTCTGTGGTTCAGATATAAACACTTTAAAATATTTTGCTTGGTGCGTGTTTGAAAGTCAGATATTCCTCTAAAAAAAGCCAAGTCATACCACTGAAATCTCCAGTCACCACAGTAGAAAATGTTGGAAAACCAGCAAGCAAAAAACAAGTCACAAAGTGAAGTTTTCCTATCCTAGCAAAAGCCAGATCATTATGGAGAGATATTTTTCCAGAAGTTGTGGTCAGTAGGTGAACATAAGAGAATTTATTTTCTTCTTTTTTTTTAGCTTTGAAGCGATTTCATGGTTCTTCAGAGTACCAGAGGGAGATGGAAGACATACAGCGGGAATGTTTTGCCTTAGAAGGGGAGAAACCCAGGAAGCCCTGGCAATTATTCACTGATCGTGGTGTGAGATGGCAACTCATTACTGTGATTGTGATGACTATGGGCCAGCAGCTCAGTGGAATAAATGCTGTAAGATTTCGTATGTACAAACAGCTTAAATAGTTACTTTCCATGTGTTTTTCAACCTTTCATTAACACAAAGGATCCACATAGAGAAGCTCAGAGAAATTAGTTAAGTGGGAAAGAATATCTTCATATTATTTCTCTTTTTCTCTCCCCCTCCATTTTTTTTTTTTCATTTCTGTGTTTCTGGTCTGTAAATTGATTTAAAGAATGACTTAACACTTGTGTTTACATTCTTCTAAAAAAGTAAGTGAAGGTAGATCAGCTTATCCCATTGTGGCTGGTTTAAGAGTGTGAAATATATTCAGTAAGTTGAGTCATTATATTTGCTTTTATGATAGCAATATATTTACCTAGACATGAATTTAACATTCTTATTGCTGTTTGTGTCAAATTAATAATTCACAGTATAAAATACAGTGAGCTCTGTGTTTAGTATGAACTTGACTTTGTTTCCAGCCGACAATTTAACTGCTGGCAACACCTCTTTTTTTTTTTTTTCTTTTCTTTTTTCTGTTATAGATATATTTCTATGCCACTTATATTTTTGAAGAAGCTGGGATCTCAGCAGAAAAGATCCCTTATGTGACACTTGGCACTGGAGCTTGTGAATGCTTCACGGCCCTCACCTGTGTAAGTAACAATTTATTCTACGTCCTAGCATAAAGGGTAATGATTCTTCTTGAGAAGAACATTGGTAAATATGAGATCAATATAGTAACAGAAAATTATGTCTTGTCCACAGGGTTTACTGATAGACTACGTGGGAAGAAGATGCCTCATCATTGGGGGCTATCTCCTTATGACCCTTTGGAGCATTGTTTTAACGTTCTCTCTGACTTACCAGGTGTAAAGGACTCATTCATATTACATGATATGACTATAGTGAGTGAAAATCTGTGATGCTTGAAAGAAGCTGGAAGAGCTGCATAGGTTTAAACAGCAGCATAAAAGATGACAAAATTGAGATTTGATCAGTTCAGCAGCCTAAAGTAGGAGAATGCTCTCAGCTAAGATTTGATCGTGTATGTCTTAAAGCTGCGGCTGTGTTTAATGCTGACAAAACTTAGTGATGACAAAATGGCATGTATTCTAGGTTTTAAAGTAATTTTAGGGTAAAATACTACATACCAATGGAATTAAGCATCAGTCTACTTCAGTCACTTAATTGTAAAGCAAAAACCCAGAAAATACTGTACAGATGCTGAAATGCAAGACACTTAAACCCATCAAGTGTAAATTCACAAAAACTATTGGAAACTTTGAATTCACAATGCCTTAAATACATCATGCAAAGACAACATCCTGCCTCGTTTTTTGATGTAATATCTCTTTGATGCATCATAAATTTATCTGTGTACCATACCAACTCAAATAAGGCAGCCCTACAAACCTCCTGAAATGAATGTTTAGAGAAGATCTGCCTCTACACTGGCAGACCGTGCTGTAGTAAGTATTTATAGTTACCTTTGGTAATCCAAATAAAATGATACAGGTGTAGCTCCAACAGTGACCAACTCGATTTAGTCAGTATTTGGTTGCCTGATAAGCCCTTATCCAACAAAGGTGGGATTAGAGAGCTGCAATTCTGGCCCTACCCATGCCCTCAGTGTTTGGAGCTGGTTTTAGACAGGTGGATCATGCAGTCACATTGCAGCTCTGACGTCTGGAGGGATGGCAGGGTTAGGGGCTGTGCCGATTGGGAAGCAGGCCACAGAAGAGGCACTGACAGTAATTTCTGTGTGGTTGGTGTGAAGCAGGCTGCTAGGTGAGGCACGAAGTTGAATGAGCCAGCCATTAGGCTGAGGCCTAGGTTTAATTTTTGTATTGTGTGTATTTCCTGGTTTGCTTTTGAATAACGGGATTTCAAAGCTCAGGTTTGGTCTAAAGTGCCTAGTTTCATATGTATATAGTAATCCTACTGTGTCCTCACTGCACTATTTACTTATTTTATTTATTTATTCTTTAAATTTACTTATACACAAATAATATGATAAGTCTGTTCATGCTATGGAAGTGCTTAACGACCGCTAACTCATGGGATCAGTACAAAATACCAAAATAAACACAGACAAAATGTTAAACTACTAACAACACATAATTGCTGTGTTCAATATTGGTGCAAATTTTGAGCCTCAAAGGACTAATTATAAATATTGATAGAACTACTAGACTCCATTTAGTAAAAATTATTAAATGAACAATATTGATTTCTCTGAAGCAGTATTGTTAAATAAATTAGCTGTAAACAGCCATGAGTGACTGTTGGTCTCAGTTGCAATAAAATAGCAGAAGGAAATTTAACTGTTAAGCCAAACTTTAAAACTGGACTATCAAAATCTGAACTAAAGCTTCTCCTTCTCTTCTGCGGCAGGAGCTGTACCCATGGGTGCCTTACGTGAGCATGGCATCTATATTTGCCTTCATCTTGAGCTTTGGCTTGGGACCAGGTATGACGCAGTGACAAACGGTTGGACGCGGTGGAACGTATCTGGGCTGGTGGGGCGCCAGCAGCTTGGCTGCCCAGGGCGGGCAGCAAGGGCTCACCACAGGGCTGTCGGTGCTCTGCTGAAGCACCGCAAGCGAGCCCACCGCATCAGAACAGTTTAGTCTCCTGCAGCCTGAAGCTGAGACTAAACCGTGGCGTGTCTCAGGGCCAGCTGCACACGAGGGGGTCTTAGTTCTGGCCTTCAAGTCCCTTGAGTCATACAAGAAGGGAGAAAAAGCCTGTTATGCTTTTAAAGAGGCCCTTGCTCCCTGCACAATGCTGCTGAAAGAACAATTTTTAGGACACTTATTATATGGGCAGTAGATTACAAAATGTGTTAGTTTTTTATTTTTTTAAAATAGAATCAGTTCAGCCAGTGGCATATTCAAAAGCAACTCAATCTTTCTACCACTGGAAATACCACAAATGGACATTTCAGCATAATAACCTGTTCTGTTTCTGACACTCGTTCCTGCAGGTGGCATAACAAATACCCTGACAGCAGAATTATTTATACAGTCTTCACGTCCAGCTGCTTATATGATAGGAGGGACTATTAGTTGGATTAGTTTCTTCACAATTGGAATGATCTTTCCCTTTATAGTGGTAAGTATGCATAACACATTTTCCTAATTGCCTCACATTTTCCTAATTCCTCATTTCCTCTGCTCTCAGGTTCCATCAAATTGCTTCTTCTTGTACAGTAACACTTAAACATAGGATGTGCACTACCCCTCAACCCAGTATAACTACATTTGGTCCCTCTGAAAGTATTTTTTAGGATGTGCACTACCCCTCAACCCAGTATAACTAGATTTGGTCCCTCTGAAAGTATTTTTTAGGTATCAACAAAAAAAATAATAAACCATGATCAATGAAAAGGAATACACAGCGGTAATTTTCATGTCAGATTAAAAAAAAACAGAGCAGGTAACAAAATTAGAAAAACTTATTCAGATGCTGAGATTCAAATAACGTTTTTTAATAGTGCTTTATGTTTTCATGTCAAAGTAAAGTAGTAGAAGTACATGGGGCTAGTGGTACACACCTTCTGCAAGAGCTCACTAAACTCACAGAGGGTTCTGTGATCATGAAGATTATTAGGAAAAACCAATACAAGCTCCCATTTCTAGCTCTGTATTTTCAGTTTTAGCACCTGAGAGCACAACACGCCAGGAACAGCATGCAGCAGGGAATCTGTGTGACAGTCCTTTCTTCTTGGTTGAACTTTGCTTCTCAGTAAGACAGTTGGGCTTTATTTTAATGCCTAGCATTGAAAAATATTAACAAACATTCAGAAAAAAGAAATCATATCATCTTAAAATATGACACAGCTAAATAGCAAATGCTGACTTGTCATTACATTGTGAATTTAGTGTTTAATTTTTTTTTAAATAAAAGTCTACCAAGCGTATTGCACAGCACTTGGTAGTCTTATCTAAAATTTTTTTAAAAGCTACATATAAAGCAAGGATAGGCTGAAGATGTTTTTATTAAAAATATCTGAGCAGCAATGTTATGTGTGAATGGAAACAAAAAGCTTTTTATCTTCCAAAACTCACTGTTATACTTGAAATACGTTGCAATCAAATTTTATTTTCAGAATGGGCTGAAGCAGTATTGTTTTGTGGTGTTCTTAACGGAGTGCTCCTTAGTTGCTGTGTTCCTCTTCTTCGTAATTCCTGAGACAAAAAATAAATCTTTTCTGGAAATCAAAAAGGAATTTCACAAGCTTAATTTTGGAAGAAATACCAGAAAAAAGGAAACAGAGCTTTATGAAAGACAACAATTCCATGACGAATTTAAAAAAAACTCTGTGTAACTTCACTGCTGTTACAGAATTTTACTGCAAATGAACAAGTAGCTTATTAAATCCTCCTGTATATTCATTAAAGGCAAGTTAATCTCTGAAATGCTGTTAAAACATATATTGCTGAAACACTATTAACAACATACTAGACGTAGAAGATTGGATGTTTAGCTACAACTTGATGTCGCAGGGATGCAGAAATGCCAGGAGAGGGTGTTCAATGAACTCCTCCCCGCAGCAGATTTCTTCAGGCTGTTTGGTAGCTTTTAGATTTCTAAGCCCCTTCTTCAGTTCATGTAATCAAGCATATGTTAATACTTTGACTAAAATATTCTGAGGCGTTAAAGCCCAAACAGGAACTGACCTACCGAGAAACTGGTATTTGAAATATTCTAGTTTATATGTAATTGGGGTATTTAGTTGCCCCTTGTCACTTGCATCTTTCAAAGATTTAAGGACATTCCTCATCTAGTCCTACTACCGTAACTGTACAAAGACAGTACAGCACCTATCTGAATTACTGTTATTTGTAATAAATTTTATTAGAAAGACTTGTTTCCTGGAAGGGTACTTATACTAATAAAACAGTTTCTGGCATTTGAGTTGGGTTTTTTTTTGCCCTAACCTAGCATCTTAATGTTTTAAACTGTGCAACAGTTAACAGTTAGCCCTTTTAACAGAAGGGTAACATGGCTTCCAGTTTTGAAGGTCAATTCCCAGCAGACTGAGGTCAACATCACAAAAAGCACAGAGTAGCAGAGGACAGATGATAGGAATTAAATACTTCTCACCCTTAAAAGGTTTTCCAACATGGTCTGATAGAACACATGCAAGGGGGACTACAGAGAGCTCCAAGGACCTGTTGAATGAGCTTTCTGCCTAATCCCCATCTGTCCAGGACTTTCTCAACTTAAAATAAATTCTTCATTCTTTAGTGTAGTCAAAAAGTAAGAAATCTTAATCACGAAGGTGGTGTTTGCGTGCCCCTCTGATACTCATTTCTGTACCTGTAACTGCTAGGACACTAGTTCTACCTTACTCCAACTTTTCCTGGTTTGTAAGTATTTCTTGATTACCTCTGTTACTTAGTAAGTGCTACAGTAAGCGCTGGATTTCTTTTATGTTTATCTTCCTTCTCTCAGAATTAAAACTTTTAATGAAAATGTAGGAAGCAAACACCATTTTTCTCATTTTGGTAGTGAAATCAGCTGTTTAATTGAAAATAATTCTTAAAGGAAGCAGTATCAGGGAGGGATCTTCTTGTTCTTTAGTTTATCCTCTAAGTTTGCAAAATACTTCATTTTGGCTAAAAGCTTCTTAGCTTCTTGAAGATCATCTGAAATGAAATAAAACATTACTAGTTTACACAGGGGAATTTTCGTTTCAAAATGAATGTGAAGATTTCAAGGGCAGCGCCCATTTCACTACTCAGAGCTACAAGTTGTAAGGACCCATCCACTATTAAACCCTGCTGCTGAGGGGTTCCACAGAACATATGACAATGTACAATTTAGAAATGCATAGTGTCAATGCCAAAACTGATTCTGAAACAAGTTTCTCCTTAATGAAACAACTGGAGGGGAAAGGTAGTTTATCACCTATTGAAAAGGACAGACACAACAGAATCCTTAACTCTTGTAGTACAAAGAGTGATGGATCTTAAGGGAGGAATTCCTCATGTGCAGGCCCAGCCAGCACTACTTTTGATGCTTTTGATATTTGATGTTTTACAATTACAACATGCTGCTACATAAATGAAAGCAATGAAAGCATTCTGAGACCCGGGAAAGAAATGTAAAGGTTTCTTCCCAGAGTAGGAAACTAGTCTGGAATGGTTCAAGCTCCTGCTGATCAATTGGTTGTGGACTAAAGTTATGTTGAGTAGTGCCCAGGAAGGCCCCCAAACCTTAGACTAAATGGGGCATCAGGTCTTTTCTTGCCACACAGCATCAGTGGTAAGCAGCAGGATTGTTCTGCCTTGACTTTCACTGCAAAGAACAGCACCTGCTACTCTGCTGACAGCTTCAACTCTGCAGAACAAGATCTCCCAAATTCAAGTCTGACACCTCAGAACAGGTGCTAAGTTTGACTAAAAGCAGAGTCTGTCCTTCCCAGTATTCCGGGACACAATTTCTTAGGATCTGCATTCCCACCTGAAGCAGTCATTTTGATGCAAATTGAATTAATTACAACTTTTCTATTTTTTTTTTTAATGTGAGGTCCTGAATTTCCCAGATCAGCAGAAAGGTCAGCTTAGAAGTATTTATTCTAAATACCAAACAAAGAACACTTGTTTATGCAGTATTTCTGTTCTGTAGTTCAGGAAATATTTGCCAATAAGAGAATGTGGCTTTTTAAGCATTTCTAACTGCTATGTATGGCAGCTAAATACTTTACAGAAATAGCTACCTCTTTCAAAAGCTGCAGTCACCTCTTTGGTCAGTTCTTCTTGTTTAACTGTAAAACAAATTATTTTATTCACTTTTTGTTACATACTTCATATATTCAATACTACTGCATTGTCTGCTGTGGGAAACTTAATTACTAGTCTCATAGTCCTCTGGGAGCTAAGACTGCTTTTCATAATATCGCTGTCAATTTTTTTAATTACAGTTTCAAACAGCTGTATTTCTTTGTTTAAATGGGTGTACAGGCAACAACTGCAATACAAATCAATGGGCACTAACTCACTTTTGTCTATCAGTTTACCCTGCTGCAATTAATTTTCTTCTATTCTACTTAGGTTTTATTCTAGTTATTCTAATTGCTTTTGGCACACTACTGTTACTGCAAAGAATTAAATACAGCAACAAACTCAATGTTTCAGGTGTCACCAACATCATAAACAATAAAGATGCTTGTATAAGGATAGTAACCACTTAACATAATGGTTGCTACGTTGAAGAAGGTGAAAGAAATACAACATCTGTACAAATGACATTATTTAACATGGTCAGTCAAACACTTTGTTAAGCTTCATGAGTGGTTCTTCTGGAACAGTCTACTTGTCCCGATCTACTGAAGGTTGAGTAAATTCCCTTTTACAGTCAATATATACACACTCATTTTGCTATCAGAACAGGTATCGTTATACAGATCTTCTCAAGCCAGGCTTGATGTTTAAGCAGCATGAATTGGAACAGGCTTTTTTCTGGGGGCAGGAAGCTCTTGCAGTGAGTCAATTCAAGACTAACGCGAGTTAGAGATACTAGAAGAAATAACACTGAAAAAGTTACGAGTCTTCAGAAGGATCTCATATCGCACAAGATACAGTAAGTTAGGTCTGTACAAAACCCTCAAATCATAACATACCTTTAATTAAAGTTTCAATTTCTTCAAGGATATCCTCATTTTTAGATTCCGCTAATTTCTCGTTAATTTCCATGATTTCTGTGAGAAACTCTGAGTCCGCATCACAGTCTGTCTCTTGTGCCGGCTCCACTCCATTCAGCTCCAGCTGGTGAAGAAAATGGGAATTTGGAAATAGGCGTTCTCGCATCTATTTCTGTGTGAATGATTTTCTTGACTATTCAGTCTTTTAATGGGGCTCACTCAGATTCATATCTGATAAACTTCCGCTTTATTCCATGAAATATGCATGAACAGAGTCAGTCCTGAAATTAACTCCATAGGCAGACCATAAATCAGCAGTTAAGCAAAGCAAAAAAAACCTTAATGAAGGCTGCCAGGGGCCAGACTGAAATTTCTAAGGAAATGTGTGTGTCCAAACACAACACGTGATGCAGGGAACAAATTAGTGCTAACATGAGTGGCAAATGAAATGGTAATAACTAGTAAAACGTTAAAGAAAAGAGGGGAAAAGCCAATTAATTTTTCAGACAAGCTTGGTTTTGGACTCCTTTCGATCCCTGGTAATCCTCTTCTTTGGAGGAACACAAATTAGCATGTCAATGATGGAGTCAAAGTCCGGTTCCATCGCTGACCACCGGTGGTCAGTTACAGCAGCGTGGGCAAGACCCAGCCCCAGCCCTTACCAGATAGAGGCCGCGGCTCAGCGGGTCCAGCAGGGTTTGGTAGGCCTTGTTAACCAAGGAGGAGTGCTGCTCGGAGTAGTGCTGTTCTTTCTGCGAAGGGATGAATAATAACAGTAACGAGTTACTCACAGGTGGCAGAACACGTTAGGTTTTGTCACCAGCAGACACAACTCAGTCCCACACCACCGGGCGGGTATCAAACCGGGAGCCGACGGTTACTGGCAATGGGCGCGGAGCGGCTGGGGGGGCTCAGCCAGGGTCCCCGCAGCCAGGGGAGCCCCCCGGCCACCCCCAGGGCACCGCCGCGAGCGGGGCCCGGGAGCCGGGACACGGAGAGTCTCCGGGACCCCCCGGGGCGGGCGGCTGGGCCAGACACCAGGGGCGGCCTCTCCGCGGGCACCGGGCAGGCGGCGCGGCCCGTCCCCCCTGCCCGGGAACCGCCCAGGAAGCGCGACCGGGGGGTGGGGGGCCGGGTCCCCGCGCTCACCGGCGGCCTCCGGCCGAAGCGGTCGGGGTGCAGGGCGCGCTGCAGGCTCCGGAACCGCCGCTGCAGCTGCTGCACGTCCAGGCGGAAGGAGCGGTCACTGTGGGCGACAGAAGGCGGCGTGAGACCGCGCCCGGCCCGGCCCGGCCCGCCCCGCCGGCACTCACCAGCCCAGCAGGCGGAAGAGGTCGGGCCGCGGCGCCGGTGGCTGCAAGGCCCGGCAGTCCGGGCAGAAGCGCGGCAGCCCCGCGCCGCCGGGGAGGGCGCCGCCGCAGCTCCAGCACCGCGGGGCCGGCGGGGCGCAGCGGGGCCGCGGGGCCGCCTCAGCGGCGCGGAGCACCCGGGGCGCCCGGCCCAGCCCCCGCCGCAGCGCCGCCTGCATGGTCCCGCGCCGCGCTCCCGGCACCCCCCGCGCGGCCGCCCCCGATTGGCTCCGTTCGTAGCGGGGGGGTGGCGGGGCGCGTGCGCGCCCAGCAAGGCGGCAGCGGCGCGGGCGGCGAGCGGTGCCGGCTCCGCCACCCGCGAGCTCGGGACCGGCCCGGCCTGCGCCCCGCCCGCCTCGCCTCGCCTCGCCTCGCCTCGCCTCGCCCCGCCCCGCCCCGCCCCGCCCCGAGGGTATCGGTCGCTACGGGCCGGCCCCGCCGCCTTTCCGGTGAGGTCGCGCAGCCCACGGGGCTGCAGTGCTGGGGCGGGGCGGCGGGGGGCGCTGCGGGGCTGCAGTGCAGGGTCGGGGCGGCGGGGGGCGCTGCGGGGCTGCAGTGCAGGGTCGGGGCGGCCGGGGGCGCTGCGGAGCGGGGGGGGGGGGCGGTGCTGAGGGCGGTGCTCCCCCCCCCACCCCGCCCGCGCCGCGGCTGGATATCGGCCCCTTGGCACCTCAGCCGGTGGCAGCGGCGCGGCGGGCTGGGCGCAGGCAGACGGTGCCAACGGCCGGTCCCCTCCGCCGGGGGTCCTGCCCCAGCCCCTGTCCCTGACCCTGCCCCTGCTCCCTCTTCAGCCGCGCCGCTCCCCGCAGGCGCGGAAACGTCCGGGGCCCGGGGCTCGACCCTGCCCGCCGGGGCGGCCCGGAGCGCGGGAGGCTGCCGAGCAGCGGGGCCTGGCCGGGGGCCGGGGGGCTTATGGTCGAGGGGAGCGGGCCGGGGGCTGCAGCGGTGCGAGGCTGTGCCGGGGGAAACACCAGAAGGGCCAGAGCCCGGCTGGGACTTGGCTTGGCTGGTGCCGGCCCGGGCGGTGTGGAACGCTCCTGTGGACGCCTCAGGAGCAGGAGGATCAGGGCCCCTCGGTCCTGTGTGGGGTGCGGGGGGGAAACGGCGCCAAAGGCTGAGGTACTTCATGCCGCCTTTGCCTCAGTCTTTGATAGCAAGACGAGTTGTTCTCTGGGCACCCAGCGCCCTGGCTGGAAGGCAGGGAGCGGGAGCAGAATGAAGCCCCCGTAACCCAAGGGGAAATGGCCAGCGACCTGCTGCTCCACTCAGACACAGCCAGGTCTGTGGGGCTGGATGGGACCCAGCCGAGGGTGCTGAGGGAGCTGGTGGAAGTGCTCACCGAGCCACTGTCCATCATCGACCAACAGCCCTGGCAAACTGGGGAGGCCCAGCAGACGGGGGTCAGCCAGTGTGACACCATCTACAGCAAGGGTTGGAAGGAGGATCCGGGAGCTGTGGCCCTGTCAGCCTGGCCTGGGTGCCGGGAAAGGTGGTGGAGCAGATCACCCTGATGGCCATCACGGTGAAGGTGATGGAGCAGATCACCCTGATGGCCATCACGGGGAAGGTGGGTGATGGAGCAGATCACCCTGATGGCCATCACGGGGAAGGTGGGTGATGGAGCAGATCACCCTGATGGCCATCACGGGGAAGGTGGGTGATGGAGCAGATCACCCTGATGGCCATCACGGGGAAGGTGGGTGATGGAGCAGATCACCCTGATGGCCATCACGGGGAAGGTGATGGAGCAGATCACCCTGATGGCCATCACGGGGAAGGTGATGGAGCAGATCACCCTGATGGCCATCACGGGAAAGGTGATGGAGCAGATCACCCTGATGGCCATCACGGGGAAGGTGGGTGATGGAGCAGATCACCCTGATGGCCATCACGGGGAAGGTGGGTGATGGAGCAGATCACCCTGATGGCCATCACGGGAAAGGTGATGGAGCAGATCACCCTGATGGCCATCACGGGGAAGGTGGGTGATGGAGCAGATCACCCTGATGGCCATCACGGGGAAGGTGGGTGGTGGAGCAGATCACCCTGATGGCCATCACGGGGAAGGTGGGTGATGATGGAGCAGATCACCCTGATGGCCATCACGGGGAAGGTGGGTGATGGAGCAGATCACCCTGATGGCCATCACGGGGAAGGTGGGTGATGGAGCAGATCACCCTGATGGCCATCACGGGGAAGGTGATGGAGCAGATCACCCTGATGGCCATCACGGGGAAGGTGATGGAGCAGATCACCCTGATGGCCATCACGGGAAAGGTGATGGAGCAGATCACCCTGATGGCCATCACGGGGAAGGTGGGTGATGGAGCAGATCACCCTGATGGCCATCACGGGGAAGGTGGGTGGTGGAGCAGATCACCCTGATGGCCATCACGGGGAAGGTGGGTGGTGGAGCAGATCACCCTGATGGCCATCACGGGGAAGGTGGGTGGTGATGGAGCAGATCACCCTGATGGCCATCACGGGGAAGGTGGGTGGTGATGGAGCAGATCACCCTGATGGCCATCACGGGGAAGGTGGGTGGTGATGGAGCAGATCACCCTGATGGCCATCACGGGGAAGGTGGGTGGTGATGGAGCAGATCACCCTGATGGCCATCACGGGGAAGGTGGGTGGTGATGGAGCAGATCACCCTGATGGCCATCACGGGGAAGGTGGGTGGTGATGGAGCAGATCACCCTGATGGCCATCACGGGGAAGGTGAGTGATGATGGAGCAGATCACCCTGATGGCCGTCATGGGGAAGGTGGGTGATGATGGAGCAGATCACCCTGATGGCCATCATGCGGCACGTCGGGACAGCTGGGGGTCAGGCCCAGCCAGTGTGGGGTTATGGAAGGCAGGTCCTGCCGGAGGGACTGATCTGCTGTGACAAGGTGACCTGCCTGGCAGCTGAGGGAAAGGCTGTGGCTGGTCTCTGCCTGGGCCTCACTGAAGCCTTGGACACCGTCTCCCACAGCATCTCCTGGAGAAACTGGCTGCTCCTGGCTGGGCCGGGGGGCCCCCGCGCTGGGCTGGCCGAGCCAGAGAGCGGCGGTGGATGGAGTCACATCCTGCTGGTGCTGGGCACACGGGGTGTCCCCAGGGCTCAGTGCTGGGGCCAGTCCTGTTTAATGTCTTTATCGATGATCTGGGTGAGGGGATCGAGTGCCCCCTCAGTGAGTCTGAGAGGACGCCCAGCTGGGGGAGCGTTGCCGTGCCGGGGGGCAGGGGCTGCAGGGGGGCTGGGCAGGCTGGGCCCTGCCCGGGGGTCACACCAGCCCCAGGAGCTGCGGGCGGGGGTTGGGGGCTGCCCGGCGGGAAAGGGCCGGGGGGGCTGGTCAGAGCCGGCTGGGCATGAGCCCCCCATGTGCCCAGGTGGCCAAGGGGGCCAGCAGCCCCCTGGCTTGTGTCCGAAACAGCGTGGCCAGCAGGGCCGGGGCAGTGACCGTCCCCCTGCGCTGGGCACTGGGGGGGCCGCAGCTCGAGCCCTGGGCTCAGGTTCGGGCCCTGGTACAGGACAGACGCCGAGGGGCTGGAGCGTGTCCAGGGACGGGCAGGGGCTGGGGCAGGGGCTGGGCACAAGCCCTGTGGGGGGTGGCGGGGGGAGCCGGGGGGGTTCAGCCTGGGGAGGAGGGGGCTCTGGGGGGGCCGATGGCTCCCTACAGCTGCCCGACAGGGGCTGTAGGCCGCGGGGGTCGGTCTCTGCTCCCAAGTGACAAGGGCCAGGACAAGGGGAAATGGCCTGAAGCTGCACCAGGGGCGGGTTAGGTTGGGTCTTCAGAAACATTTCCTCACCGAAAGGGTGGTCAGGCATTGGAACAGGCTGCCCAGGGAGGTGGTGGAGTCACCATCCCCGAGGGTATTTAAAAAGATGTGTAGATGTGGCGTTTGGGGACATGGTTTAGTGGTGGGCTGGGCAGTGCTGGGGTAAGGGTTGGACTTGGTGATCTTAAAGGTCTTTTCCAGCCTAAAGGATTCTATGATTCTATTCCCTCTGTGGGCAGCTGTGCCTCAGCACTTGAGTGAAGCAGCTGCTGTGATGGACGCCACGCTGTCGGGGCTGTGTTTGTTGGACTTGCCTGCATTTCTGAACACCTCTGTAAAAAAAGTGACACAGAAAGTAAAGAGGAGGCTGTTATGTTTTTATGGCTAATAATGAAAGGTGGCAACCTGGCAAGGAGATTTGAATTAGTCTGGGTTATACATTGAGCTGTATGGCAACCAGCTTGAAAAACAAGATACACTGGTAAACCAAGGAAGCAAGCAGATAGGTAAGTGCAGGTGATCCCAGTGGATGGCAGGGACCCTGGAAAGGCTCACGGACATTATAGTAGCCCCCTGGCAGGATGAACACAGATGCTGTTGGAGAAAGCCAGCTATAAAGATGAGCTGGCCAGTAGGTTGTTTAAGGTGGGGAGGAAGGCACGACGGAGTTGCAAATTCCCCTGGCTTGACAGGGCAGGTAGGTGCTGTTTGTTGCCTTTTCTTGCTGCTGTCTTTGATAGCCGCTGCTAGGGGTACGGTGTGTATCTTTGAGTAGCAGTTTTGTACATCAATTATGTATAGACGCGATAAATCTCTTGGGCACTTTCAGCATCAAGAAAACATCGTTTTGTAGTTCGTAGTTTTCCTTGTTCTGTGTTTCCCTTTGTGCCTGGAGAGCTGCAATGGTTACTGCTTTGTGTGGGGATGATTCGTCAGAGCATGCTGCACATGCGTTGGGGAAATAAAGCGTGAGCCCTGAAGAGCTCGAGTGAAAATCTGGGGATAAGATTTAACTGTTGTTTTGGAACCAGTAGAGGGAGTACCACGTGCTTTTTCAAAAGGAAAACCATCATGGTTTGCAAAATGCTTGGGGATTTACATGTAATGCACACATGCATGCTTTCCTGGAAAGTTTTGCTTTGAAGACTGAGAACAGACATGGACATTAATAGTATGGTGTGTCAGTTTTGCTTTGCTGTAGTAATTGTTTTTATTTAACATTCTCTTTGAAGCCAACATGTCTCGAGAGACTGGAAGTGAAGCGCAGCAGTCTCAAGGTGCTCAACAGTCACAAAGTGGTACCAGTTCCTCTTCCAGTGGGTCACAGAGTGCTAGTCAGTCTTCCTCAAGTTCTGGCACCGTCAGTTCTTTGGACACTGTTCCCACTCAGGAGCTTCCATCGATCCCCGAGGACCAGGAATCTGAAGAACTTGTTCCTCAGCCTTGGGGTCGACTCTTCGCGCTTGGAAAAGGTTTCAGCAATTGTGGTATGTGCATACTGTAATAAGACCCTTGGTTCATTTGTAGTACCTCAGAGAAGTTTTGAGTAGCTTGGTAGAGAGCAGCGTCTTTTCATTTTCAAATTAAGTACAAGCAAATTTAAGTACAAACCTGCAACTTTTGCAGTGATGTTGTACCATGCTACATCCCTGTGTTCACACTGAGTACCCAGATACACAGCTTCCATAGACTTAGAGGAGTTCTGAGGTATTCATATTCTTCGTTAATTGCTTCATTTTTCCATTTCATAATGCATTTTGTTTATATATCATATGAGTCTCAGTATTGCTGAAGGTGAACTGAAAACTCAACTATTACTGAAGAGGGTAAAATTACTAAAATATGGTACAAGGTGTTGATAGTGCATGGTGCTTTGTCTGAATTAAGACAAATAAACTTGATTGTGTAGGAAGAATCTCGTCTTTGTTATCCTGTTCACTACCCTTTGGCATCATTCTGTAGTGCCACAGTTAATAACTTCCTGCAATTTTATGTTTTCTCTCTGCTTTACTTCCGCTTTCTCTGCAGACTGTGTGAATGATGAATACTGGTTTGGAAGAGACAAAAGCTGTGATTATAGTTTTTCTAAGCTAGGCTTGTCTGAGACTGGCTTCTACCAAAACTATAGCAAGAAGCATTTCCGAATTTTCAGGGTAGGTGCTAAGCAGGTTAACTCTCTTTTTCTATCTTGGCATAATTGAAAAAGATTGTCTTTGGTGGGGGTGGATGCTAAATAATTCAAAGTTTAAGTACCTTCACTGTTGCTTCCCTTAATAAGACTCTTGGCAATGCTCCATTATCGGGGTCTATGAAATAACCTCAGTAGTCTGATTTCCTGAGCCAACAATAGTGAATTTCTATAGTCTGTCATATCTTTACAGTAAAGTAATTTTTCCCCTGCTCTTATCTTTCCCGGTTTTTTTTCTCTTTGAGGAAATGGGTCCAAAAAATTCCTATGTTGCCTACATTGAAGACCACAGCGCAAATGGAACTTTTGTTAATAGAGAGCTCATTGGAAAAGGGAAGAAGCTTCCACTGACTCACAACTCTGAAATTGCACTGTCTATACAGACTAATAAGGGTAAAATGTGCTATAACATAAGTAGTTTCTTTATGTGTTGACCAAGAGCGCGTTTCTGCAGTGATTTGAGTATGTTTCTTGCAAACTGAGCTTCTTCATGTGTGCTGTTAAAATACAGCTATGAATCGATGTTTTAGTACTTGAATAAAAACTACCCATATCCACCTCAACCCTAGAAAAAAATGGGAAAAAAAGAAGAAAATTTAGAAGAAGCTGCGTCAGGAATCACCTTACTAGAGTATAAACTTTGATTGTTGTTTTCCTGGTTTTGAAACATTTTTGTGCTTGAGTAGCTGTGTCTGTGTGGGTGGGAACAGGGGAAACGGACTATTCAAGGGAAGTTGAAAAAATCCCAAGTACTTACTGGTGCTGCATAATAATTAAAAAACCCTCTTAAAAATTAGCAGGTTTGGGGGTTTGTTTCTTTATCTTTGCTTTCCCACTAAGATGCTGTCATCCTGATTGTCACTTCTCTTTGTTCCCTGCTGTGACATCAGAAATCTTACCTATTTCGTCCTGAAACATAGTGTTAATCGATCAAGCTCTGTTGTGAAGTTAATACCAAAGATGTCTTTTTCAGTAATAAGATCACCTACCTAACCCAATAGCTGATGTCATTTATAGCATCAATTAACTTTTTATATATTTATGTTTTTCTTCTAGCAGGCAGCATTTTCTTAGTTACGTTGTTGACTATAAAAGCTCAGGAAGCACAGTTGTTTATTACAACAAAATTTTAAAGTTAATAACAGGAAAATGATTTCCACTCATCTTCCTAGTGTTTGTATTTTCTGATCTTACGGTGGATGATCAGTTGGTGTTCCCTAGAGAACTCAGAGAGAAATACATCATGTCAAAGACTCTGGGAAGGTAAGCATCATTCTTTCTGCAGTATTAAGCATTGATTTTGTTACCGTTTTCAGTACCTTGTGCTGGAATGATTACTACTGTTAATTGAGCTGCTGTTTAAAAAAAAAAAAAAAAAGAAAAGAATGAGTGATAACACCTGAGCAAACCTGTTCTTTACAACAGCTTAAACAGGAATTTTGGCTTTATTCCTATAATTGGCTTGGGGTTTGTAATCTACCATTAGTTGTGAAACCCAGTTTGTTGGTTTTTTTCTCTGGAAGAGAATAAGGTCTGTAGATTTTTGACAAGTTTTCAATTGTATATTAATTTACTCAGTTATTGGAAGTAGAAGGAAGAGCTTTATGTCAGAATATAGCTTTCTACAATCAGTGTTGATACAGAAGGGGAAAGAACTGTTGTTGGGAAAAAGAGAGGCTATCTTAGGTGGAGGCTACTTTTTTATCTTTTGGAAAAAGATGGTCAGTGAAGAATTTGGACAAGAATGGTTAAAGAGGAAACAAATCCAAGTGCAAAATACAAGGATCTCTTTTTGTAATAAAATCACTACTTAGTAAAAATAGAAGTATTGTCATACCTGTTCTTCAGATTTATGCAGCCTGGTGCTGATAGAACTCTTCAGTAGGTTGTCTTCTCTTAAATGCAGTTTTGTGATGGAAATGCTGACAGAGCTTGTCCTTGATATTCACTGGTACCGTGTACAAACAGATCAGTTGCTTTAAATATTTACTCCTGCATTTTTGAATGGGTGGCCCTTGGGATCACTTGCTATTTAAATAGACTTCCTAACTATTGAATGCTATCTGAGAAAGTTTTGACAACATGCCATATTCATGTTGGAAAGTTGGAAAGCAGCACCCTCAAACTGTGTGTAATCCAGTGCTTTCATTTCATTTGTCTATACTTGTTAAGCGGATTTTTGAAAAGTATTTGTAAGCATTAACATAGCTGTGCTTTTACCTTAGTGGTGCCTGTGGAGAAGTCAAACTGGCATTTGAGAAGAGCACTTGTAACAAAGTTGCGGTAAAGATAATCAATAAGCGGAAGTTCATGGCAAGTGGTATTAGAGAGGCAGTAAGTATTTTGGTTGGTTTGTCTGTTTTTGGCCATCTTGCAGTGGTCTTGAAATATTTGGTAACCACTCTGACTCCCCAGCTCTCTTCAGCTACAGAGGGTTTTCTTACTTAATGTCTTCTGTATGTAATTTCAAAATGCCTTTTGATCTTACAGAATCTATAGAATTCTGTAGAAAATGCTTGCTTTTATTCTTTGACCATGTTGCATTATGTTCATAATTTAGGACTGTTTGTTAATGTGATATATACAAAAGGTGGTGGGGAGTCTTGTGGGGTTTATCTCCTAAAATGCATCAGATGGGAACATCATAACCAGCAGAGTCTGACCAAAAATTTACAAACTCTGCTAATTTTGTTGTATTCTCCATCATAATACTTTTTAATAAAATTGTATGATTTCATGTGTCTAGTCTTGTAGCAGAAGCCTGAATTTGAAGGAGAAGAACAAGCCAAGTGGCTTTACTCCAACATGAGAAAGAGACCCAAGCAACTTCCTATCTATTACTCTAACTTTAATGTTATAGAAGGGTATAGGATAAACTTTGAAGAAAAGTACAGTTAGAGGCAAAAGTGCACGGAAGAAGGAGTTATGTAAGTTGTGCTGCTGTGGATTTACTAAAGTTGAATCAGGTTGGATTAACCTTATTAATTTCATTGATGAGAAAATGGACTTCAGAGCACAGATATGATATACAGAATTTGTCCAAACTGACAAAGTGTTTCATCGTGTACCTTATAGGAAACTACTGCTCGATCTGGGAAATATTTTTGTAAAGACATAAATTCTAAGGTGGAAAGGTGGCTGAGGAAAGGATGCCCAGAGGCTTCAGTGAGAGCAGAATTAGTTACTAGTGGAAATTTTGAGAATTTGTCTTGAGATTAGTCTTCTGGACTATTACATTTAAAGATCGTGGCACAAAAAGTGGGAATATACTAATTCAGCTCTTTGGCACTGACTCAAAGTCTCTGTTGATGGAAAGGAAGGTTGCAGTATCATGTATGAAGAACTGCTACTTTTGTATGCTGGAGTAACAGATGTTGGATAATGTTTAATGGTGCAAGATTGTGTGCTTCAAGATCAGCGACAATTTTTGCTGTAATCTGCACTTTTCTAGTTCAGAGGAGGAGGTAGATATACTTATTTGCAGATGAATATGTGACATCATTGTGACTGAAAATTGCAAAATGTAATTTTGGAACACTTCTAATATGGATTAAGAGATGCTGTTACCAGTTATAATTATTAAGAAATGCCATCGTACAAAAGAGAGATAGGACTGGTTCTGGAATGTTGTATATGGATTTGATCGTGTGTGTTCAAAGACAATTGATTTGGATTGGAAGAAGAACGAAAAAAACCCCGCTGGGTTAATTTCATGAGTTGAGCCTAAGCCACAGATTAAAAGAATCTCTTCATGTTATCTTGCAAAATAAAGGCTAGATGAGAATAGCATTTAATTTTAGGGTTAGCCCATATGGAAAGCATCTTGGAGGGAGGAAAGCTGTTTAAAGGACAATATTGATACATACTTGCCAAGATTTTTAAATTTTTTAGTTTGGAAATTAGGTGGAGATTTCTAACCTGCAGTGAAATTACATGTCTGGAGCAGTATCTTGGTACAGCTAGTGACAGCAGACTGTTCATTTACTTCACTGAAGGCACCTGATCAGTTTATGGAAAAAGATTATATGTTATGGTCAATTAAAGTAGCAAGGGACATGGAATGATGGCTCTTCTGGTACTGTCTTACTTCTAATGTGTCTTATTCCAGAACACACTGTCTTACCCAATATGATACTTGATTCTTTTGATAGAACCCAGCTTTTAATATCAATACGGAAATTGAAATTCTGAAGAAAATAGATCATGTGAGTGTTACTGTACATTGTTATTCCTTTTTGCTGCCCACTGTACTTCTGTAGTTCACTGACCTTAGTGTAGTAATTAAATTTTATCTCTTTAGGAAATGTTAAAGGATGCATGTAATTTTTCCTGTAAATAAGTCTATTGAGTGCTCCTTTTTTTCTCCTTTTAAGTATACTGTATCTTTGCAGATTGGAGGCTTTAAAACCTTGAGTAACAGAGATGTAAATCTGAGAAGAAACTTCACAGAAGTTTCAACCTGAAACACTGTTGTTGAAATCTTTCCTTGATGCGTGTTTTTGTAAATACTGCCAGATAACCAAATATAATGATTCCACTGGCAATTTCTTGAATTTGTATCCCCTCTTTTTCCTGCTTCCCCTCCTCACCCCCCCTTCCCCGCAAAAGGCATTTCTTTTACTTCCTTAAGTAGAAAGTTTGTATAGCTTAATGAACTTGCCCTTGCTTCCCAATGTACTATTGCATATAAAGAAAACACTGAGGGTATGGTAACTCACAGCTGGAAAAAATAAGGGTGCTTGTTGAGCTGTACTCAGTGCAAGAGTTGAATGGTTTTGTGTGTGTAGGTACAGGGGAGAAGACAACACACTTGAATATTAAGTGTTTGCCAAAGCCTGGGGTGCTAGTTGGTTGTTCTAAGTGTTAGTTTAACTGGCATGGTTGAAATCATACTGAAATAGGAACTTTAGGATGATAAACTGTTGATAATGTCAGTTTTTACAAATGATTCTACCTTTTTCTGTGTGTCCATTTGTGTTCCCTTTTTTATTAGCCTTGTTTAATCAAGATCAAAAACTTCTTTGAAGCAGAGGATTACTACATTGTTTTGGAATTGTAAGTTACCTGTTTGAAAGTAAATGCATAAAATGAAATGTTTTTCATAGCCGCAGAGCATGTGTCTAGTTCTGAACTCGGTGTGTGTGTGGGGGTTCGTTTGTTCTGTTTTTTCTTTTGCTGGCTTCCACTGCTCTCTGAAACCTCTGTAAAATTAGGAACTAGGATAACCAGGTGAGTAATCCTTCAATGGTGTGAAGGCACTTAGTGCCTGGATAGCTACCCACTATGCTCCTGTTGTGGATTGCTGCCACTGTTTTGATTTTGAGTCCTAAGAGGAGGCTGATCAAAACTCTTGCAGCAATGCCCAATGCAGACTTGGGAGATTAGGTCTAATTCAGCAGTGTGTGCTGTGCTTACAACATTGCTCACTCATTTTCGGAAATATATTCCTTCTCTGTAGCCAAAATAGCCAGATGTTTTGGTCTCTCTCTTGTTTAATGAGATGAAACTTTAGGAAGTAATATATTGACCTGAATATATTTAACACCTGCATTTGTTTTAGGATGGAAGGAGGAGAATTGTATGACAGAGTGTCAAGGCCAATCAAGATGAAAGAAGCTACCTGCAAGTTGTATTTTTATCAGATGCTGTTGGCTGTAAAGGTACATAATCATGAATTCTTCCCAGAAAAATACAGTTATGCATATGAATGTCAGTCAGAAGAAATTTTTTTGTCATTTGTCACTTCTGAAATCTGTGCAAGCAATCAACACAGTGCTTTTCATAGGATACTTTAACAAAATTCTTCACCTCAGTGCAGCCAAAGAACATTCAAACACTCTTACTATAAACAGGGACGAACGTAATACTACAGGCTGTGCTCACTGGTGGCAGGATTATTGTGAGACTTCTAGCAGTGTGTGGGCAGAGTCATCAGTGTAGCAGGCTTCAAAAAAATTAGTGGTCAGATGATTTACTATGCGCTCCTGAATAAGCATTTCAGTTCAGTAGACAACTGACTTCAAGACTACTTTTAATAGGTCTGAAATACTAAATATTGGGTCCTTAGATAAATTTCTTCTAAATTCATGAAATGGTAAGTAAGCATGTTTCATTAGTAACACCTGCAAGATTGTTTTCTACCTCTACTTAATTGTCTGGACCTGACTATGCTTTCAGATCAATTATTTTCCTTCTTTCTTTTGGCTCAGTTTTAATATCTTGCAATTGCCAAAACCAGAAACTTAATAGTTGTTCTGTAGTAGGTATTAATAAATAATAAACCTAGAACTATTTCCCTCATTAGTGAGTAAACTATTGTATTTTTCCCCAATTCTCATTTTTGAGACGGCCAGTCATGTAATAAAAGCGGTGTCATTACCTTCTGCTTCATAATGATACGATGTTTTTAGATATACTAAAGAAAAGCTTCCCTTTAGTGTAAATGTGAAGACATCTCTAGTATGTATTTTGTACTACTTATTATAATGTTAGAATCAGTTGTTCCTAGTTTTAACACAGACTTTGTTGTATCTTAATATGCCAGTCATTTATGACTGAACTTTGATTCTTGCTTGCTGTGAAATGCTCTCCTAATGAAGCCAGAAGTCTGTTCTCAGATTTGGAGTCAGTAGAAAACTGGGTAGCAGACCCACATGTAGGCTTCAGAACTACAGATAAGGGAACAAGTCTACACTTGCCTCAAGAAACTTAACTTTTTCCAAAATCCTTTGTGTATTTAACCTGACGTTGATCTTCTATCTCATCCTTGCCCAGTTTTCCTAGTTATATTATCAAGTTTTTGAACCCTTTTTCAGCCTCCAGTTCTTTGATGACTGAGGTATTTTTTAAATCTGTCTGCTATTACTCACCAGTGTGAGGACTGTTGTGGCATTGTGAACTTAACTGTCTCTGCAAACTGAAACTTGGACTCGTATTTAAGAGGGTATGGTCACACAATAATAATGACTAAAAGAAAGAAGAGACGTATGGAAAACCAGAGTTCCTACAAAGGCAGCATAGAACTTTGGTTTTCCTTAGTGCTGTTGCTTTTGCGGACATGAAGAAAGAAGTCTAGCTTTCCAGAATGGGAAGGATGGAACGCCTTCCCGGTCTACATGCTGTGCTTGCATTGAGATTTGGCATTTGAAGCATAATGGTTTCTAAGGTTGGGGTGGTTGGGTTTGTTTGTTTGTGGTTTTTTTTTTTTAAGTGTCATAAGCTATGTAGCTTCACATGCATGCATGCTTCTTGCACAACCATTTCAGTTATACTGCTATTGCTACATGAAAAATTGGAAAGCTTACATTTTTAAAAAGTTGGTAGTCTGTTTTTCTTTGATTATATATCTGAATATGTCTAGTATCTCCATGACAATGGAATTATACACCGCGATCTAAAGCCAGAGAATGTGCTACTTTCATCTTCTGAAGAGACATGTCTTATAAAGGTAAGGAAACTTACATTTCTTCTTGTTCATTTAGAAATTTGGGAGTATTCCTTCCCATTCTTCTCAATGTTTAGTTGAACACAGGAAAAAATTACGCAATTACTCAAACTATGAAGTAACTTAAAACATTGAGGGTTTTTAAAATAATTTTAGTTTTATTTTTGTGGATGTTTCAACCCATACACTTACCTAAGAACAACTGAGAAGTGTTGTGCTTATGTAGCATTTAATTGAGTATACAACTTCAAATGCTGAATTTTTTTTTCTCAATAAAATCTAAATTCTTCAACTACAGACAGCATTTCCACAAATATCCAGGCTGTATGGTGACAGGTTTTTTCATTGCTGTGATTTTTTTTGTGTTCTTTTTTGGGGGGGGGCAGAGGGCAGAGAGGGTAGAGCTGGGTTTTTTTTGTGGGTGGTTTTGTTTTGTTGGGTTGTTTTCCCAAGATAAAGCATTGAATAAATTTGCATTCTAAACTGCTGATTTTGCAAGTAATCTGTTCCAATAAGTTACAGGTCCTTTATTCTTTGGCTGTCTATTTACATACAAATCTGAGAGTACTTTTTGTTGGTGTAAAGTGTGATCCTGTCTCATATTTCTCTCTACTCCTCCTCTCCTGTTCTTAGTTGTTTGCTGAATACTTAATAGTGTTAGGAGTAAATTTTGCATAGTCATGTACTGGAACTGACTTGGAAGGAAGAAACTTAATGTAACCTCCTGATGTATGTTGACAGTATGATATGTTCTAGTACAATCAATCCTAATATGTAATGCATTACCATTTTTAAATACAAGATTACAGATTTTGGACAATCCAAGATTCTTGGAGAAACTTCTCTTATGAAAACATTATGTGGTACTCCCACGTACCTTGCTCCTGAGGTTCTAAGTTCACTTGGGACTGCTGGATACAGCCGAGCTGTGGACTGCTGGAGTTTAGGAGTTATTCTTTTTGTATGGTAAGAGATTGTGTAGATGCTACCTTCATTGGGCAGTCATTAACATACATGGCTCGAGATTTGGAAACCTCATGATCTTTATTAGGAAGCAAAAATGTGTTTAAAACTATATACATCTAAAAGACGCTATGATAGCAGATGCTTTAAAATGTGTGATTTTAGTGTTTCAGTCACTATGACAAAATCTGTGTTTTAACTTGTTTTCTTCTTTTATATAGCTTGTGTGGATATCCACCATTTAATGAGCAAAATACTCGGCTATCTCTGAAAGATCAAATCACTCGTGGAGAATACACGTTCATTCCAAAAGAATGGAAGCATGTATCAGACATGGGTATGACTCCATTACGGGGGTAGTAGAATAGCTAGCTCTTTTCTTGTAGTTTTTGTTTTCCTTTAACTTCCTTTCAGCTGTATGGCACATTGCATGTTGATATGTTTAGTTCTTAAAGTAGTCTCTTAAAATGTTTTGGTTTTTTTAAGTTCAAAGTTGAAACATTGGAAAGAGCAGATATATTTTCATTAAAGAGATTTCTTAGTAATATTTAGCTTCGTTAACTACAGAAGTACAGAGTTTGTGAGGACATATGTCTATTTTCCCTCTTTTCGCTTTTTCTTCCGATTTTATCAAGCTGGTCTACAGACTTTGCCCTGCTCAAAGACTCTTCAAATGTTGAACAAAAAATGCCAGGGATTTAAGGGATATGAGTTAGAATTCTGAGAGAGAAATGTTAAGAATAATTTCATGGTGCTGGTCTTTGAGCTTAAAATATCAGCCACATTTGTGGAATTGGCTATGAAGTATGGCCCACTCTAAGCTAAGTAGCCTGCAAAACTATTTGAGTTTTTGCATAGCAAACAAAAATGGTTGTTACTGTCTGCATGCTTTTCTTGTGCACAAAATAATTGTAGTGTTTGCCTTGGATACTCCTTTGTACATGCAGAGGAGTTTCTAATCAATGATGTGATCATTCTTTTTCTGATAACTTTACCAAATATAACTCCTTCCTGAATTATTTGAAGCTTATTCAATAATAAGTCAGACATATGAGAATGGAAATTATGTTAATGTCATACATATTCCTGATGGTATGTACAACAGAATAATGCAGTGCAATGAAAAGTAAATCTTGCCAAAATTTCTTTAAATACCGTGTTTTTCACAGTGTCTATTAAGCAGTTTCTGAAGAAAATATGTAACGTTGAACATGCGTGTGTATGTCTTGACTCTTCCATCTTCCCAGATGGATAATCTGCTTTCTAAGACACTGTAAACCAGGAAACTAAATTAAGCTGTCTTTGCTTGGCTGCAGTAATACTGAAGCTTTTAGGAAAACACTGAACTTCCCGTTCATGCTTAGAACATAAATTGTGGACATGCCCAGTATATCTGCTGGTAATTTTGGCACACTGGGAGGTGTTGAATCATGTGTATGTGAAGGAAAATGGTTACAGTCTGCAGCCCTCCCTGTGCATAGAAAAAAGAAAAGCGATCTGCCCAGCCAGTATTTTTGGGCATTGTTCTGAAGTGTTGTAAGACACACCATTGCGCATAGCTTTGGTGTATGCATATTGCAGAACTTATTTTCAGGTAATGAATTTACTGATCATATGCCAACCAACTTTTTTTATTATCTTAGCTCTGGATCTTGTGAAGAAGCTGTTAGTAGTGGATCCAAGCAAACGTCTTAAAACAGAGGAGGCCTTAGAGCATCCTTGGCTTCAGGTAGGAACTGAGTCTTAACTGAAGTGCAGCACAGATGGGTTGTTCTGGGGATATTCTTGATGTGAAGTCAAAGGCAGTTCAGTAGCCTGAATATTGGGAGGTTTTGTTGATACAGTGTAATTTACTTCTGCAAGGAAGCAGGGGAACGCTGGCTGCTCTGATCACCAGTGATGTAATGGTGCCTGATCCACTTCTGTGGAGAACACTGTAAAAGGGATACAGTGATGGGCAACGAGAGCTTCAATTCTTTAGCTTCAAGGGAATAGCAACTGTTACCTTAATTCAGAGCTTAAGTCTGCCTGTCCATAGGTTGTCTCTGACAGTAGCCAACAGAAGAGCAACTGCATTTCATGCTTCTTACGGGCATGAGCTGCGCCTCTGCCAGCTGGCTATACAGTTTCTGCTGGCTGCTGTAAGACCAGAGAGATCCTGCTGCCAACTTACAGAAAGAGAAGAGTGAAGGAAAAGGCCATAAGCTTAGGAATTACTTGTTTTACTGGCATTGTCAATGACATGTAAGAGGAGCCATCAGATCCCAACCTGTAGGATGACAGATGCTGTAGCCACCACTTTCCTGTTGGACAGCTCTAAACCAAACAGAGTGAGCATTCTGAACAGACTGCTTCCTTGTTGGAAGCAAGACGATCTTGCAGCACCTTGTTGTGTGTCAAAGCCTTTGTGGGATGGAGCCTTCTCTTCTTTGCAGTGTACAGAACAGAGTTGCGTCCTTGCTTTCCCAACAAGTAAATGCTGTCTCTGCAGCACACGGATTTTCTTCTTTTCCTGTTCTTGTCTTTTCCTCTTGCAACAGCAGCTAGACCCCCTGTTGCTTTTCAATGTGTTTATCTTCTTGGCCTGGTATGCTTTCTTGGTCCTTCAGCCACAGGGTTCTTTGCAACTGTTGCTCTTGCTATTTGTAGTCTTGTAGCCTTGCCTGATGCTGTTCAGTGCCTTTTCCCACCCTGAACACCTCTGCTTGATTTGCTTAATTTGATTTCTCCTTTGCCCTCTACTTTGTCATGAGGTATCCATAGGTACATTTTACCTTGCCACATCGCACACTCTTCTGCCAGGGAGAAAAAGTAGCTTCATCTCTTCTCCAAAGTGGTCACACTATCCTTGGTTTTGTGTCTGTTGCCTTTGCTCTTTATTATCTGGGTAACGCATTGTCTTTGTGGCTTAACTATCTAACAGCCCTGCAGCTCACATGACAACTTAGGCCCTCTCTGCACAGGCTGAGGGCATTTCTCAGCCTTGACAAATTTTCCCTCTTTTCACTTTTTACTCCTGATGCAGCCTGACCCATGCTAGAATGATGTGTCTTACTGCTGACTGTGTCAGGATCCTTGGCAACAGCCATAAGAACTTGTATAGGAGAGCTTTTTGTTTTCTCTGTCTCATGATCTTTGTTACATTGTCATATAAAGGTGGCTCAGAACAGCTTAGGTCCTTGCCAAGTAATGTCATCCTCTCAGACTAAATCTGCAGTATCTCATGGCTGATGACTCTGCAGTAACCTGCATTCAGGTAAGGGAGAAGGACTCAGATTCTGTGATTTTTCCACCTGTCCAGCTGAAAGAAGGAATTTCACAGTTCATATGTTCACTGTTCTGTGGTTACCCCATGGATGTTTGACTGGATCATATTTGATAGGCATTGTAGAGGGTACTGAAGAGTTCTGTCAGGCTAAACTAGGTCCTGTTCCAGCCTATCGCCTTTAGCTGAGTAGGGTGTAAGGACTCCTGCAGTCCTGTCATCTCTGGCCTTTCCATCGGAACAGCTGTGTTTTCTTTGTGGGAGGAAGATGAAACTGATGTTGATGTTAAGAGAACTGGACTTCAGTGGTCCTAATGGTAAATACCAACAGTGAGCACCTCGTGGGGAGGCTTGGAGTAGGTAGAGCTTGCAAGTATCTGCCTGGGTCAGCACTGTAGATCAGTGGTGGTGTGGTTAAGCACAAGTGATAGGTATCTTCCTGCTTCTGTGCTGTGCCATCCACCTAGCTGCAAGTCTGTTGCTCTATTTAATGCCAGCCTTTCTGTCACTAATTCTTTCACACCAGCCAATTGGCATCTGCTAGAAGGTGTGGTGCCAGCTCAACAGCAGAGGTTGCCAGGCCTCTCTATCTTCATTTTTGTTGAAGGATACTGGTATTAAGCTGCTCTTCTCCATACTCTGGTCCTGCTTCAACACCCTTTGTATGCTTCCATGACCTGCTCTGAATTTAATGGAAAATCCTGGATCTCTGGATTTTTTTTCTCAGAAAATACAGCCCAATCTGCATCTGTAGCTAGTCTGTGCTTTCAAGTTTTTAGTCCCTGCAGAGAGGACTGCAAAAAAAAAAAGCATCGAGTACTCTGCTGAATGCCTTCTTTCAATACAACCAGCAGCTTCTGCATCCTTTCTGAGACAACCTTTAGAACTCTTTAACATCTGAGAATCAAGATGTGTTTTTTAGAGACCAAGTGTGATTGTGGTTCTGATAGGATGGACCTTTTCCTCTGAGCATTGTAACAGAGTCCCACTTCCTCATCTTGTTTGTGTGGGCAGGCAATACAGAATCCAGCAGAGTTTGTTTCTGGCAAGTGTCCAGTACTACTGTGTTCTTACTATGATGAGTATGAGTAAGTATCACTGGTTTGGGAACCCTCTGAGTAAGAGGTGATGGTTTCCCAGCCTCCTGTTACAGTTTAAATAGGTTTGTGAGAGGTAGTCTTTAGGTGGTCTTTTATTGATTTTGGCACTCTAGAGGTGACCACTGGGCCTGTGAGCTTTCCTGGGTATTTTTGCTTGAGGAGGCTGAAGAAAGTCACCCAGCCCACCTCTGAGCCACACAACGGGTTCTATTTATTCATTCCGAGCATAATGCTATTGATATTCTCCCACTGGGAGCAGTGTCTGGTTTCAGATGCTTAGCTAAAGAGCATAATAAACAGGGTGGGAGCAAGGGAGTATCGGTTGGTGCTCAACAGCTGGCAGCTTCATAAGACAAGAAATGTATTTGGATGACTTTTTAAGTCATTAACTCATCCTAATTATACTGCTGGGCATCAGAAGATTCTTCCTGGCATTCCTGTTTTTTACTGCTGTAGTCTTGTGTATAACTTCTACAGTGAGTTAATCAGATGTACATTCTTGCATTTAGATTATAATTCTGAGCAGGAAATGTTACTGATAAATGGTGCTACACTGATTGTAAGAATCGCTGGTACGCGTAGTGGGAAAGGGGGAATACAGGACAGTGATTTGGGCAAGCTAAGAATTTGAGATATTTCAGTATGTAAACTCAAGTTGTTAGCATCTTGATTATATACTCCCTTTAGGGACAGCTCTTCCTGTTATGTTTAATTTCAAAGACAGGACAAAAAGTTTCAGAAAGCATCATACTCGCAAATCCAAATGTCATCTACCATTCAGATTCCATTCTTTAAACTGTTTCCCTTCACGGGCTGTTACTAAGAGTATCAGTTGTTTATAGGTGATGTATGCTGCCTGCTTGGAAGGCCAACATCCGATATGTTCAGTTCTAGATATCACACACGTGAATACTACCACCAAAAGAGCTCCTTGAATGCTGTTACTGTGAGTAGTGAGAAGGAGTTACTGGCTCCCCACTCCCTCTTGTGTTGTCTGTAAGTATTGTCTTCAAAAGTTAGTATGGAAAAACCACAACAGACGCATACTTTATGTGTTCAGCTAATGCCTGTTAGGCCTCTCTAATGATTTTGGGTCCACCACAGGATTTTTAAGATATTAAAAGTAAGCATGTTCTCCAAACAAAGCTTAATTTCTACAGCTTTCTTTAAACCAGTAATACTTTCAAATTACTGTTTTGAATACCTGTGCTGTTTACTCCATTCTTTGCCTAAATCTAAAACTTTAAAACTTAGTGGGCTGCTTAAACCAAAGTACTACTCAGTGGAGACTTCTTACCTGTATTTGCCAGGTACTTGATAAAACATTTTTCAAAGGCATATAAACAATTGCCTCTGAAAACTTCACTGGGATCTTTTGAATGGGATGAGATTAGTTTGGTTGCATGCTGAAGAAAACCTCAGGTGTCTGTTATATACGTGGAAAAATATTTATCTTCTTTTACCCATCAACTCAAATGTACCCACCGTCAAAACAGGTGACACTAGAAAAGAAAGACAAGTTCCAGTTCTTTATAAAATAAGCTGGATGTTTACATCAAAGCCTTTCTGTAGTGCTTAAACATACTTAAACCAAAAAAAGGAGATACTGCAAGACTCCGTAGCTTAGAAAAAGAACCCCCTCCCCTGCCTTTACACAAAAAAACAGTTAAAATGTTTGAAATCCTTAGGAGCTCGATGATCCTTATTTCTAATTGTCTGTATTAGTGAATGTCCCCATTCACTTCTCTTTCAGTTTCCCAGTCTTTACTGTGATAATGAAACAAAATTATACAACCTGTTAGCTTCAGTCAGTTGTTCAGAATAAATGTCTGGTTTTGGTTCTAAATCAGTTGTTCAGTTGGTGAACACAGTCAGTGTTCAAAGCTCAGCCAGAGGAAATGATCTGTATTAAATTACTACGAGCAGCTACTTCATTGAGTCCTGGGAAAGGTTTAAAGACCTGATTTCAGGTTTGGAAGTCCAGTTTAGGGTTTGCAGGATATCTGTAGCAACCCATTCTAATAAAATTCCTGCAGGAGAAATAGCTGAAACTAGAGAATGAGATTTTCTTTTTAAAACAGAGAGTAGACTGTGTCAACTAAATGTCTTGTTTACACTGATTTCCTGTTCCCTGAGGTTGCCTGGCATATACCAAGAGCACCCCGCTCACTGGCAGCTGAACCAGCATGAGGTTACATGCTAGCTTTTTCTTTTGAAATGTGCCTGACTTTCTGCTAAACTAGCTGTTTTTAACGCAGAGTCTCTGCTGCCTTTCCCTCCCCTGTGCCATCCCTCCCTCCTCCTAAGGCTTCTGCAGCCAGGCCTGTTTGTGCACGATAGAGACTAATAAGTCCTCTTCTTTTGCAATGCATCTCTCCCAGACACTTTCCCTCCGCTAATCTCAGCTTCTGGCTTACCACTTCGGGTAAACAGAGAATGAATGGTGTTATCCAGTGAACTTCTGCAGAGATATGAATGCTCTATAAAGATGCAATATTTGTTGATAATTGTTTGGGTTTTCAAAAGGGAAACTTCAGTGAAATGGCCAGATTCTGAATATTTGCTTTCCAGATGTTTCCATTTACAACGTTTCATAGTTTCTGCGGACTTACTTATGTTAAGGATAACTGAAGGATGCTTTTTAAGATAATGCATTTTTTTAAAGTTTTGTGTGCGTGTTCAGTGGTGTTTTGTGGGTTTTTTGGTTGTTGGGGTGTTGGGTGTTTTTTGTTAGGCTATAGGTGTTTTACTTGTTTTACTTGATTCTTCTGTACCTACTGTGTACAACAGGTTTGCTTTTGGCAGGGGAGTGGTAATGAAAACTGCCCAAATTTGGGATACTGATGAAGCTAAGCTAGTGGAAATGAAAATATGCTGTTAGAAAGGGAAGTCCTTATGAGAACAGAATGTAAATCTGTAAGGGAAATACTTGTTTTTCAAGAGTAATTAACTCTGTTTTGGTGAAAGCAGGCCCCAAGTCCTGATGAGGCCTCTTCTGATAAGGCTGACTAATTAATTACCTGCACAAACGTCTAGCCTGTATGTTCTGTTCTTTCAGTGTTGTTACACTTTGTTGAATGATATTGCAAGTTCAGTTTTAGCATGACTAGTATTAGCTAAGTGGTTATTGAGGGGAAACTGTTTCTTGAATGAAATAGAACTGCTTTTTCTTACCAGCACTGTACATAAACCACCTGCTCAAAATGCTGCTGTGCTGTGTATTAGAATCATAGAATCAGAGAATGGTTTGGGTTGGAAGGGACTTTTAAAGGTCACCTAGTCCAACTCCCCCTGCCTTAAGCAGGGACATCTTTCACTAGATCAGGTTGCTTAGAGCCCTGTCCAGCCTGGCCTTGAGCCGTTCCAGGGATGTGGCATCTACCACCTCTCTGGGAAGCCTCTGCCAGTGTTTCATCACCCTCATGGTAAAAAAAATAATTCCTTTTATCTAGTCTAAATCTGCCCTCTTTTAGTTTAAAACCATTACACCTTGTCCTATTGCGGCAAGCCCTATTAAAAAGTCTGTCCCCATCTTTCTCGTAAGTTCCCTTGAAGTACTGAAAGGCTGCTCTAAGGTCTCCCCAGAGCCCACTCTTCTCCAGGCTGAACAACCCCAACTCTTTCAGCCTATCCTCATAGGAGAGGTGTTCCAGCCCCTGATCATCCTTGTCGCCTCCTCCGGACTCACTCCAACAGGTCCATTTCTTTCCTGTGCTGAGAATTCCAGAGCTGGATGCAGCACTGCAGGTGGGATCTCAGTGGAGTGGAGGGGGAGAATCACCTCCCTCAACCCGCTGGCCACGCTGCTTTTGATGCAGCCCAGGATACAGTTGGCTTTCTGGGCTGTGAGTGCAGATTGTTGGCTCATGGCCAGCTTTTCATTCACCAATACCCCCAGGTCCTTCTCCACAGAGCTGCTCTCCATTCCTTCATCCTCCAGCCTGTATTGATACCTGGGGTTGCCCTAATGCACATGCAGGACCTTGCACTTGGCCTTGATGAACCTCACAGGGTTCACATGGGCCTCCTTCTCAAGTTTGTCCACGTCCCTCTGGCTGGCATCCCATCCCTCAGGCATGTCAACCACACCACTCAGCTTGGTGTGGTCTGCAAAGGTGCTGAGGGTGCGCTTGATCCCACTGCCTATGTCGCTGGTGAAGACAGTAAACTGTACTAGTCCCAATTTGGACCCCTAAGGGACACCTCTCGTCACTGATCTCCATCCAGACATTGAGCCATTGACCACTACTCCTGGATGCGACCATCCAGACAATTCCTTATCCATCGAATAGTCCATCCACCAAATCCAGATGTCTCCCATTTAGAGAGAAAGATGTGGGGGACTGTGCCAAAGGCCTTACAAAAGTGCAGACAGACGATGTCATAGCTCTTCCTGTGTCCACTGATGTAGTCACCCTGTCACAGAAGGCCACGGGGTTGCTCAGGCAGGACTTGCTCTTGGTGAAGCTGTATTAGGAAGGTGTTTATGTGGGGGGAAGTGGGGGAACCTCCTTTTCTCCTTTATCCATTCATTCTT
The DNA here is from genome assembly GCF_023634085.1 of Falco cherrug. Taxonomy (NCBI): domain Eukaryota; kingdom Metazoa; phylum Chordata; class Aves; order Falconiformes; family Falconidae; genus Falco; species Falco cherrug. Next base: position 99,266,950 of record NC_073697.1, read on the forward strand.
TAATTGCTGATCCATTTCATTAGCCGAAGTGTAGGCTTTTCCCTTGAATATTCCATATACTACTTAGAGTTACGGCTTTTTTTACAGGATGAGGATATGAAGAATACATTTGAACAGCTGCTTGCTCAGACACATGGCAGTATGAATCCACCTCAAACATCAAAAATGGTATGTGTAACAGATTGTGTGAAGGTTACTACTTGATGCATAAACTAGATTTTGAAGTAATAATCCATAATAAGAAAATCAATTAATTTTGAGAACTTAAGAGAAATGTGCATTTTGGCTGTATGTAGCAGTCTTCTAATGATCTCTGCTTTCTGAATAGAAAAGCACTTCTGTGCTTTGGCAAGGCACTTTGTTTAAATGTATAGAAACAGTCTCCTAGGCTTTAAAGAATTGTTCATATATTTAAAATTGAATTGCTGAACATGTATGTTTTGATGGATTCAAGTCACAATGTTTAAGTATTCAAGGAAAAATTCTCATATTACTGAAAGTAATGGAAAGAAAGAAAGAAAGGATGCTATTGTGACATTCATTACCAGATGCTAATTAGGAGAATTTTAAACAGTAGTGGAAGATGAAACTGGGGGCAGTAATCTTATATGAGAAGGATCAAATATAATTAGATAGATCTTGGTAGAGAAACATTTGTTAGTCATGCTGTTTTTTTGGTCACAGGAGACTTTATCCAACATCTGTAATTCTGTAGCAAGTAAAACAGCTTGGCTCTGTCTTACCTGATTTCATGTAGCCATCCTGCTGTATCTTTCTTTTAGCCGACCAGAAAGCGTCTCCATGAAAATGAGGAAGAATCTGGCTCTTCTAAACATGCTGTTCCTTCTACATCATTTCAGAAAATGAGGTGAAAAAAAAAAAAAGAGAAAGTGACTTTGTTAATGATAAGTTTTTTACAGAAAGCAGAATTTTTATTTAAGAAAAATCTTAATAATGGAAAAACCGTTGAAGATGCAATTGCTAAATAAAAATAAATTTGCAAGGCTGAAGTGACTGCTGTGTATGTGTGAGGATCTACACAAATAGTCATGTTCCATTCCATCCAGCTGTCTGACTCAAGGCGAGTATGAGAAAAATGCGTGTTCTAAGTCACTAAAAAGTTTTAGGCTAGCTTCATCACCACCTACACTCTTTCTTCTGTTCCAGTTTCTAGGGTAGGCATGAAAATAGTGCTTAGACCTCACAGATCAAAAAGGAATATTAGGTTTGCTGAGCTTTTGCCTGAGACACAGTATTACCTGACACAAAATGCTGCCCACAGACTTCTGAGGACACATACTGATGTAAAACTACTGATGGAGCTTGAGGCACTTAGGAGTTCAGCTAAAGCTAAATACTAAATACTGGGCTGGCAGACTCAACAGTGTTGTGATCTGTGAAGTGGTTGAAGGCTTTCAAATCAAAAGTTACCATCTGCATGTTGTTTCTAACCAGTTTCTTCTTGAAAAGTGTTTACTATGTTTATTTCACTTAGGATGGACTGAGTAAGAGGAAATGATAACAAGTGATGTAAGGAAGATGTGTAAGTTCCTGCCAGACAAGAACTAGGAATTGAACCGAGAGATAAGCAGTTTTTAATTGCTTGTCCATTAAGTGAAAATTTTCGACTGTGTGCCTCTTACTAAATGATATTAATTTCATTATTGACTAAAGGGGAGCAATTTAGTAACTTTATTCTAAAACACGCATTTTCTGGTTAAAGGCATTTCCTGTAAATTGAGTTGGAAAGAATAAACCCTAATGCATAATGAAATAAGTGAGTGCAAGTAGGAATTAAGACAAGACATTTGTGAGTCAGCTTTTCCCGTATGATGTGCCTATTGCAGAGATCTTGTGTGTTCTGAGATATTTGATAATAACCATTGATAATGATAAAATGGCAATTCTTGTACATTCATATTTTTCCTAATGGACCAGATGGAGGAATATCTGTGGGCATCTGTATAAAAAAGTACCACTGGTTCAAATCTACTCCGGATACACAGGGGTGATAAAACAGAAGAAATGCCTGTCTGTCCTCCACTGATGTGCCTTTTCTCGTGCATGGGTGTGACTGATTGGGACATCCTCAAAGAGTTCTGGTACTTACTGCAGCCCATCTGAAGTAAAAGGGAATACTCAGCTGCCATATGCTGGGTAGAAGAATCATAAAGGACTTGGTGTGTTTTGGCTAGGTTTGTGAACTGGTGTACTGCCAGAACCAGTACCTCTGAGACTTGCTTACCAGTGATTTTAAAAAGACCTGCATCATTACAGTCAAGAAAATAATTCTAGCTACTCCTTACACTGCAAGTTAACTGTAATTGGCCTTTTAAACAGAAAGAGAGAACTTCCATAATTTATTCCTCCATCTTTTTTACATCCCGCTATTGTTAGATTTTTTTTTTAACTGCTTTGCCATCCAGAAGGACATTGACAGGCTTGAGAGGTGGGCCTGCGAACCTCATGAAGGCCAAGTGCAAGCTCTCCTGCATGTGCGTCAGGGCAGTCTCAAACACAAACACAGGCTGGGTGGAGAATGGATTGAGAGCAGCCCTGAGAGAAAGACTTGGGGGTGTTGGTTGACAAGAAGCTCAACATGGCCCAGCAATATATGGTCACAGCCCAGAAAGCCACCCCAGCCCTGGGCTGCATCCCCAGCAGCGTGGCCAGCAGGGCGAGGGAGGGGGCTCTGCCCCTCTGCTGGGACCCCCCCCCAGCGCCACCTCCAGCTCGGGGGTCACCAGCAGAAGGACACGGACCTGTTGGAGCGAGTCCAGAGGAGGCCACGGAGATGGTCAGGGGCTGGAGCCCCCCTGCTGTGGGGACAGGCTGGGAGAGCTGGGGCTGTTCAGCTGGAGGAGAGAAGGATCGGGGAGACCTTACGGCACCTCCCAGTGCCTGACGGGCTGGCAGGAAAGCCGGGAGGGACTTTATTTAGGGCCTGTAGTGATGGGACAGCGGGGAATGGCTTTAAACTGAAAAAGGGGAGACAGATATTGGGAAGAAATTCTTCCCCATGAGGGCGGCGAGGTGCTGGCCCAGGCTGCCCAGGGCAGCTGTGGGTGCCCCATCCCTGGCTGGGCTCAAGGCCAGGCTGGACGGGGCTGGGAGCAGCCTGGGCTGGGGGGGGTGTCCCTGCCCGTGGCAGGGGGTGGGACTGGGTGGTCTTTAAGGTCCCTTCCAACCCAGACCATTCTGTGATTGAATCATTAATCCTTTCCTTGGGTCCTGATCAAGACCTGCTTTCTAATAAACCTTAACGCTGATCTCACTTCTTTGCAGTCAAACCTCTGAGCCGGTGGCCGTGTGTTCACCTTTGCTGCAGGAACGTTTCTGAAATTTCAGAGCCTGACACTTTTGCCACGAAAGAGTAAGACTGGGAGGTGTTCCTAGATTCCACTACGGTGGAGTGGCACCCAGTTTCCACTCGGACAAGAAGTTATTTCTTCATTCCCAGCGCGAGGGTCTCCAGCGGAGCTGCTCGCTGCCGTGCAGGAAGGCTCCGGCTCGGCCGCCGGTGGCGCGGACACCACGCCAGGGCCAGGGCCGAGCCCGCCTCCATCCCAGGCCGCCCCGACCGGCCCGAGGTACGGTCGGGCCCCGCTCACCTCAGGCAGGGCCCGGGCCGCCCCGGGGAGCCAGCCTGCACCGGGGGCCGCGCTGCGTGCGGGGCGGCTGAAGGGGCAGCGGGCCGCGTCCGCGGGGCCCGGCTCCCCCCCCCCGCCGGGTGCCGCTCGGCGCGCAGGGCCCGGGGCAGCAGGACCCGCCCGGGGCGGGGGGAGGCCGCGGTCCCGCCGCAGGACGTCCGGCGCGGAGCGGGCCTGGCGCCGTCGGGCGGGGGGTGTGCGGGGTCCGACCGGAGCCCGGCCCCGGAGGCGTGGCTGGGGGCAGTGCGGTTCCCTCAGAGCCGGGCCCGGAACGTGGCGCCGCGGGCCGGAGTGGGATCGGCCCGGCGGGGGGCGGCGGCGGCCCCCCGAGGAGGAGGAGGAGGAGGAGCGCGATGGAGCAACAGGCGCCGCCGCCCGCCCCGCCGGGGGCCGTAGCGGGGGGCCGGGCTCGGCGGCGGCGGGAGCGGGACGCGGAGCCTCCCCGGGTGAGTTGACGCCGGGCGGGCGGCGGGCGGGAGCGGCCCCGCGGCCCGGCCGAGCAGGCGGGAAGGCGCCGGGCCGTGCGCGATCGCTGCCCGCGCCCGTCGGAGGGAAGTTTTGGGGCGCGGGCGGGCCGCCGTCCCGGCCCGGAGGGGGAGCCCAGGGGCGGGCGCAGGCCCCGCGGCCGGCGGGGCGTGAGGCGGGGGGCAGCTCCCCGTGCGGGCCGGGGGGAGGCGCCGGCGGGCGACCGGCGCGGCTGCGGGGCCGCCAGGCCGCGAGTGCCGCCGCGGGCGCCTGGCCCGAGCGCTCGGCTCCCTCCGCCCGGCTCCTCTTTGCCGGGCGGCGCTGCCTCCCCGGGGGCCTCGGCCGGCGGGCCCGGGCCGCCCGCCCAGCCCCGCGGGCCCGGCCGTCCTGCCCCGGGGCTGCGGGGCTGGGACCTGGGACCCGCTGCCGCCCGCGGGCGCTGTGGCCGTGGCCGTGTCCGTGCTTTCGCCGTCGGCCCGCCGGAGCGGGCAGCGGGCGGAGCGCGGCTGGCGAGGGGCGCACTGCCGGCCCCCGGGCAGCAGAGCCTGGGCTACCGCGCCGAACCCTGCGGCCTGCCGGTGAGTGCCGGGGGGGCTGCGGGAGCCCCGCTGCGGGCAGCCGGCACGGCGCTGGGCTTGCCGGCCGCTGGGAAAGTTGTGGGTAACTCGGTTGTAAAGGCTTTGTTACTGCCAGGGTTTGGCATCTGGAGGCTGGATGCAGTCGGTGCGTCTGGGATGACAGCAGATGTCATTAACGCGGTTCTGTTCGTTCACGACCTGTAGGGATGAGATGTATTATCCCTGTTGCGCCTGCAGTTTGATGTTGCAGCCGTAGGGATGTCCCTGGTTGTTCCCAGTAGAGTTCAAATGGCTGGGTATTGAAGCCTTCTTGTCCTTCCTCTTCTTCTTTCCTTAGAGCTATTTATGTTTATTTTTGGATGTCTTTCATTTTTCTTGGAGGTTTGCACCATCTCAGACAACGTCATTCCTCTTGCGCTTTCTGCTGGTACTGAACAAGAGCTCTTCAGGTGCTAATTAAACCCTTTATATGCTCTTCGGAAAGAGTTTTTTGGCAAATGGATGAGTGGGTATGCATTGAATATCAGAAGATTTTTGTCAGCAGTAGGGTTGGAAACCTTCCCTTTGTTTGGGGAGGGAGGGTTGTCTGGTCTGAACAGACAGTCATGTTTTTTTGAAGTCCTGGGTTGTGATAATATGTAAGAGTAATCATTGTTACTAGTGATAGCATCAATAATTATTATTATTACTCATATTCTGTACTATCCATATCTTAATTTTTAAGAGCCAAAATCCACTGCTGTGACAGTAGCAGTCTGTATATATTTCTGCTGCGTATTGATCAAGTCTCATTTTCTGGCTGCCTCACTGTATTACATGTTGAAAGCCTCTTCCTCGTCCACTGCATATCCTTTCCTCCCCACCTGGATACCAGTTGCTTCCATTCCTGCTGGGCAGGTCACTTGAGATAACGGAGAGGTTGCAGGTGAAGTGCCGACCTACCTGTGCACGGGGGACGCAGCTACTGCCCTTGTGCTGACAGACCTGCGCTTCTAGACGGCACACGTCCTCGCAGAGAAGACAACAGTTGTATTACAATTGAACAGTTTGTCGCAGACAACAAAATCCGGGGAGCACGTACACCTGCTGCACTGACAAGTCTTCCTGAAGCGACTGTCCTGTTCAGCCCCAGCTTTTGCTGTATTACTGCTCTGTCAGTCCATCGTTATTGTGTCTGTCTCCCTGCGGCTAACTGACGGTTTAGCAGAAAAGGTCAGATTCCTCATTGATAATTTATAGTTTGTTATTATTAACGGTAACTAAATTCAAGGTTTTGTGCTCCCTTTAGCTTACATTAGATCTTTCTTTTGCATTAATGATACGTCTGTTGGGTGGCTGTGGGAGCAAATGACTCTTTAGACTGAGGATGTCAACTTTTATTTCTTTTCTGTGTTTTGGCGTCGTACTGGCTATCTCTTAATGAGAAAACTAGCCCCTTTCTGCTTTCATTTCTCATTCTTCATCTCAATTTTTGCATTACTTTCCACTTCTGTGCTGTGTTTTCACTCTGTTTCTTCCATTCTTTAAGAATTTTGACTCGTTCGTATTGTTCCTTTGAAACGATTGACACTAATATACTGTATGTTGATGTTGAGGGACTGTTCCTGATCTGTAAAGGGGCTCTTTAATGAGATTAGCAAGGACCTGGAAAATTGGAACTTTTGAGTTTGTTTTGGGCTTTCAGCATGCTCAGATACAAACTTGAGTTTTCAGTTATTAATTTACTTTTGAAGGTTATCTCTGAGACCAATTAAGCTAGATTTTAGTTTTTTCTGAGGAGAGGAAAAAGCTAAGTATCCCCCGTTCAGTTTGAGTCGTTTTGCAGGCTGCGTAAATGTGTCACACAAGGCATGATGAAAGCACTGTTCTTTACTTCAGAGTGAGTTTTCTGAAAAAATTTAATGTTCTTTACAGCACTTGAGAGTTCAGTTAGAACTTACTGAACATTCAAGATGTATGCATAATTTCAATTCCATGTTCAATAGACTTTGTGAATTTCTTTCATGCTTTTAATTACTTTTTTTGAAGCCATTATTACTATTGTCATTTGTGACACCTGGGATAATTCTGCATTCTAACTGCACTGCATGTGTAAGCTTACTTCAGTTGATGTTCTTTTATCTTCTGCCTGTTCGATGCCTCTCTGTTTCTGTGAAATAATGAACAATTGTATTTTCCCTGTGCTTTTCCAAATTTCTATAGACCTTTGACTTACTCCCTTGAATTCTTTTCTAACTTTCATCGTCTGTCTTAGTCTCTCTTTGGAAATGGAGATGGATTCCTATCTGGTTATCTGTTACCCATCTCTTACCTCTTCTACTAATGTATCTTTATGTGCTTGTGTGCTGGTGGTAATGAAACTGGACGTGACATTCAAAATGCACTTCCTACTGCAGGTTTTTAGAATGGCATAATTGTTTCCTGTTTCTCCTTTCCCAAAGATTCTCATTATATTACTTGTTTCTTTGGCTGTTCATGAGCACAGAGACAGTGTTTCCAGGAGAATTTCTCCAAGGACTCTTAAAATGTCTTTTGTGAGGGGTAAGGGTATCTTTGGGGTCAGTTATTGTAATAACAGCTAAGGATTATTTTTTTTCCCCGATCACTTTGTATTTACTGACGCTGAGTGTCACCTGCTATTTATTTCCCAGAATATACTGAATATTCTTCTGTGCTCTGGGCCCTTGTTTTATGATTATCAACTTTGCCTCCTTGGCGTACAGTTCCAGTAGCTCACCTGTGCGCTGCACAAAGCAGTTTGGGTTAGGTCTCTGAGAAGCCCCGAAAATTATATGCCACAGTCAGAAAATGAGAAAGACAAATGTGTTGCCAATGGCTTGAATTCATTAGGCAGATTTGCCCAGAAATTTGTGAATGATGCCCACGCTCATGCTATCTCTCTTGATAATGTCCTTGCCAATACACCTTTGTATACATTTCCTAGTCTGGTTGGATGCATGACCGTGATCGAGAAACACCTGAGACACCAGCAGATGCCTGAGAGGCTGCAGGATGCCCTTTTAGAGTTTAGATAAATTGTCTCCAGCTATTTATTTGGTGGTTAATCCTTTAGAATAAGGTAAAACCCAAAGGACCCTGCCTGACCAGTTGTGTGTTGGGAAATATATATCCCTCTTAGCAAGCTCTCCATGTAACTGATGGAAGGTTTGAAACATTAACCTGCTTCCAGTTCTCTTGGAAGTTCACAAAAGAAGGGTTTAATTATACATAATGAATAGTATATATGATGGAAAATAAAATAATCCTGTGTTGTGAGACTGCTCATCTTATGAAAAGGACCATATTTTTAATTATCTCTTAGTACAATGCGGTCCAGAAGGTTCAAGGACCTTGTGCTGTGTAACCAGTAGGTATAATAATCAGAAAACTGGGAGAGGGAGAGCAGCTATAACAGAGGCTGACCTATCGTGCCTGAAGAACTTTCTATAAAAAGTTATATATAGCAAGATGGTCATGGTCTCTTTTGGCCATCTCCTTACTCATCATTAGTTGGTCTAATAGTTTCTTGAAATACTTCTTAAGGACTGAGAAGAGCTTTGAAGTCACCTATTTGAGGAAGATGGGAATAAAGAATTTGCAATAATTTGATGCATATTGGTCATAGCTTTTCAGTTATTGCAAATAATTACATTTGGCCCCAGATGTGTGAACAGATTGCATTGCACACATGATCCAAATAGTATTTTAGAGTGTGTTTGCAGTGAAATCAGGCTGGTTTCTCAGTAGTATTCAAAAATAGCATCTGTACAACTTAGTTCTTTTCTTGGTTTTGGAGTATTTACTTGAAAATAGAATATTGTTTCTTAACTGGAGTGTTTTGTGGAAGTGTGAGGGCATAATTTGGTCTGCATAACCTTTAATTTTTAAAATTATGTATGAACCAAGGAGTACTGTTTAAATTTAGCTATGAATTTCATAGTTGTTACAATTTTTAGCAACATGTAGCATAGCTCAAATTAAAGTTGATCTAACTGACGTTACAATTGTGTATCTCTCCAAGTTCAGTATTGGAAGCTCACAGTTGCTTCTCATTTTTAGAAAATTCTTTAGAAAAGACATCTTTTTCTTTAGAAAATTTTGTATAGACGCCAGTCTGAAAAAATACCAGTTTTCTTCCTGTTGATAAGTTTGTATTTAAAATATTTCTGTCTCTAATGACAATGAAAAACCGAATTGGTAGAACATTAGCAGAACAATATGCTCCAGAAGCCTAGACATATATTCCATTAGGAAACTTGCTAAAATGTGGTTGGTATTTTTTTATAGAATAGTACTGTAAGCTGTGGTTTTATGTTCAAGGTATTTATTCCTTTTGATTTATTTATGCTTTTATATAAGTTATAGCTTTTTTATGATATAAAAGTAGATTTTCATGAGCATCTAACAAATCCCTTTTGGAACTTTATTTTAGAGGTTGGAAGTTTGACTTCTGTTTTACTTATTACTTTGTGAAAATCTAACTTGGTGTGGTTTTTTTCCCCTATAATGTGGATTTTCCAGGGAAAATTAAAACCCTATCTGTCAGAATAATACTTACTGACACTTGTCGGAGTACTTTAGACTAAAATAGGTGTCAGTTTAGATACCCTGATAATTAACACAGAGTAAATGCTAGACTTCAGAAACTGCAGGACAATGGAAATGGCCGAAGCAACAGAAGTTTGCAGGATTTCCTTCGTATTGCTTCTACTAGGTGGAAGGTAACTTCATCAGTATGCCTCTTGGGTGGCGGCAGGGTTTGTGTTTTCATTGGGGCATTGGCATTGCACGGGCGTATTTTAGCCAGCAGTCTGCAGGGTGAGTGACTGTTTTCCAGGGACCCTTCGGTAACTGCCCATCGAGTGGTGTTTCCTTTACCTGAAGGTTTAAGGATGGGGAATAGTCACTGACCAGGTTGTTGATGCCCCGCTTACGGGGTGTATATATTATCTTGCTGAGACTTAAGGAGATGTTTTCTTTGTGTCTGTGGGGACGTACTCTCAGCAGTATTTCATAACAGTTTGTGAAGACAAAATCCAGCTTAGAAAAATCTAGCAGCCTGGATAGCTGTTGTGCACATCTGACGGTGGCTTAGACTTTCAGAGTCAGTGGCCTTCCATTTCTTCCCACACTGTTTCTGTTAAAAGTCTCTTCCGACTGCGTGAAGGTTGCATGTGGCTTGGCAAAGCTCCGTGTCTGCTCAGAGGCGTAGTATGGACTCACTGAGTGCTAGCTGCTAGGGGGGAGGCTACAGGGAGAAACTTCATGTTCTTTATCTGCTCTTGGACTCTTGTGGAAGACAGTTTCTGTTACAGAAAAACAATAATATCCCAGAATATGGAGTGAAAAAAACATAAAGCCATTTTACAGATCGAAATACAAGATGTTCTACAGATGTTTTCGTAGAAAGGAAAGCTCAGTTACAGATTTAAGCTGATTTTGGAAACGCATATTTAGAATAAGTAACTGTCACTTTTTTCAGAGTCCATTTGGAATGCCAGTTTTTCTGCTTGCCTCTTTTAGTTTTTCCTCTTACTAATGCTTCATTGATGATCCTGAGCTATTTCGATAATTTAAATATAAAAATGCTGAGTATCCCACTTAAAGTATTTGTGAAAGTTACAAAGGATTTTTTTTTTTTTTAAAAGGTGTCTTAATTACGGACTTGCCACCCAAGACATCATCTATATAAACCATGTTTATTTGAATTGTGTGGCATTAAAGAAGATGGATTACATACAAGCTGAGAGGTGTAAGATTCATTGTTCTTTGATGGAGCATTCTCTTCATGCTGTTGTACCACGTTGTTTTCCCTTGTCCTCTTGTCTTGGAGCAGAATTTGGATTTGCTGTTATCTCTTCTCACTCATCTAATTGGAAGTCAATGGGAATCTACTCCCTGCTGTTTTTTGGATAGCGAAGTGCAGTTCAGGCAGTCAGATCTTTCAGCGTGTATGGGCACTTGCTTCTTTCTTTTTTTTTTTCTAAGTGTTCTGTAGAGGACTAAGTTTAGCAAGCTTGGTGTTGGAAGACAAACATTCCTGTGATGTAGGTTTTTCTGTGTGTTCAACTTACTTTTTGCTTTGGGGCTTGGGAGTTTGTTTGTTCTTGAAAAAGTCCAAAGAAAATTGTGTTTCTAACACTCATCTTGAATGGTCAGTGAGGTTGAATCTTGAGCACCTTCTGTAAGAGGGAGAAGATTTTCCCCCAGAGGAGGGAATTAATTGCTGAATCTAATCTGAAGCAGATCTTGTGGGAGCTTCTGTCTAATGTGACCTCTGTAGTAGGAGCTGGTTTCTGGTGCCCTGTGCTGGTTTGGAGAAGTGATGCTGAGAAGTGTGTGCCATCTTCTTTATTAGAAATACATGAGCTCCTGTCTTAAACTGTCTCTGCTAGATCCTCTTCTGCACCTCATTAGAACCTTTTTTATTCCACTGTGCTAAGGAACCTCTGCTTCATCTTCAGCATTACTTTATAGGGTTACTTTCTATAGCAAAGTGTTACACAGCCTAAATATGTGTGTTGCCATCACTGTCCACTGTCTTAGCAGGAGAAGAGCAGTCATGACTGAAAGGTGGGGATGGCTTTTTAGTGAGTACTTTTTGTGTGTTGGTACCATCGTAACAATATTTTTTTATTTGTGGTTTAGTCCCAGAGTGAGTCAGTTTTGTTCTGTGGTTTGTTCTTTTACCTAATGATGTTTTGCTGCCTTATGTAATTCTCATGATAGCAAGAATTAAATAATAATGTATCCCAGAAATTACCATCATAGTTTCCTTTAAAAGACTTTCATTTTTTTTCATGAAATTATTTAGCTTCACAGAATGTTAGAGGCAGAAACCACTTTACTTGGACTGAGGGGATATCTCCTCACGGATTCTCCTTGTTGTTACAGACTCACAGTATGATTTTGGGAAGATCATTAACAACTTGGTGTTTTCATTTGTTCATGCATAACAAGCAGACCAAAAAGATGGCTACTGTCTGACTTGTGCATTCTTTAGTCTTGCTGGTGCTGCTTGAGGTTGTGCCTGATGAGACATGCCCTCACAGAGCACCTGTGCCTGGTGCTCAGTACCTCTGGCTTGTGCAGGCTGCGTCCAGGCAACCTGCTTTTGTGGCTGTGGCAGCATCGGTCCCTGTGGTCAGGGGCAGGCAGTGGGACAGATGCCACCCGCTGCCGAGCCAGAGGTGGCATCTTCAGTGTGATGCTGGCTGGGCTTTCGCTGCCAGGCTGAGCCTCCAGCTGGCAGCAGTTACGGCCATAGCTGTTAAGGAATCTATTCCTTGAAGTATTTGTCTTCTATAATAAGTTCATGACTAGTTCTGGTACTCCTGCATCTGGATGTTGCAGTCGTTTGCTCTGAATATGATAAAAGAATGGGAACTACGCAACATTTGGCATTTCTCATTGTCCCTGATGCAAGCCAGTCACCAGAAAATACAGTGGCAGGGGGACAGAGGCCACCTTTACAAACACGTCTGAGGAACTGGAGTAGTCTGTTTGGTACCTTGCACCCTGGCACTTGGCATTGTTTAACAAAATAACTGTTTTACTGTACGAACAACACAAGCAGTGTTTAAACCAGAGATCACCTTGGCTGAATCTGTTGTGGGCGGTTACTGATACGTTGAGGTCAACGGTTCAAAATAGTAAGTTTTGGAAGCAAAGCTGTTTCCCTTGAAGTCTGCACTGGACAACCTAATAAAGGAGGAACCCGAAGAAAATATTCAGGCTTTCTGCTGAGAGGTGTGTGTTTATGTGGTTATACAACATCTGGTGATGTTTGTGACCAATGGGTCAGGTTAATTTACTCTAGTCTGTTCCCTGCTTTTTCAACTCTTGCTGTTGATGGGGGTTGGCAGTATTTAACACATCATGATGAATTAAGTCACTTAGTGGTCAGTGCAGCCAGTTCTGTTAAGGGAAGTTGGAGTTGATTATTTAAATCAAGGTAGCTTTATAGTTTTTAAGAATTTGAAACATATTGTTCTCTGCAAAGATGATATCACCTATCTGTCTTACGGAGTTCAGATATTCTGAGTGGAGACCTCTCACCTTTGGGATTGACAAAACTTTCTATGATGACTGTGAAAAAATTTTTTTCGTGACTGATGTATTTATAAATGAATGCAGTATGTATGGGAGGAAGTCACAGTGACAGTGTAGGTGTCATGACCAGACAGGAGAACAAAACAAATATTATTTTTTATCCTTTAATTGTGGCACAAACAAAATATCATGTAATTTGGAAACCAGGGAGAGAATCTTGCTTCAGTTCTATCTGTGGAAGATGTCAAAAGAGAAGATAACTGTATCTCTTCCTTAGTGTGCAGGTCTGTTCCTTCTGATAGACTGACTTGGTCCTTGTGACCAGTTAAATAAGTCACACAAATATTATCCATATTATCTGTGCCAGAAATTTGGATTGTGCTACCTGACCTACCTGTACTTAAATAAGTTGAATTTGCACTGCAGAAGTTTATTTTGCTGATGAAAATCTCAGGTTTTGTCAGAGTTGTAGCAGGAAGCTATTGAAGCTAGGAACGTAGCAGGATTCCAAAGGGCTCCGGTAAATGTACATAGATCAAAGCAACGTCTGTTGCTGTTACAGCTGGCAGCTTTGGAAAGGGGGGCGTTTTAAACTGGGGGTGGGTGGGTGAAGGGTGTCTACGTGGGGATGTTTGCTTGTTTGTTAACACAGTTTCCAAGGATCGTGGGTCAGGATGATCTCTGACATCACAGAGCATCGCCGGAGTCCTTACACTGGGTCTGTTATTCACCCTCTGATGTTCACCTTGTGTTTGCCCTCTGATACTTTTCTTAATTTATGATTGTTCATTTCCTCAGATCCTTCTGAAAAATGATGTATGAGAGTTCTGTAAGCTGTTAGCCCGGCGTTCCCTTGTGTATTGCATGAAAGTTCAGCCGCTTTTAGAAATTTGTGATATGTTTAAATTCCTTTTAGGCCCCACATAAAGGTCATACTGCCCCCCCCACCGCCCCACCCCCAGGAGAATATTACTCAGGTTAAGATATTCTGTGCTCCTTGTATACAATGAGCATTTCCATAAGACTGCATTGGATTTTCTTGCCTGTAGTGGCTCTGAAGTGTTGGTTCTAAGTTGTATAAAATCAAATTTTCCACTCTTCTGGTAATTTCTAGGAACAAAGGCTAGTGCGGAAGTACAGTGTGAAAATTCACTAGCTGCTCTGAATGTAGTGATCGGAAAAATTGCACAGTAGTTTTAGATTTTAGAAGAATCTTGCACAATGGCCACGTGTTTGTTAACCTCAGTGGGTTTCAGGAGTAGGCAGGAGTGTAAGTTCTTGGAATTAAAGAAGCTGCTGAAGCTACAGAAAAAAAACACAGGTTAAGATGAAAGGAAATGGGGGAAGAACAGGATTTCCTTTGGCTTCTTTTATTTTCCTACACCAAGTCAACTCTACATGGGACTCATGGTATCTCCGGGTAGTTACCTGTGCTGTCCCTGGCACCTGGGAACCCACCAGCCCTGCTTCCCTACAGGTCCTCCAGCCATCTGTGCCCTCCTGGTCACTACTTGGCTTCCTCAGGGTGTCCCGATCTTTCTGTTTGAACATCTACTCATGTAGTAGCTGCTCAATCTTCATATTCTGCTCTTGCAACTCCTCAGGTCACAGCAAACTGACCACATGATGAAGTTTATGGTGAAATACACACAAACGTGTGAGTTGTTGCTTTACGCCAAGCGCCGCGGCGTGTTCAGCACTTAACATTTGGGCTATTGCTCACGGTAGAGCGATTTTCCTGCCAGTACTTGAGAATATGTGAAGTTGCTGTTAGTAAACTCGATTGAAGTAGCGAAGAAGTATGCCAGTGCATTTAAAGAGGTACTACATATGGAAAGAATTTTCAGGGATGCAGAAATTTGCTTTTTATAGTGCTGTTCATAATAATAATAATAAGACAAGGTACATATTAGCGTATATTAGCAGGAGTACTATGTAAAGGACAAGTACACAGATGAAAGGAACAAAGTTTTTGGTTTGTTCTGCTGTAGGCAGGATAATCAATTTTACATTTACTGATACAAAGGAGGGTTGGGGTGCTTATTAGGAAAAATATTTTAATGACGAAAACAATGAAGCAGTGTAATGAGATTGCCTGAGTAAAACATGGAGTCCTCTTCAGGAGAGAAGTTTAGAAACAGTTTGGACAAACACCTGTCAGGAAAAAAAAGTGTAATTGTAAGGAAAAGGAGAGATCAGTAGTTTCTAATTTAATGCTTTTCTATTGTTGTTTGACTTAAGGGGCGAAAAAAAAAAAAGTCTGTAGACCATTTTGATGTTTGAGACAGGATGTCAGTTTGCAGCTTGCTTCCCTTTCCACTTAAAAATACGCCCGGCTTGCTCTGTTAATGTATTTAAGCCCTGCAGTTGTTGTGTTGTGGTAACAATATGTGTTGTTCTTAACCTTTTTCGGTCTGCAGGACTGGAAATAGATGACACCAGTCTCAATTATAGTCGCCTAAACCTTTAATGAATATTTCAAAGTACTTTGTATGTTACTGTATGTACGTGTTGCCTGTTGCCAAATACAATTACTGCAGAATTCACAACTGCCTTGTAATCAGAGCTGTACAAAGATATTCTTGCTGAGTTTCTGGAGGTCCGTGGGAGAGAGTAGGGTGTGCATGACAAAGCCAGTTACTGACTGCAGATGACTGGCTGAAGAAAACACGGAATGTAGAAGGTTAAATGAGGAGGAAAGGTGTACCAGAATCAATGGAACTAGGATTTTCTACAGCTTGCTTTAAATAATAACCTTTATAATTAGAAGGCGTAAACCTGCTTTTCTTTGTCATTTTGTATTGCCTGAAGTTGGCAATCTGGAAGGTGGCTCTGCCAGTGATGACTGTTCTGTTGCTAAAGTAGCATGCCCTGCTAATTTCTGTGAGTATACTCACAGATATATAGAAATACATCCAGGGGTTCATCCTTCCCTTCCTATTTATGAACAATTTGCAACCTGCAGTTAGCTGGAGATAGAGGTTTGTGAGCGGATGTCCCAGTGCAAGTTCTTTGGTTTGAAGAGTATTTATACATTCCTCCATTGTCTGTGCACACGTGTGCTTCTGTGTGACTTGTGTATCAAACTTCGGATACACCTGCATGTTCACATTGTCACCTGCCACCTGTTCAGATAAACTTCCTTACCTGGTGACTGTGCTTGTAGAATCAAATAGTATGGCTGAGGAGGAAAAACTTGGGAATTGTGGCATGCAGTGTACTAAAATAGACTACAGCTAGTCTTTTTGCCTGAAGAAGGCGATATGTCTTCTAAAAGACATCCTTCAGAGGGAGTATGTTTTATAAGGCTCTTTCCTGTTACTTTTGTACCACCTCACACACCCTGCCCCCAATAATCAGATAATTGACTTTTTTAATAATCTGATTCTGAATTCATAATTTGTTTGGCAGTAATGCTGGTGGCTTTAATTTCTGCTGTACAGTTTCTAATATTTTGATTTTTTTCCTTTTTTGAGTAGCGTTTCTTAACACTAACGTACAATTTCACCCTCCTGCCCTCCCAGATTTCTTTCTTTGGATCAAAATCTGTTGGAAGAAGAAGTCCTGACAGTCCCATGTTGAGCAAAGCTGAATTTGTTGAGAAAGTTCGCCAGAGCAACCAGGCTTGCCATGATGGCGACTTCCATACAGCGATCGTGTTGTACAACGAGGCTCTGGGAGTCGATCCCCAGAACTGCATTCTCTACAGTAACCGTTCGGCAGCCTACATGAAAATCCAACAGTATGACAAGGCCCTGGATGATGCAATCAAAGCACGACTGCTAAACCCCAAATGGCCAAAGGTAAGAAAGTGTGTTTGTCTTCTGAGAAAGGAGTAATTCTATTGGGATAATTATTCACATTGTAACACCTAATATATAACACAAGTGTATATATTTCTGTACTAAAGTCTGGTTTTGCTAAAAGCTCCAGATAATAATATCTTTTGTGTTTAAAATTGTCTGACTTGAATTTCCTTTTGGGTTTTAAACTGTTTTCTGTGTAAACTTACTTTTCCTCAATGGGGGTATGATACTATCTTACTATTTTAAACCAGCGTCGTTTCTGGATTGTGAAGACCAGAAATCTCTTTTAACGTTAAAACACGGTCAGCATTCAGTAGCATCGAGGAATATTTTGTTGAAAAACTTCTCGAGAGGTAGCGTGGAGATTATCAGTAATGGAGCAGTAAGGCCTTTCAAAATAGTGTCCAAAGAGAGTTCATGTGTAATCTATTTTGGATAAACATTTGAAGAAATGTGTATCTTAGCATTCTTGGCAAGATCTGACTACTCAAGGAAACATTTTGAAAAGAGTAAATGGTGTTGGTTGCCTGTTCCTTCTGGGATTGCTCCCCACTAGCTGGAATTGGTTGCTTCAGTCACTGTCACCCTTGTCTAGCCCAGGACCAGCCTTTTACATGCTAATCAATTTTAACAGTGTCTGTTCCAGATTCCATTTCTCCTGGTAATCCCTTACACAGTCTTATTAGCCACTTTAGCTAAAGGAGCAATTTAAGAGCGATTCATCATGCAGTTCCTCCCTTCAGAAATTATGGCAGGTAGCAAGCATAATGTTCTCCATCTGCTGAACTCCAAACTATTGAAGTTGTTTCCTTTTATTTCAAAGCAGATCACTTGAAGTCTTGTATTCTGATTTTCAGTTGTTTATTAGCTTCTAGAAAAGCCTTATCATATGCTTCTGTAAGACTTTCGTTAATTACTTTACCCGTACTCTAAGCACAAATCCAAGCTCTACTCGTTATCAGCTCCATGTGTTGAGATTGTGTTGTATACCTTTAAATCAACGTTGCTTGCTTTCCTTTTCTCATTGGTCCATTGTCTGTATCTTGTCTGTATGTTGAGTAGTCTGTTAACTAAAAACATGAGCATTAGTCTAGTGGCCAGCTGCTTAGCAGTTACATTTCCAAACTCCCCATAATTTTGTTTGCTGTGCTGCAGTAAGTAGACAGACACATGTTTTTTCATGCCTGCCTAGTATATTTTCATGTGGAAAGTGGGAGCTGTTGTATAAAAAATATACATAAAATAGTGTTCTTTCCACTTGAAAGACAGGATTTTCCTAGATACATGTATATGTTTGAGGATTCAATGCTGTGAAAGCTTCTGCTGCTTCTGCAGCTCCCAAGACATCATCTTGCTAAACAAGGTATGTGTCTGCTCATTCCGCCTGGGAAGGAATGGCGGGGGGTTGCAACGTCTGAGTATGTTTGAAGGCAAAGAGCTGGTGGTATCTTCTCATCAGTACAATCTGTGCACACAGCATCACTTCTGTCTCAGCCTTCCACGCTGTGACAGCTTGTCTGCTGGACTGCTAGGCTTGTCTGCCCTTGGCAATTCGCTCATCCTCTCATCAGGAGAGAGAGCATCCTGCAGCTATTTTAATGCGATGCACCTTCTGAAGGAAAAGAGCCTGACTTTTCTCCCCCTGCCCTCCCCCCCTTCAGAATTTAGTATTTTAACTCTGGAATTTCTGGAGTCAAGAAACTGCAGTTTTACACAATCTTTCCCATTTTAAGTTTCTGTCTTTAGTGATACCAGAAAACTGCTTTAGAAAGATGTTATTGAAAGTGTTTTCTAAATCTCTGCCCACTCATAATCACAAAGGAAGACCATGGGCCAGGGGAGATCCTTCACTGTTGTTGATGCTGTTTTTTGGCGTTGCCATCTTGAATTGCAGCGGTTTAATTTGTGTTTTATTTTCACACTTAAATTTTGTACTTTCTTTTTCTATTCACTTTTATACTTGTGATTTCGGTCTTGTGTTACTGAATGGCATAAAAGATTTTGCAAAGGTTTGTATGAAGGACTGTGTTTAAAGAAAGAAAATTGCGTTACTGTCATTAAACTCCAATTTTCCAGGTCAGTTATCTGAATGCAGGGAATTAAAGAGCATAAAAGCAAGGGTGCTTTTGCTTAGTTTTGTATCCTGTTTCTAAGAAGTCTGGTAGTGATTTACTATAGAGCTCACTTAGATGAAAAGTTATGAAAAGACTTCATAAAAGAATATTTTCAAAATGCCAGTCATAGATAGAAGTATAAGAAGACATTTGACATTAATCATTTGAATAAATTTGTAGATCAAAATAGAAAATAAGATGGAAAAGAAGACTTACTAGTTAAAAGACTAGTTGTGTTAAATGAAGGCATTATTATCAGTTTCTTAAATACAGAAATAATAGACTATGTATTGATGCAGTACTAAGGTGGAATAGTTTCAAAAAAACCCCTAACCTCCAACATTTTTACTAATGTTCAGGTAGACTGTATTATTGAGTTAAAAGCATGAAATACCTGCTTTGATTCTAGTTCTGCTGTTAAATGTCCACCTCATCTTGAGCCAACTTTATTCCTTTGTTTATTCATTTTTTGTAAAAAGGCCAGGAATTGCTTTTACAGAACACTTTGAACCTTACTGATGGAAAAAGTAGCAGAACACCTAAGTGATGTTCTTATGATGAAGTAGCGTCTGCTCTTGCTTTATTGTATCAGTGGGTAAAGGCTCTCTTGCTCTGTGATACAAAATGCTTACATAGAGGAGTCAAAGTAGCTTTTGCAGGCTTTGTCCCGTATAAAGCCCATCCTCAGTCTCTGTATTTATTCTTTTATTTTTTCACTGTGGTGTCTTTAGTTTGTCAGATTTTCAGTGCTTCACTCACTCTCCTCTTTTCTGCCAAACCACCAGAATCCCATTCAGAACCCTATCTTTTGGTTTTTGATTTTAATAACTTGGTGTTTTTTTGTTGTTCTAGATTTGCTTGTACAGTATATGTTTTTTTTAAAGTAAGTGAGTACCAATAAAAAAAAAAAAAGTTTTTGGCTTTTTTTTCAGCTCTATGTGGCATATCAGTGAGCATTATGCATTTATTAAAAAATAATTCTAATTGACATGAGAAAAAAAAGCCAAAGTTGAGCTCCTTTAGAACATTCCCACTTACATGTTCTTGGATGGCACCCTAATAAGAGAATATGTAGATGAATCAGAGCTACTGTCTTGCAACAGAAGTACTGTATGTCTGCGATTGATATTCAAGAAGAACATGCTTATCCCCTCACCCTGGCACCACCACCAAACCAAAAAAAAATGTATCTGAATTTTGAACATTTTCTAAAGAATTCCAAATGTTAAAGCATATCTTTCTGGCATCTATTTGACCTTAAGCAAAAAACAATATTTATAATAACTGCCGTTATAAACTTGTGCTGTAAAATAGTATAGACTTGATGCACAATCCACTGTGGTCCTGAGGCAGTTTGTTAGATGACGTGTGTATTGATCCCATCACTTCTTCCTTCAGTTACAGCCCAAGGTTGGCTGATGGCATCTGGTTAGCCTTTCCATGGCCACCGGCCAACAAATGCCCCACAGGTCCACGGCCAGCTGAACTTGTAACCTGGTGCATCACTCATGGCGGAGCTGTGAGGTGGGTTTGCCTCTCACCGACTGACCGCTGGAACACGAGCGTTGCCAGGGTGCAGCACCAGCCAGCTGGTGCCATCTCGGAGCCCCCAGTTCATGGCTTGGAAGCCAAGCTCTTAGAAGAGTTGAGGAATAATCATATGAATACAAGTATCTAGAATTGTTGGGTTTAAGGCTAATGAGTTTTGCAAGGGTTACATAACCACATACATGACAGAAGCACTACTCTTAACTTTCACAGACTGTAATGAGAATTAATGTGAATCATCAGATCATCTGGCATCTTTTTACTGCAGAGGCTGTGCCTCAGACATGTCATCTCTGATGGTGGGTGTATTTCAAGCCTGATCTTCGGCGAGATCTGATCTTGTATTGTCATGGTTCTTTTAAGCTTTTGTATGTAGAAATAGATTTTTGATTTCAGTTGGGCTGAAGCTACAGCAATGGCATAAACATGAAATGAATTTCCCTTCAAGGCCTTTCATTAACTGGACTGAAGGTCAGTAAGGTGTTGAACAGGCAATAATTTGTAGAGGTCAGGGTTTGACTGCACTGTCTGCCTTCATTGACACAGTTGTGATAGAAGTCTCGTGAAAATGGCTTGGCAGGGAGCGCGTCTTGGCTTTTAAAAAGGAGCCATCATGCTACTACAGTAATTGAGATAATGAAAACCCACAGCTGAATGAATTATTTTTTTATCCTCTGAGTGTTCATTCCATCTGGAATTCTGATTTTCACACTCTTCTACATAGTACTTCCCTTTTGCTTTGAATTGTTGTTTCCACAGAAATCATCTGCAATGACTTAGGTTTCAGAAGAAAATGAAAAATTTTGCCAAGCTCTGTTTGTTATTAATTTGCCTGCTCCACAGTGAGGGTGAGTGTTGGCTTAAGACATCTGTATCTACAAATTGAGGCCAGTTGCTGCCACTACATCTTCATTCTGTCTCATGAATTTATGTTAGTTTGGTGAGGAATAGTTGCTTTAGTTCCTGAGTCTGACTGTGCCAGTCTCGTCCCAGGAGGAGTTCCCCATTAAATGTTCCTTTTCCAGCCTTCAGCCCTCTCGGTCTTGTTTCCTCCATTGTGGAGCTGTTCATTTCTCTTCACCTGCCCTTTCCTGTTCTTGGTGAGTGTCCATTTTTGCCCCAGTTTCCCTGATTCTTCAAATAATTTATTTAATAAATCAGCTTTTTTGCTCTTGGATGCTGAAGTAATACTTTCTTCCTTTCATGTCTGTGACAAGCAAGGGCATACTGGGAGCTGAAACCAGTGAAATATCTGTCTTAAAATACAATTGGAATTGAATGTAATTTTTTATATGGTTTTTATCCTGAATGTCATTAGAAAGTGTACTTTTTCTTCCTGAAAAGGCCGTGACACTTTTCAGCAGGATGTTTTGTAAGAGGATAGCATCATTGTAGGCTATGCTGATGAGAACTGCCTCAGTGATAAAAAGCTAGGTGAGCAGGCTTAAAATCCCTGTCGGTGACAGAACAGTTTACTGGTAGAATAAATTCTGTCTCCACATCTGCAAATTTTTAACAGTGCAACTAAATTGACAATTTCAATTCAAATATTAGCTAGGATGAAGGGATCTGACATACCGACATCTGTTGGTGATACTTTCCTGTTTAAAAGTAATTCATGTTAGTTCTGTTTCCATAAAATACCAGCAAGGGCCAAGAAAGGGATCAGTATCTAGAAAGCTCATTTGAACGCCCAGTTAAAAGTGCAAGCCTATTAACTGTGAAAACCACCCTTATTAGCTAAGCTCTACTAATTTTTGGAGCTGTTAACAGAGACAGAGTGAAATACTGCTTTCATCATACCAGCTGTCCTAGTGTGATTAACATAAGTTGGTGCATAAGATAAACAGTAATTACTTGTAATTATTTTACCACTATGAGATAGCTGTTTATCTGCTTGTAGGGGATGATGAATTCTACATCTTTCTAGGCTGAACTGTATTTTACAATTTTTTTGGTTTTGGCATTTCCATGGAACAGTGACAGAAAGCAGCAGTGCAACAGAGGGATTTTGGTGCTTGCAGTAGCTGGAGCTCTTGGGTTACTCTTCTTCCTTCATGGAAAAAGCACAGAGGAGTCTTTGTTTCTTTTTTATTTAGTTGAAGGACACAAATATAACTTGAGTTTTCTGACTGAACTGGGAAACAACTTTTGGTCAGATGACCCAGAGGCGAAGTTAGATGCTGACCTGGCTGCCAGGTATGTTTTAGTCCCTCTTCCTGGTTTACTGACAGATAAACAGGGTGGCTACGCACCCCCTGCCTGCTGCGTGCCATGCCAGACCTCTGCTTGGGTGGTCGCAGCAGGACCGTAGGTAGCAGCCGTGTGCTCCTCGAGTGTTTCGGATCACTGGGAGCCGTGCTTCTCCAACAGGAATGCTCTGGAAATCACAGCAGAGATGGGCAGTCCCGGGAGGAAGGCAGCTTGTTTGTGTGGCGTGTTTTCCTCATTTTCAATGTTTGCATTTTCTAAAATGTGTATTTGTATTTTACTACACAATTAAATCTAATTTTAGCCAGAGCAAGGAAAGGTGTACTTTAGGGACTAATTAACTATGTTTTGAACACAGAAATTTTGGGCTGGAATGGATATCAGAAAATAAGCAGCGGTGCTGATAAACTTCTTAGGGGATGATATGGTTGGTTGGTACAGCTGGGTTTGCAGAGCTGTCCCTACTAGCACCTGGGTACACACGTGTGTGTGTGTACATGTGTGTGTACGTGTGTGCAGCTTGCCAGTGTGAGCAAGCAGGAGGGCACTGGTTAAAGCTGAACAATTATGTTGCGTATTTCAATATCAAAGCTCCTTCACAGATTACAAAAAATATAATTATTTTCTTTTTAGTGATAGAACATAACTGGGAAAATTGAAACTTACGCATACAAAATCTAAGCAATTTTATTAATTAGCCAGAAGAGGGAGCTTAACAGGTGTAGCTGGTGTTTTATTTGAAAGGCCTGACTTTTAAATACACAACCCAGTTGCCTTTTACTTAGGAAGTTGAAAAACTAATTTCAATCCAAGTTTGCTGAGATTTAAGCTACTAAATGTAAATTTCTTTGTTTCTTTTCCTCCTCTATCTTGGGTATGGTTAAATCTTACATTCTTTTTTTTTTGGTGGTTGTTTTTTTGTTTGTTTTTTTATCATCAGCGTTCACAGTGTTAATGGGCGAATATCATAATCTTAAATGTGTTTGAAATAAATGTATTTTCACTCTCTAACCAGGCCATTTCACTAAAACGAACCTTTCTTCAGAGGCTAGCAAATGAAACCAAACCAAACCAAAAAATATTGTGAAATAAAGCTGTGAAATGACACAGTGTAGAAAGCGAGAAAGTGGTTGTTCCCGCTCTCATGCTTTCAAACACAATTGTCTATCACTTTGAATTTTCATACAGCTTATATTTTTATACATCGTGTATTAATTTGCATGCAGCTTTATCTTTCCATTTAGGGTTTTGAGTTAATTTAAGTTCCAATCCCTCATGCTCCTCCCTCTGGCCCTGTTCTCTCAAGGTACTTTTTTTTTCTTTTTTTTCCCCCCACTTGTTTTGAATCCTGCAATATCTGAGCAATGTTCTTTTAAAGTAACATAACTTTGTTTCCCTTCTTTCTGCACTGAGGCACGGTGGTGTACTGCATCCCCAAATGAGCTCCTCTTAGACGTGTGTGCTCCCAACGCAGTCACCTTCTTTTGAACTTAATTTGAAAAAAAAAAAAAAGCTAGATATGAAAATCAGCAGCTGAAAGTTATTCTCTTTAGCATAGCTCCCCTCCCCACCCGAAAATCTGTCTTTAAAGCATTCATTCATGTTGAGTAATAAGCGAGTATATGTATACAAATACATCTGGTTATCTACTGCAACTTCAAACCAAACACACAAGTGAGAAGGTGATGGAAGGAATGTTCTCACCTGCAGCATTTCAGGATAACTGACTGGGGGTGCTGCAGTGTGCGACGGCCGCGTGTTTATGAACTGTTTGTAGTGTTTGTCTGAGAGGTTGGCTTGGATGTCCTGCTATTTGTAAAATATTTTGTGTACATATCACTGGGAAATGCAAAGGTAACAGAGTATTTCAGGAATTAAATTGCATTTTGGGAATACCCCACAGGCAAATCAGGTGGATCAGGCTCTGGTTGATTTCCCACCAAACAGTTTTCTTTGTTTTGCTGTTGATGAGGCTCTGGAAAGTTTTTATTCCCTTTCTCTTCACAGCTGTGCAGCCTGAGTGTGATGAATGAGATGATGAACCAGGTGTGGTGAATGAGAATAGAGGGATGTATATATTCTGTGACTCTGACCCTGAACTGTCTCTTCTTAGTTCCTGCTGATTTTGAGATTTTTTTTTTAAGCCTCACATGATATAAAAAAGATATACTGTGGGTTAAATGGTTTAAATTTGGGCCTAGTTCTGTGCTAAAATGTAGATTTCACTAACAGTTGCAGACGTGTGCTCATTCGAGCCTCAATTACAGCAAACTGGTGTCAGCGCAGTGATAGCCAACAGAAAGGTGTGAAAGGCCTGCCGCTAGTAAGAAAACAAAAATGCTTATGTAAGATATGTTTTTTCACTAATCCCCAATAAAACCATTCCGCTGCACGTTGTAGGGTTGGCTTTGGAGCGTCACTTCAGACTTGCGGCATGCTTACTTTGCCCTGAGCCCAACCAGACTCCTGTTGGATTTGGCTGCTTGTTACTAATGGATGCTATAGACAAACAAGCATCTTCAAAAGTACAACACCATCATTTTTGTATTTTGGGGATGGTTTTATTTAGATTCTGCAAGACACTTATTTAAAACTGTTTATGCTTATATGCTGAAATGTTCCAAGTGTAATGCAACTATAAATGGAAGCGTTTTACTTTCTTGAACCTAGGTAACCTTTTTTGATCTGGGTAGCTCTAGATTTAGCTGGGGAGACTTCCTTTCAAACATCACAAAAACGTTAATGTCACAATCTAACTACAAATGTTTAATTGTTGTCGATGTTTTTATCACTGATTTTTGTTATTTTAAACAGATGGGCTGGAAAACTGGCCAAGTTCTGTGGGAAGGACTGTGAGTTGCTCTAGAAAAAGAAATGCAGGGTGAAGAAATGAGGGTAGACAGCAACAGGAGTCAGAAATGGTGGCTGCGCTGCGTATGCTGAAGTTCTGCTTTCTCAGAAAGACCAGCTAAAACTTAAGGAATAACTGAAAGTATATTCACGTACCCGCTCTTTTCTTACTAATTCTGGTGGTGATAGCTCTTTTTTGGTACAGAAGGAAGCTCCGCTCTGTGGCAGCAGTTGTCCAGAGCCTCTGGGGCAGTATTTTGCCTTGTTCTCATGCTGCTGTACTCACAATCTTGCTCCTGAACCCCCTGATGTTCATACATGCTTGCATACACTGGTCGAATCTCTTTCTCTCTTTACTCTTTTGTTTTCCTACAGAAGTCTCAACCTCCTTTGGGCCACGCAGTCACTTACTGGTCAATCGATGTTACGGAGTTAGCTGATGTTTCACAGATAATCTCCCACTTGGCTTTTGTGCATCAGAAGCAGCAGCCTGAATGCATCTCTAAAAATATATGAAGCATGGCTTGAGTGATCCAGCATGCCTCTTTGAAAGTATCATGCTGCTTAGAACAGTGCTGTTTGAGATCTATAAATGCTGAAGAAACATGGGGCACATGCAAAGGTAGCACTTAAAATACATTTTTTTCCAAAATAATTAAAAGAAAAGCTTGAATGACAATTTTTTTTCCTGATATTCAAAGTGGCAATATTCTGTATGGTAAAAAGACTCATTATAATCAAAGATCTGTGCTCTGGCCGTCAGGTTTTGGAAATCCTCTTTTTCAGTTCGGTTACACTGCAAATGCCTGCGGCTGCACCTGTCAAAAATTCTTCAGATCCAACAATTGCTTAGCTGTATTTGTTATATTTTATTGACTGGGCTTGACTGTGTCAGTCCAAGTATACAAAGTACTTCAAAGTGTACATACTTAACCCGTGTCATGTGTTCTTTGTTTTCGCTCTGCTAGACCCAGCTACGTGAAGCAGTGTTTATCGTAGCTGTGGTCTCTATATGAAAGATGCAGTCCTGTGCAGTGTGTTCTGCTGAACTTCTCGGGTATTTTTACTTGAATCTTTGTAATATAAAATAGATACAGTGAATACTACAGTTTTTCATTTGGTAGAGCAACATTTCGATGTTTATGTCTTCATATTAAAAGAAAAAAGGAATTTTTCATTAACACCCCCCCTCCCCCAAATCTTCCTTTCCCCAGCTGCTGTTTCTAATAACCCCTGTGGGAGGCTGGTTCCAATCTTCACATTCTCTGAGATTTTATGAAGCATTTTCCGAGTTCAGAGTTTCTTTGGGGGATGGGGAATGACAATGTCTTAAAGAAAAAAAACTTTCTACTTTTGCAGAATTGCAGCATTGCGGAGGCTGGAAGGGGCCTCTAGAGATCGATGAGTCCAGCACCCCTGCTCAAAGCAGGGTCAGCTAGAGCAGGTTGTCCAGGACATTGTAGAATTACACAGAACAGCTCATTCTTATAATAAAGTCATAAAGAAGTATCTGAACGAATTCAAAGGTGACATTTCAAATGGATGCAAAGAGGTACTGTTTTCAAATAATTTATTCTTGATGCGTGGCAGTTGATTATCCCAGTGTGTTATTGAAAACATTAGTGCAGCCATACTTGGAAAGGACTGGAAACTGCCAGCTGATGAGAGTATCAGAATTACAAAAAAGTTCAGGACGGAGTAGATGGGTGAGAATTAAGCTTTAATTTCTGGGACGTGAGTCACTCATTAGTGCAGATTTTTTGGCGGAGGAGGGAGGAGGCTAACTTGTCTCCTCAGATTTCTCTTTCCAGTGTCACTCTCATGAGCATCCGTCACAGGCAGCGACTGGCGGGGGAGCACTGGTCTCACGTGTGACTTGAGTTCTAACGGTGTGTTTCAGTCTGTGCTAGGAGGAAAGCATTAGGTGTTTCTAAGGTGAGCAAACACTTTGTTACGTTAAGATGTGGTGGCTGAGAAGTACTTTCTTGGAATTGCATGACATTCCCTCAGGCATCTAAGAACCGGGGTTTGGGTGTTGTACAGTGGTGTTTTTTTTTCTAAAAAAAAAAAACCTTGTCACTTATTCTTTTGCACTAAATCTGAATTTGGTCTTCATGAGGAATGGCTAGATGATTTGTTAATACATTGGCCCAACATGCAGGAGTACCTCTGGAGCCCAAGGAGCGGCTGGTGCTCACCTCGCCTGCCACGGGGTCTGTGCATCTGGGGTGCAGCTGCCTCGCACCCCGAGGTGCCCACTCCAGCCTCCCAGCCCCGTGGCTCTGGTCGTGGGTGGCTGTGCTGCACCCATCTGTGTGATCAGGAGTTCTGCTCTGTGTTTTGAGGCTGCATCTGGTGTATACTTATGTATAATCACTTAGGAATTTGCTGCAAGTTTAAGTACTACGACTGCTGTTGTAGCAATCAATACAGGGATTTCTTGCCCCTCTACTTGGGCAGTGCATGATTTCCACAGTCTGAGTCACACAGATATTTTCAGGCACTTTTTGGTCTTTAGAACTTGGCATGTTTAACTATCTGCTTGGTTTTTTTTGTTGGCAGCGCTAAGCCAAACTTAACAAACAAAACCAAACAAACTTTTTGTCTAGTATGCCCTTTGCAAGCCTCCAGATGTACGTAGACAGTCTAGAAGATGTTAATACCAAAAGAATCATTCGGTAGAGTAACTTTAAAACAAAACCATCAACAACAACCAAACTGTGGCTTGCAGAGAGTTTAATAGTAAATGCTATTGTGGCATTGTCTAAGTATTGTGGAATTTTCTAATTGCAGAAGTGTTTTCTGCCTTGGACCAACTGGGAAAAGAGATGTTCAAAAACCTCTCTATGGTAGGAAGGTAGCAGCCTTGGAGGCATGTGTGGGGATTTGATTAAGGTAACCTGTGTCCAGGTGTCAGGGCAGGAGGTAATACAACGTGGTGGTGAGAGTAGTTTTTCCTTTGGTTTTCAAAGTGCCTAACAGGAAAAAAGCTGGCTTTACTTAAAATAAATGTCTGAGCATTTGCATCATTCCAGTTCTCAGGCTACTGGAAAAAATTACGAACATGTGGCAGAGTAAGAATAAATTCATATGTGTCTTTATACCTAATTGGGGAGAACAGAAGGAGGTTTTAATGATAACATTGTATGTAATACTGGGGAAAGATTACGCTCCTAACTTCTGCTGCCAACTGATTTGCCTCTGTGACTTCAATTTCTTCAGAAGCACGGAAATGTTTTAAGTTTCCAATAACTTTACGTGGGGTAAAAAGTAATTTAAGTACATATTCTCTCTTGACAGCGTTAATGTGTGAACTTTTTAGTACTGAAAAACTTGGGTAAATAAACATTGAGCTTATTATGATCATTTATTTCCTCGGGAAATAAGTGTTTTGTCTTGGCTGAGGAGGTTTGTGAGTAATTTTTGAAATTTCAATAAAGATCTTGTTTGTCTTATTGCTGGGGAGAAATAGGTCACAAAAATAAGGATGAACCTTGTTTTGGTTACAAGATGCCACAGGTGGCCATTTATAATCTGGTGTAAGAGCCGCTGCCTCTGTGCATTTTTCGTGCCGTGCCGAGGTCTGTCACTGCTGCTTCCCACCGGTGTGGGCCAGTGCAGCGCGTTTGGTTCCGTACGTGGGGGCTGCCCAGCTTTGTGGGCTCTCTCCTCTCCAGGAGGCTGCAGAGACTGACTACAGGTACCTGGTGTGACTTACTGATGTGCTTTTTCTTTATAGCTTTCACCAGGAGGTATGAAGGCTTGTTCTTGCACTCTCTGGTCAGGTTGCTGCAGAATAGTTAGTAACAATATTGGGCAGACAGCTTGCCAGAAGTCAAAAGACTACTTCCCATGCTGTTCCTTTTCTTGTTTTAGATCTTCATAGCATCAGTGGATACATGGATGTTTTTTGGTTTTTTGGGTTTTTTTTGCAAGCATTAGGCTTGGTTTCTGTTCCTGTGTTCCCTTTCATCACTCTCCTACTAGCATAAATCAGAGCGTGAGCTTTACCACCAAATGTGTGCTGTTCACTGTAACTTGTGTGAAGGCTCCTTTTTGTGATCTTTCTTACTGGGGAAGCTCAAAGCCTTTAAGCAACTTCATGTGTTCAATAAGAAATAGTTCTGACTAAATCCAATTGTTAGACTTCTTTTACTTGAGGAATGGTAGCTACTTCACAAGAACCTTTCAGAAGTGGTAGTGTGCAAAGTGATTTGTAGGTAAATATTGAAGAACTGTGTCCAGCCATGTGTGGTTAATTATGAAATGTATATGATGTAAAAATTCCTATTTGTATTTCATGGCAGTTCTTAGATAGGTGATGTCAGAGATGTTTCTGTCCATCACTATAGTTCTCATCATCTTGCAATGTGTCTTTGGGTTTTTTTAGGGTGGCTTTTTTTGAGTATCCAGTCTTCAGACATGCAATATTCTCTGAATTTATTTGTCTCCTGTTCCAGCTGATGCTATTACAATTTCGGCAATGATGAGTTTGTCACTCCATAGTCTTTATTGATTTCAGTTTTCCAATTCAGCACTTTGAACTACTTGGAACAAAGAGGTAGAGAATTAAGGCTAGACCCGATACGAAAAGTAACTTGAAGCAGATTATAAATCTGTTACCTGATAGAATTTATAACCTAAATCCAGCAACAACATGGATATTGTTTACTGTTTCGCATCATCAGTACGGTTATACAAGGATAATGTGTGAACTTCTACGGAATAATTTAAAATGATACCTGATTATCTTTTTGAAACTGTACTTTCACTGCTCTTTCAGTTGACATTTTCTTTTCAGCCTGCTGTCTCTCCTTGAATCAGAAAGAAAATCCCACTGGTAGAACACTTTCTGCTGTTTGATATCAAGAGACATTCTCATGTTAGTAGCTAGTAAAATCCTGCCAGGTTTAAAAAACTCTCTTGAAATGTGTCTGTGCGGTTGAGGAGATGAAAGACTCCGCTGGTACAGAGGGCCCATTAGTTCTGGATTATCAACAAGTCGCTGTGAGAGATGAATAGGCTCATTTGGTCCACTGGGTCCTGATACAGAAACGGAGATTGAGGGAACATTTTCAACAATAATTCTGTTTTGACATATGAAAGACACTAAGCTATTAACTTTGTGTTTGCGGGGTTTATTTTCTTTAGAAATGTGTATTATTCTGTTTAGCCCAAAGAAACAGAAGCCACCAAATAGGTAGCTGTCATAACTGAAGAACTGCTTTGGTTTGGAGTTTGGGTTTCTGAATACTGAGTGACGAAGGTGGAACAGGGCTGAAAAGGAGCACATCAAATAATCTAATCCAGTCCCATCTAGACAACTGTCACACAGTCCCTTTCATAAATTGAATAAGCTCTATTTAAAAAAAAAGTGGATTTTTAAATTCCTGTTCTTTGAATTGGAGGTTGTTCTAGTATTTTAGTTCTGTGATGGAATTAGGTTGTCAGACAGCTATAAATGGTATACAGGCATATTTATTTTTTAGGGTTTTGAGTGTAGTCTATATACAAGTTAATTGGGAACCCCTCATTATGGAGCTTGTTCAATCAGAATTTCTGTTAAATGTGTGATGTTTAATTTATTTTACCTGAGAGAGCTTCCTCTGGTTAATAGAAGATCATTTTAGATACAAAAGGAAAGCCAAATGTGATCTGAGCAAACTCTTATCACATTCCATTTACAGCGCTTCCATAGCGAGGTGACACGTTTGGCAGTAACTAGATAATGGGTTTGATTGCATGGGAAAACAGGCCCCTTCACAAGGGGAATCAGTTTAACCAGGCCCTTGACAATAGGTCTTGTGATTTTAAAAAAACAAACCAACCATAGAAAACAACCAACCAAATCAAAACAAAACCCCCAGATTTTTTCTGAGCGTTGTGTGAAAAACAGGAGTTAATTAAACCGTGGCCAAATTAAGAAATTTGTTGGATTTCCTTAATTCTACTAAGTAACTGTGCCATTTTGCTTCTGTACGTAGCTTGTAGTGGCTGTGTTTGTCTTGTTACTTAGGCATGGTTAACTTCTATACTGCTTTGAGGTGTTTGGCAAACATTCTGTACTGCCTGAGCTCAAAAATATTGAGACTGTGTTTCCCAGCCCACCCACAGATACTGCGAGGAGAAAAAGCTCTGATCTTGATTGATAACCCACAAGTATGAATGTAAAAGTGGATTATGCCTCATGGAATTCTGTTTAAGGACTAAGTAACCTCTCTTAATCTAAGATTTGCCTTTTGGAAGGAGCAGGGGTATTTTGGGAGAATAATTAACTGGTTTTGGCATTGGTTTCTGTTCTTAATCTTCCAACAGAGAAGCTGTTCGCTAACAGGAGGTGAAATGACTTCGTCAAACCTGAATGCATCTGGCTAGTAGGATGCTCACAACCAAAGTCTAACATGGAAGCAAGGGCCACCCAGCTGAATGTTCTCGGCACTCTGAGGGGTACCATGATTTTATTTGTTTGTTCTACGTGCATAGGAGGATGCTGAGTGAACAGTCCAGTGACACTGTGCTATTTGAAGCCCCAGGTGCTGGTGTTTGAGTAGCGATGTTCCCTGAAGGGCACAATGTGTTGCTGAATGAAGGGAAGCCAGGCTGGCTAACAGGTTAGAAGATCAGGGTGCAGCCGTGGTCTGTGACTATGTGCAACTGTTTAAACTGCAGAGCAGGCAAAAATGTTATTTCTTAGAACAGGGACACTTTTTCATATCAAACTGTTTTTGAGCTGCGACACCTTTTAGCGAAAGGGTGAATAGGCTAGAGAATTTAGTTGATGGAAAAGGAATGCCCTGTGTGTGTGTAACCTAAAAGCAACCAGGATGAATTACTACTAGTTTTCATCAGGCACAGATTTCTTATCTTTGTCTGTCTCCCCCACTTCATTTAAAAATGTGGTTTTGTATATGTAGACAGAGAAGAAATCTTGAAAGAACAGAAAGAAGCGAGGGCTTTGAGCCATGAGGTCTTTGGGCGTTTGAAACGCAGGAGGGTTTTAGATGCTGTCATGTACCTGTAGGGGAATTCAACAACATAGCTTGTGCTGGTGCTTTGTAAGTCTTTAATTAATTAAATCTAATAAAGATTCATACATCATTAGTAAGACTCAAAAACACATGACTCCAGCTGTTGGTCATGTGACCAGTCCTTTTAAAAGGAAAAGGGACATTTGCTCATCCTCTTGTACTTCTACTGACTGCTTGCATATCTTTATAAATGTACCCCCGTGCGCTGTAGCAATCCATAACAACCTTGAAGTTTCTCAATGAATTGCAAGTAGAGTGCCTGCCCTCAGCTGCACGTAAAACTTCTGAGCAGAGAATGTGAATTGACCACGTAACTTTTTTCATGAATAGGCCTCTTGTTTTTAATTTGATGAGCAAGGAACTTTCCAGTCCTGTCCTCGGGCTTAAAATCTGTCTTTAATTTGCAGAAAGATGCATTCCAGTTTTTCAGGCATAAAACTGTTTAATGGATTTTTTTGGCTTTGCTAGAACTCGCTGTGTTACGTCATCCCGAGATTCATGCATTTATTTCCATCTTTTCATCTCCCAGAATCACAGCATAGCTGAAGCTGGATGGGACTTCTGGAGATGACGTAGTGCAGCCTCCCACTGCTGAAGGCAGGGTCAGCTAGAGCAGGTTGTCTAGAATGTTGTCTAGTTGGGTTTTGAGTATCTCCAAGGATGGAGACTCCATGAACTCTTCGGGCAACCTGTTCCAGTGTTTGACAACCCTCGGCAAAAAATTTTTTTTCTTCTGTTTGCAATACCAGAAATTCCTTTTAATTTGTGCCCATTGCCTCTTGTCCTTTCACTGGATACCACTGAGAGGAGTCTGGTTCTGTTCTTTTATTGTGCCCCATCAGGCATTCATACACATTAGTAAAGCTCACTCTGCTGAAACCTTTCCTTCTCCAGGTTAAACAACTGAAGGTGTCAGCCTCTGCTCATGTGACTGATGCTCCAATCCCTTAATCATCTTTGTGAGCTTTTCTTATCATGTTCTTATGTTGGTCCAGTCTGTCCCTCTCTGTTGTATTGGGGAGCCCAGAACTAGTCATAGCCCTCCAGATAGGTTATTATTTTATATTCTTGTTATGTATAGATTTACTTGTTAGGGTTTTATGTTGCTGCTGTTGTCAGTGCCTTCTCCTATCCCTTCCCTTTTCTCCTTTTTGAGTAATTCCCCGTGCTCCCCCCCAGGTAGAGACAAGCTGGACCACATACCAAAGTGAGCATCACTAATACAGTGTTGGAAGAATGCTCTGTATTTTTGCCTATTTACTTGTATCAAGACACTTTTGCTTACTTTTTTTTTTTTTTTTCCTCTTTGGTCTGTGTTGGGGTGGATCTCCAGATTCATAGTGTGTGTTGTTTATTGTGGTTAAGGGACGGCTGTTGTCTCAACTTTCTGCACCCTCCCTCTGTCTTAGTGCTGCTTTCTGATAATACCCTTGAATATAATGGCAAGTTTGTGTGCCCTTTATAGTAGGATGTGTACACAATCTTTTTTCCCTGCATTTCACGTAACGCATTCTTGCTGCTGGAAAATGGGTGGGGTAGTTCTGTTCTCATTTTACCAGCTGGGAATAGAGAGAGGGAGAGTATTTGTTCTGTTGTTTAGTGATCACTCGTGTTAGTGCCAAGCTGTGGTGTTGCATCCATGTAACATGGTCTTGCTAGCGTGGATCTGAGAGCTACACAGCTGCGTGACTGCGTGCTGTAACCGGAGCTAATGTATCTGCCCTGGCGCGTTACATCACGTTGACGTGGCTGTGTTGCTCTTGGTTCTGGACCTAGGAATGCTGCACACACTTTAAGCAGTTTTTGAAAAGTCAGGCAGGGAGTCTGTGAAATACTAAGTTTAACCCAGGTCCTCGTTGCAGGATCATCCCTTTCTCCGTCTCAGGTGTTTTTCTAATTAGATATTTAAATAATGAGCATCACGTAGCATTTGGACAGCTTTATGGGGTCAGTGTTTTTCCTAATGCTCAAGTTCACTGCAGAAGTATGCTGTGACGATCTCTGCACCAGAAGTGATGGCCATGGGATTACCAGAGGACAGCTGTTGTGCAGTTAAGCTCTATAGGTGCTTCTTTCCCTAAATTTTTAAAATCATAGAGCAGCAGCAGTACAACATGGGCGCAGGGGGAGCTGATGGACAAATGACACTACACTTATGTCATCCTTAAAAAAAATGAAATAATCTTTTCCCACGTAATCGTCATCTTTCTGAGACAAATATACAGGAAAAACTGCTCCTTTCTAAGAAACCAGCTTACTGCCTTAGAACTTGAAAACCTTACAGAGGTACTTGAGTCTTAGCATGGAACAAATCAACACAAAATTTCTGAGTATTTACTGGAGGGTTTCGTTATTCCTTTCTCCATTTTCTGGAACCTGTTTGTATAGGGAAGAAAACAATTTAGAATTTTCTTTTTTGGAATTCAACTGCAATTTTTCTACTTATTCTGAATGCTGTAATGTCAATTTCTTTTATGTAAGGTGATAGTTTTTTACTCCACAGTTTTCTTCCCGCTGGAACTAGTTATACTACTGTGTAGGGATAGTGTAGCGCTTTTTATTCCTCATACATCTGAATATCCTATGCACAAATGCAGAAATAATTCTGAATTTTAGAAGTGAATGTTTATCTGCAAGGGTGGTAGTTAAGAAAACCTATCTTGTTACCTGCTCATTGAGACTGAAGCACACAGCCGCTGGGTAGAACTTTAAGAAATTTGGATTGTTTTTGTCTGCTTACACAGGACTGGATTTTGTACCCAGTAGTTTTAGCCTAAAACCTTAGCATGTGGTGTTACCTTTTTTCCCACCTCCCCAAACCCTCAGGAGTTAGTTGCCAGGTGACTTTTCTGATCAGCTTTCAGCTCATCAGTGGTTCCTTTTTCCAGTTTGCTTATTCTTAAAAATGAGATGGTTATTCCTCATTTTTTTTCCCAGCGTACAAGGACTGAGTTTCCTCGAGCTGGAGATGAATTTCTTTCTTAATACCATCATAGCGGTGACTCGGGCTGAGAAGCGTGGAGAGCCACGAGGGACCGAGCGCACGTGAGGGGGCGCTCCGTGCCCAGGGATCGCAGGAGCCCTGACCGGCGTCTGCTTTAAGTTGGCTACAGATACTCGCGTTTGTAAGATATTTGTAAGAGGCATTTCATTAACTCTTTTTCAGAGCCCTGTTCACACTGCCTTTTCTTTTTCTCTGACATCAAATTGGCTATCGCTGGTGTGACGTGCTAATAAATTGGGCTCCCTCAGTTTGTAATGGGTATCGCTGATGCAGAGCAACGGAGGGAGAGCCGCCGTGTCTTGCACGTGCTTTCTGGGATGGTTTGCTTTAAAACTCGTTATACATATACGTTTGTTCTTCTTTGCATTTTTATTGTTTGCTCTGTTTTTTTTTAACATAGTGTCCATAGGCCCTTTATTCTCACTTGTTGTTTCTTTTCCTGCGTTTATGTTACTTGCTGCTTTGATTAATCAAATCACAATTAACTGTGCTTCAGATTTTGTTTTCTTTTGCAGCAAATAGCCCTATTTTTGATAGGTGTTTAGCATCCTGGATTTCTCCTGACTCTCCAAATTTGTGCTATAGTTCTGGCTGCCCAAGAATTAGAATTTGAGCAGCACAAGGAAGAGTGTCTTAGCCATTGTGGTTTAAAAGGCCTCCAGTGAGACCTAGTTTTTGAGAGCTACCAATAGGTGGCTGTATGGCAGTAAAGAATAGGAGGGGATTCTAGGATGCTGGACCTGGATTCTTCTGCAATAGACAAGAATGCCCTTGGAAACCTGCATTTCTTGTTTGGGTATATGGTCTGATACATCCTGGTGTGTCTGGACATCATTGGATCCTTATCACAGACCTGCAACCTCAGCCAGTCTCTGAGGAAATTAAATGAAATGGAGAGTTTGGGAGAACAAGTAACAAGAGAAAATACTAAAAATTGAGAAAACAGAAAATTGCCTTGGCTAACAAGTCAGTAGGAAACACTTAAGTATGCCATTTACACAGTATACTGCACTGTGCCAAGATCAGGAAAACCCAAGTAATTAGTGGTGGGGCTTGCTGAGAGCTGCGTAACAACTGAAGGTAGGTGTATGCCCTAGCGGTTTTGCCTTAGTGGCCTTTTCAGCATGCGCTGGGGTAACGGTTCTACCACCTTACTTCCCTGCAGCCAAGTAACATGTGAAGTGTATGTGACAAAAAGGTAGGAAATGCAGCTCAGGGATAATTTCTGCATTGAGCATAGACATTTCCTGAGTCAAAAACATGATGACAGGTCAAACTAATGAAAACAAGCAAGACATTTGTAGCAATTCTTACTATTTCTATAAATCCATTGTTCTCTCAAAGTCATCGCTCTCCGTTTGTTTCTAAGAGCACTACGGTCTCAAGTCCTCGTCTGAACTTTTAAACAAAGCAGGTGACACATCCCTTTTGCCACAAGTGTCTTTGTACATGATTTCTCCTTTTCTCCAAAGGGAAAATTATAAAGCTCCTTCTGTTACATGGAACAACAGAAATAAGTTAGTAATTGTTTAGCTATTATCCACTAACAGAGAATTTACCCCTGAAGCTGAAAAAAGGAAAAAAAAAAAAAAAGCTGAACAAAACTGTAATTTCTATCATATAGGGAATAGACACTCTAGTTTTGATTTTATTTTCTGTCTTTAAGTTACTTTTGAACTCTTTTTCCTTCTTCCCTTTGCTTTGGAATGTCAAGTTTGCGTCCTGGAAGTCAAATAACAGTTTCTCTAGAAGGTACTAGAAGTCTATTGTAAGATCCCAAACATGAAATACAAGATTTGTAAGCTTTACAGTGCAGTTATTTTTATAATTCCTGATGACTTTTCCAGAAGTTGGCAGTGGTATGCAAATTCCTATATTGCTTTTTTTCATTCTAAAGCTGTTGAGAAGCCAGCTCATAGAAACAATACATCATGTGAATATTGATGTATATAAAAAATGTAATAAAGGCATCCTTTTTGTTAGTGTTCCAGTATTTGAGATTACTCTCACCAAACTGTGTATCTGATGTATTTTCTTAGTCTTGCATTGGTAGGAGTCCTGTTCAATGTGCTCAGGAGCCCTGTAACTG
This sequence comes from Falco cherrug, assembly GCF_023634085.1. NCBI lineage: Eukaryota > Metazoa > Chordata > Aves > Falconiformes > Falconidae > Falco > Falco cherrug. The sequence continues at coordinate 99,304,345 of NC_073697.1, forward strand.
AAAACTATTCCTTTAGTTTTTCTTGTGCGAGAACTAATACAGTGCAGTCATGTGTTAGACAGATCTCTGCTCACTTCCCCTAGTGGAAAACCTATTTTTTATTTGGATAAATGTTAAATTTATGGGTTTGTGATGCATTTTTAATGGACTTCTTGAAAAATGTATACCGAGTCCTAGTTATTCTGGATGCTAACAGGGAGAGAATGTACTTTGATAAAACCTTTCTTAATAGAAGCTCATCTCATATGTGAAGTGGAAAGGAACTGTCCTGAAACACTTCATTGAATACATACTTTGGGCATAATTTTCCATCCTTTTTCAGAGTGAAAAAGGAGGTTAAATTTTTTGCCATGGGTTAAGTAGTTTGTATTTTACTCATTATGGCTGTCTGCTTGTAGGCTTTTGCCCTTCACAAACAAAACACAAAAGCCAATGCAAGCTGTAGCAGAAAGGGGAGTGCGATATCGCAAAAATAGTGAATATTCCAAAAAATATTCAAGCAAGATGATTTTATAAACCCACATCCTCACAAGCACTAAGACACATGTATGCAAGTAGTCTCTTCCAGCATCACTTTTCTGCAGCAGGGAGGACAGGGGATGCTGGCTGTCTAGTCCTTACTGTGTCTCTTGGGTCCTTCTCAGCTGGCAGCAATGAACAAGTCTTTGGACAGATCTTTTTATATGCCTTAGAAGTCAATAGTTGTTACAGTGTGATCCTTTGCTTCACACTCTTACTTGCTTGATTTTCCATAAATTGTAGGCAAAATTGCTTTTTGTTGTCTGTTTTCCGTGTTTGAAATATATGTCTGATTTCCCTGGGGGACTGATGGGAGAAGGAACGGCATACGTGATGTACTTCAGATTTGTTCTTATCCTCATGTTAAAGTACGGGGTCTTGGGCCAATCAGTCATCTGTGCTGTGGTCTGGTTAGAGTATATAGATCTTGTGGCCATCCCATAGTACAGTACGCTCCTCAATGTTACTGCTAGGAGAAGTAACAGAAAATGGTGTTATTTATTGATCTATACTACTCTTTTTTTTTTTTCTTTTTTTTTTTTTTTTTTCCCTTGTGGTGTTTCTCCAAAAGCTTCTGTGTATGCATGTGTCTATTCAATTCAAATTCCCACTAATATTAATATTTTTGTTACGAACAAAAATTGCATTACTCTGCAATGAGTGGTTATGGCCGTATCTTTATGTAAAATTGTTGTATAGCATGAAATACCTAATGTGTCTCAGCTTACTGAATATTCCTAACTTCTTTGTTGACCTTGCTTATGCTGCTCTTTGATGTTTAGCTGAAGTTAGGCGGTGTCTTTCAGGTGCTAGAGACAGATCCAAAATGAGGGTCATAAAGTAGAAGACAAATAGGACAGTTTACTTGTCTAGTGCACACAGAGAGTCTGTTTCAAAAGCAGTCAGTCCTTCGTGGCTGTGCTGGCTGCAGGACGAGCAGCCCGTTGTGTGATCACAGCAGAGTAGGCACACCTAGCAGAAAGGGAATGCTCAGAATCCTGCCGACAACGTCATCAGTTCAGCCTAAACTCCTCTTTGAAGGATTTATTTTGTCATCTTCTATTTTTCTGTTTAAGAAAGAACAAACAGTGTTGATAGCATGAACAGCCACAGTGTAGTATGGTGTGGAAAACAAAGAGGGGAAAAAGCCGCCTTCTGTCTCTTGGAATGCTCTGTTCCCTTCAGCTGCTAGATGGTGAACTCTTCTTCCATAAGAGCTGCCACGCAAGATCGAACTGAAGGCCCGCATAATGGAGTTTAAATGCTGGTAGGTATGAGAAGTTTAAGGAAGCGGGATGTGCGGGGTGAACAAACATTTCTACTTCCCAGCTGTTAAAAAAAGTTTCAGGGGCTTTCTGACCTCAAGGTTGCATCTGCGCTGTTGTATTTTTGTTATCACTGATGGACTTCTCCTCAAGAACTTAGCCACTTCTGAGCCCATTTGTCCTATAGAACCATAACACTTAGTAGAAAAATTATGAAACTAAATTAGAAGTGTTGTGTGAAAAAAGTAATACGTGATTTGATTTCCGTTATCGTGCTAACTTTCAGGTTGTGTTTTGCTGGACAGCTCCCCCGTGAATTGGGCAGAGCATCCATGGGTCCTGCCGCTGCCACTTGGCCGGACTTCGGGAATTATTCAGGACAGGAATTCTGGACAGATTCTCTTATTTTCTTGTTATTGTTTCTCAGATCATAATTCATTCTGCACTGGTCCAGAATAAAAAATAACAGTCCTCCTTTGCTTTCCTTTCGCCAGATGGGTAGGACACAAGTAATCTAATATTAGATTCTGTTGTAAATGTAACCTTTAGCCTTCCTCAGTTACCAGACAAGAATACATGTAAGCTGCTTGTTTATCTTTTGTTTTTCATTGGGCATCTTGGTTTTGCCTCTGATAGCTCTCCTGCAGTGAGCTGTAGAGTTACTGGAGGTTTGTAGTCACTAATAGCAATTTATTTCAATAACAATTTCCCTGAATCCTCTCCCATGCCTTTGGAGATATGTGTCAAGCTTTGAGGCCTCTTACTTTTTAATTTACTTATTTACTTATTTAAATCTTTGCTAGAACATGGACTAGTAGTTTCACTCCGGAGAATTCAGATGTGCTACAGGCTCGTGTTTATTTTATGTCGATACATTTTGTTAAGTTACCATTGTTACCAGTGTGTTCAAGGACATTACTTTTTATCATGAGTATGGTGGATATGAAATGCATGCAACTGTATTTCAGGGAGTAAATATTTCATGATTATAGTCCACGGGTACTAAATAAAATATGTCACCTTCTTGGATTTGGTTGCACTATGAAAGTGTGCCTAGAAATAATGGATTCTGTGATGGTTTGGGAAAGGACAACTATAGCTCTGAACCTTCCAGGGTTTAAAAGCAGAAAATATGTGCACTTAATTGCAGAGGGAAGCGTTTGGTATGGCAATGTACAATCATTAAGGCTTTGGAAAGCTGTAACAGAATAGGGAATGCAGCAGAAAAGGAATGTGAATAAGAGGAGTGTGTATAGTAAACATAGCTTTTTAAAGACCCTAAATTAATGTTCCAGAGAATAAAAAAGAAATCAGTTGACTGTATGATTTCATGCCCTCCCACATTTGTTCTGCTTTGTCTCACGCTTGGCTACACTGAAGAATGATACTGATTCTGAAGTCTGTGTAGAGGAGTAGTAAGCGTTGGAGCTATTAGGTAGTGATCCAAACCAGCAACTCAGTTCTGGCTCAGAAACATCCATTGTCTCTTATGCTCTCACACAATTTCTCCTCCTAAATGCTGATGCCTTTTTTTTTTTTTTCCTCCTGTCTCGCCACACAAAATTGTGCTTAAACTAGACCTGAAAAGTAATTTTTAGTTTTGGTAATGTAAAGTGCTCAGCACTGTTAAGTACAGTGATAAATCATTTCTGGAGCTATAAATATTTTTATGCATTTGTAAATGTGTTGTTCAATGTGTTGGTTTTGATGCTTAATGAAACAGGGAAATTTAAAATTTGTATGAAAATAACCATCTGTATTTCACTAATTAAAAATTTACTGTAGCTTCTGTGAATTCATGTGTTATAAAATCACACTGTAGAACAGAAAGAAGCAACTTGAATGTGGCAAATCTTCATTCTATTAACCTGGGAAATGAAGACAGTTTTTCTAGTAAGGTAACTGTGGTAAGCTAGCTGCTCTTTCAAATGCCGAGGCCTCTAAAGAGGCTTTTATGTTCATTTAGCCTATTTTCCTGCATTTTATCACAGTAAAGATAAAGGTGGTGTTTATGATTTACTTTAGGTACCTCTGAGAATGACTACAATATTACTACAAACCCCCAAAATCCTAACAGTACGACATACAGAAAGTTTGTTACCTAATTTTTTCCCTTACTTTGGGGAACACCCCAGTCCCTCAATGTCTGAATAAAACCCTAGCTTCTTGAGCTGAATTGAGAAAAAATTATAATTGGGAACCAGTATACTTGTTATATCTAGTTTCAAGAAACAACAGGAGTGAACAGCAGTGTTGTTCACATAGTCACACTTTGGGTGTTGTGTAGCCTTCAGGTTCGGTCTAAGACTGTATTTGAGCAATGCACTCTGAAGATGAGGTACTTACAGTTGTAGGGGAACTTCATCTGCTGTCTTTTAATGAGGTGGCAATAGTAAAGATGGAAAAACACATACCCTTTGTGATCAAGAGGTACAAGGACTTTAAGGAACAGGCACAAGAAATTGTTGTTAGTCTTGGAGTATTTCCCAACTGCTAAATATCTAAAACCATTTCAACAATATCTAATAGGTTTTTATTTTACTTGAAAACAAATTCAGGATATGAATTTTTCTCTAGTAATGTAGAAAAAGCTAAATTTGCAGTTAAGAATTTGAGCAGATGTCCGAAACAACTGGCTTTTAAAAACTAAAGCTCTCCCAATCACTTGCACCAACAAAAGTTGTTTTGTTTTTTATTCCCCCCTCACAAAAATTAACCATCTGCTCATTAGATGTGCTGCAAATGGAAGAGCTGAACTGGAGCTGGTGTGGTATGCAGCTTTTTGGCAGATGCTGAGAGGCGTAAGTAGGGTTTAGTAGTACTTTTCAATAATACTAAGTGGTATAGACAGGCCTGTATCAGAAATAACCATGTGAGAACTATTTACATTCCAACCATGCCTATACTGCATGCATAGCAAGTTTAATACCCAGCAAGGAGGCCTCTACCACATGTTGCGGGCATGTTAAATACTGAAAACCATGGGAAGACTATTATGAAATTTCTGTCATCCGCAGCAGTACAAAACTCAACCCTCTGTGAGCTTCAGTTCTCCATTCCCTGCGCACGGGAACGCAGGATCACAGACCCACAGGATGGCTTGGGCTGGAAGGGACCTCGAAAGACCAGCAAGTCCAAACCTGAACTACCGAAAGCAAACGTGTAGTGGAGATGCTTTGCATCTGTATGGGGTGTACAACAGTCTGCCTCAGATATGGAGGAGATTTTATAACTGAAAATCTTTCATTTCAGTGCCTGACGGGGAGGTGGGCCGAGAGCCGTGCGTTCAGCGGGCGGTGTGCTGGCTGCGGGGGCTGCAGGGCATACGGGTGGCGCGTTCTGGTCCCTAACGTGCGTGGCTGAACCCTCGTCAGGGGCATCTTAAAACTGTGGGACGTGACAGCTTTCAGGATACTGCCAGTAAACTTCAGGCAGCTGTGGGTTAACCTGCAGTCTGCTTTCCAGATTTGCTTCAGATATCTTTTATAGTCAAGTAGCTCTACAAGATGTCCTGAAAAGTAATCAAGCAAATGTACAAATAATCAAGCAAATATATTTTCAACTCAATTTTTTTGTTATTGTTGTAACTGTGAGTGAAGTGGGGAAACGGGCTGATGCATTTCAAAGGGTTAATCGAGATAATTTTTGAATTAGTTTGATTGGACGTGGTTATAAACTTAGCTGGGAAATAAGAATCCTGTGAAGATTCCAGTTTTTATGTAACTAAATACTAGCTGAGTAATGAGTAGTACTCAGAACTTTGACACTGTTCTGAAAGATAAATTTGCTAAATAAAACCGACCTTGATTTTGAAAAGAACAAGGGTAATTGCTAATAGAGAAGGTGATGAATTAAGATTATCTTCTATTGAGCTGGTACCTACACCGTCCACAGCTGTCACAGTGATAGCCAAGCATATGGTTGGTGCACGTGGGGAAAGGTGAGTGGATGCAGCTATTAAACGATGGCCTCGTTAGCCCCCTCTATTTTGCTGTAGCCATTCCAACAGGGTAATTAATCATGTTGGGCTATGTCTCCATCTAGGGTTGCTGCACCGCATTCTAATTAAACACATTAGTGCTCCATCTGTAAGATAACAGGATAAGTTTTTCTTTAAACCTTCTATAAAGACTCTGTCAGGAGTAACTTGCCATGAAAACAGATACAGGACTGAAATTCAGGAACACAAATTCCATTCCTCTGACATGCGCTACGTTTTTTCCCCCTGAATTGCTGGTACAAGTGAGGAAGGACCAGAAATATTCAGAACTCCCTGATGTGTTGTTAAAACAAACTAACCCTGTAACAATAAGTTTAGGAGTGCAAGGCTGACCCTTAGGATCTCTTCCTTGTTTCAGTGTCTTTTAAATCTGGTATTTCTAAGGTCTTTTTACTTTATCTGCGATTGGGATTCTCTTTGTATAATGTGTGTGTTTCCCCATCAAAAGTAAAATAGAAAATACATAATCACTGGAGTATCGTATGTGACAATCTGAGATTTTTCTCATTGAAGAGGAAATGGAAACAAAACGTCTGTATTTCAGTGTGGAACTGTGGAGCACTACATAGTTATAAACAAATACATATCTGTCTTTACAAATATGAAGCAAACGGTTTAGTTTAAACACTAGTCATGACTGGAAAAAATGCTAGAATAATCATTCGTTATGTGGCATAATACTGGGTGAAAAGGGACTCTGCAGGTGAGTCAGGATGGGCAGAATAAATTATCAGCTGATCAGTGGATAGCGGATCCTTTTAAAGTAGTTGTTACGAGTGAGTGTAAATCCGTTTCATGTGAACGTTTTTTGATTTCCAAACAATCTGAAGAAACCATTTACTCTTTCAGAATGTTTCTGTGGATACTGATCCGTACATGGCATGATTTGGTGCCTAGGGGTATCCTGTGCGGAGTGCAGCGGTTGGTAAAAGAGCTTCTGCATGATACGTTTTCCAGTCAAAAAGAAATTTTGGAAGAAGCAGGAGTGATTGCTTCTTGTGATTTTTGATTTCTTAAATACCAACGAAGCAAGGTGTTTAAGATGAGGTGGAACAAGCTTCTGTTAAATACAGTGCAGGCCTTGGTGATGACACCTTTCCGCTGCAGGATTAGATAGATGGCCTCTTGAAGTCAATTTCAGAAATGTTTCTCTATTATTTTTAACTTTTTTACCTGTTCTGAATTCTAATTGACAATATTTTTGTGTTGTGTTTCTCAAGATGGTGTATTTTTTATCTTCTCTCATGTTCGTTTTAATTGCACAAAACTTGATTGACTGATGTAGCCAGTAGGCTCTCCACTGCTTGGTGGAATGGAATAATTACTCTATGCCTTAAGTTTATAATTATGTAAATGCATCCTATGTAGAGATTTGCCCTTTTTTGCTATACTATCACATTGTTAAAAATCAATCTGCTATATTTTCTTGTTTTAAATTTTCAATTAGTACTGCTGCATAGTCAGTTGTTTTATTTACATAGTTTTTTCTTCATGAAATTGTTTTATCCTTTATTGAATTTTGTTGATTGGTTTTAACAGCAATTTATCATTTTCTTAAAAAATCCTCTGTTCTGACCCTGTCTTTAGTAATGCTTTTAGTTTTGCCTAACTTGTCATGATTTACAAATTAATAAAAATACCTTCCATTTTATCACGTAAGCTGTTTGAGTAGGTATCGATTAATTACTGATCAAGCCTAAACCTCTTCACTTCTCACTGGTACTTATTTCATTTGATAGTGAACTGTTTCTGGGTAACTCTGTGTCTGCACTTTACCAAGCTTCTCTGCATCGTGCTGTTTGACCACATTTCTCTTATATTTGAGGCATCTGTAGTACTGTCAAAAAGCCCTGCTACAGTGAAAGCGCAACACCTACTGTAATTTTCCTATCCTTAATGCAGTTACCATGTTAAAGGAAGAAATTAGTTTAGCTTGAGATCTGTGCTGGATAAAAAAACCAAACACACTTAGCTACTGGTTAAGCATGTCATGGGGTTTTCCATATCCTTGTAAGGATATTTGTGAGATTTCTTATTCCGGTGTTTTTCCAGGAATTAATGTTAATCCCACCATCTTTCAGGAATACATATTGCTCTTAGTCTGTTCTCTCTACATTGCTAACCTGGATTTCATCAGGCCCAACTACTTTGGAAATGCCGGGCTTAACTAATTGCTCTTAGACCTGTTCTTTTGCCTGTTTAGGTTGTTGGCATTAACTGTGTCTCTGCAGTTGACCTGTTAAAGAGCAGTCTGAAGCAACCGTCAGTAGCTGCAATTAGTAAGTACAGTTGACTGCTGCCAAGTGCAGCTGCTGAAGCTTGGAAGCCTTTTAGTTAGCATAGGAAATAGGAAAAAATCGCTTTTTCATTTAGAAGCAGGGTGACTTGACATCATGGAAATGCCCTCATTTTTCGGTTCTGGAACATTAGACTGATATCTGGAAACACTTTGGTGGCAAGCAAGGGAGATTTCAACAGAATCGCTAGATCTAGAAATGCAAGTAGTATCTTGGGAGAAGGGGATTTATGGGCTGCCGTTGCCTTGAGCCAACATGCTTGTTAATTTGTGATAGATCTAGCTTCTAGCTTTTGTCATATTTCTGTGGGTAACCTTGGAGTGACCCTTGACTGATGAGTGAGTTGGCTCTGTTGCACATGAAACTGTTTTGCATGAGAGGAAAATAGAATTGTTCATTTTGAAACCTCAATCTGTTGTGCTTTTTCTCCACCTTTTGAGCTGCTTTCGAGTTCACAATTAAGCCTGTTTGAGTTGGAATCAGACCTGTAAACTGTGTTTTTCACCTCTGTTAGAGATTGTTGCAGGGAAAGCTTACAGTCTTTGCTTACCTCTCATCATTATTTTGTTCCCGGTTGCAGTATCTGTGTATGTGTTTCCTTCTGACTGGCCTTTTTGGGATTGATAAAAGGAGGTGAAACAGAGAGCAAGTTCTGGTAAATCCCAGAATTTCTGTGGTAGTGGGAGGCAGTATGTGTATACAGAGGTAGACAAACGCATTCATGGTATCAGTTCTTCGCTGTAATGTGAGAGAGAGCTCTAGTAAACCAGTTAGAGGTTGTTCATGTTGCCTCTGTCGCTGTCCTGGCAACACAGTGTCCTGCAAGGAGTGGGTAAGTCCCTGCTAGTTTTTTCCATGTACTTGAGATGAAAATGAGGAAATCAGAGTGGCATCCCACGCCAGAGCGCTGAAAACTGCACAACCTTCTGCATTTACAGCACTCCAGAGCTTGTCATTCAAGCAAGTGGTTTCCAGCTGCTTCTTGCCCTTTGGTCTTACATTTGGCTTAGCGTTGCTCAGATGCTGTTATTAAAACACTGACTGCTCTTTTCAAAAATTCTGGGCTCACATAAAACTTTCCTCAATTACCTAGAGCTACTGTCTTCATTTCATGACAGGCTAGACTATGATGACTATTGACTTCTCTCTGTCAGCCTCAGAGCTCTAGCAGATCTGAGAGACCAAGCTCCTGTCCTGGGTCTAGTGGTGGGATTTATCCTCCTCCTTGTTTGACTCAAGTGAAGGCTCATGCACAGTGTGTTTCTGCTGTAAGAAATGAGCAGAAAAAAAGGCACCTTAAGAAAAGGCAGCATCCACATGAAATATGCTAGTGCCTGTATGTGCTCTTACTTAACGTTTTCAGGCAGCTTTGTGAAATGGCATGATAAATAAACCTGTTCTTCGATAGGTCTTTTTCCTCTTTCTTTTGCAATGAGATTGGAAAAGCTTCAAGAAAATGCATGTGTTTGTATGTCTTTGTGTGTGTGAATACATACGTGTGTACATATGGTATCCCTCAATGTGTGCAAAAGTGATAGGAAGTAAACCAAAGGAAAAGTAAGTGATAAATAGCTATGAATTACTGGCTTTAGAAGTCCTTCAGGTATTCTTGACCTAATGGATAATAAGCACAAAGTACAAACTTCTTAAATAATACGGTGCAGCCAGTTCATGTATAGTGGAATATGTACCCTTTAGAGGGTTATATGCTAACTTGTACTGCAGGTCCTTAGGATGTATTATTGTTCAGGGAAGTCTTCAAACACAATGGGGATGCTGAAGTAGGAAAACAGTATTTTCTCATTTAACATGTTGCTAACATCTTTCCCCTCCTAGCAAAGTGGTTACAAGTTGCCTCTTTGCTTTTGCCCCTGGTAGACTGTTTTCTAAACCTGAAACTATGTGTCAGTGTGTCCCGAGTCCTTTAAACCCAATCAATCCTCCTATTATGTTGTAGCTTAGAAATAAAGAAGGAATAAATGACAGTTAGTTTGCTTTCGTTTCTATACTGTACTTACTGATGGTGTCACATTAGAAAGCAAAAATAAATATTTGTTTGCATTCAGTGTGTCTTGCCCACCTTTCCCGACTACCTCAAAGAAAAAAAAAAGCTCAGCCAGAGCTTTATAATGTCTTGAGGTAGAATTTGGAGGGGCAAGGGGTTTGGTGCAAAGTGTGGAATAAGAGGAAGGAATTGTCTGTCACTTGTTGAGATAAAGCAGCAACTTTGAAGATTGCTGAAGTTTCTCAGATCTTTTGGCTGCAGCTATTATTTTTTGGGAGCTACAGGTAACAAGAAGAAAAGTGGGCAACAGCCAGCTTAAATTTCTGTGACCCCGAACCGGATCCTCCTTGGAACTTGTGCAAATTCATGGTGGTGGCTCCATCTGACACTTTGCTAGATGGGAAAATAAAGAGGTATAAGAAGGAAACTTGAGAAAGACTGACTCTAAAACCCAGCACCAGTTAGGGTACATACCACTGATTATAAATATTTATTTATTGAGTGATAGACTGAATCTTACAGCTTTTTAAGACCTTCACCAGAGATGCTGGAGATGCATTTCTCAAGTTACTACTTGTTTCTTTTCCCAGTTTTCTAGGTGAATTCTTTAAACATTGGGTTATCAGATCTCTTGGTATCTTTTTGTCTCCTTTAATCTTCCTGGATGTGAAAAAAATCCCTTTATTAATTTTGCATTGAAACAGCAACTCCCATGAAAAACTAAATTTTATAAGGCGGTGTTTTCAATCTATGACAACTTCACTGAAAAATGCTTTTGACTGGCTCTATTCCATCTATTTTAAGTGTTAAAAGAACAAAGTCCCGAACAGTTGGCAAGACTGTATTCAGGATGTGACTCTCAGAAAGGTACTTTGTAACCGCGACAGAATTCAGCATCCTTGTAGCTAGATTAAATAAAAATTGATGACTGTAATGGTGAACTTGGAAGAAAAAAACATCAAAACGTGAAGGCTTGTGGAGAAACAATTCATTGAATGACTGGGTGGTAAGATTTTAGGGTATTGACTGCTGGTAAGTGCAAAGTAATGCTCGTGGGGAAAAACCCAACCCTGACTGCACAGACGTTGTGACAGGCTTTTAAGTTAGCTGTCGCCACATGGCTTTCAGGTGGGACACACGCTTGAAGTCTGTATGGGTGGTTCCCTGAAACTCCAGTTGATGCCTGACCAGCAGTTATCCCGCTTTCCAGTCCTCCTAACCTCCTTGCCCCCAGGTAGAATCTCAGGAATAACTGGGAAAAAAAGAGAGGACAAAAATAAGGTATTTCTGTCTTCTTGAATGCTTTGAATGCAGTATCTGTCCATTTCAAAAAAAAGAGATATTAGAGCTTCAAGTAATACAGTGGAAAGTATATTGAGGGTGTAGAAAGGCTTTCATGTAGGGAGATGCTAAATAGACTTGGGACTGTTCAGCTCAGGAAAAAGATAACTGGGATAATCTTGAAAAGGTCTATAAACTCATCAATGTGTAGAGAATAAAAAGATAATTGGGATAATCTTGAAAAGGTCTATAAACTCATCAATGTGTAGAGAATAAGAAATGATTATTTAGAGTTTTTTTGTAGTACAAGAAGAATAGGGCACCTAATGAAATGATTAAGCAATAGGTTAAAAGAAATTAAATCGTAGCTTTCTAGGTATTTTTCTGATAAGCTATTCAAGTCAGAGACTGGAGGACAGCTAGTTCAGGGAAGCAGGCAGTGAGGGTTCAGCGTCACTGTAGGTCAAGTTGCGAATGGAAGAAAATGTCTCTTTTGGTTATGCGCGTGTGGTGAGGGCTGTAATGGCTGAATTTCAGTGCTGCCATCAGCTTTCAGGCTGCGGGTGTGGAAATAGGGTGTTTTTTCCACACACAACTTAATTACCCGGTGGGATATGCAAGCGTAGGGTGTGGTAGAAGCTTGCAGAAGTATTTGGGTTCCACTATTAATTAGATAAATTCATAGATGAGAAGACTGTTGAAGAGCATGATACGTAATGGTCCGGATGTGCCTTAGGAAGTCCCAAAAATGCGAGGTTGCCAGGAGCTGGCTGAGTGTTGCAAAGGGTTGCTTTAGACTTGCCTGGAGTTGTAGGCATCGTCAAGTCGCCACTGTCTGAGCCAGGCTGCTGAGGTGGGTGGGCTTCGGTCTAACCTTGCAGCTGTTCCTGAGCTCGGGGCTTTCCACATCACAGGTGAGCGTGTAGGTCATGGGCCTTTGGTCTTGGCATATGTCTATCTGCCTTTAAAAGGTTTTGAAAGATTTAGTTATGGCTGAACACAAACATTTTTCAGATAATAGAATTATTTTTCTTCCGATTTGCCCTGCAAGGTAAAACCTATTTTCTTAAGTGCACTAGAGAGCTTCCTCGCCGTGGAGACAATGATAAGTGATGAGCATTACGCGAGGTGAGCCATTGATCTCATCTCCAGAGAACAATGAGCCTGTCCTGCATCGCCAGTGTTACCCATAGCAAAGGAAAAATAACGTAGGGGGTTTGGGGAAATGCAGATTTTCCAGTTTTCAGGTTGCTAAAGAGTTAAAAACCCACTGTGAAGAAAAGGAAAAAAGCATGTTCCATTCAGAGAGCTTAAGGCCTTGTGCAAAGAGAAAATGTTTACAGGCAGGATAAAACATAAGCAATTTAGAAATGATTTGAAAACTGTTTTTGAGTAGATGGGGAAGTAGAATGGGTGTGAGCCGAAGAGAACACGGCACAACAGATGAAGTATTAAGCAAGGATTTGCAAGGGGAAAACCTTTTGGGTTGGAAGTCAGCCCTTTTTCCCCATGGGGATTCCAAGGCTCTGTTTTGGTGGTCTGTACAGTAGAGACTGAGCCTTGGCAAGCCGAGGAGTGCATGATGTCATTGGATGCATAACATATGCACGGAGAGCTAGTAAATGCTGTTCGCACTGCAGCGCGCTGCCAGATGTGTGTGCTGGAACGCACTTTGAGAAATGGAAAAACCATCTTTATAAAGATACTAAGAAATGATATAAGCATGTCCTGTGCGGAGCCTGGTCTCAGCCACAGTAAAATAGACTCTGTAGGGTTTCTCACCCCTAAACCCCAGGTTTCTGCTCTTGGGAGCCCTCCGTATGGAAGGCCTTAGTCAGGGCTTTTCTGTTGTTCAGAGGTGAGCTCTGGGAAGCTCCTGTTTTACCCAGAGAACATTTCTAGAGCATCTTAGTGTGAATTATTTGCAGCAGAGGAGAATGAAAGGAGTCCATTCACTCCAGTTTCCACTTTTCATTTGCTTCCTATTACGGATGGTCACAGCGTTATTATGGCAGAGGCTTCTGGTGCCAGGCACTGCTCTCTTTGCTGATGCACAGCCCTCTCTACAGCTCACCAGGCTTCCAGGAGTGATTTCCATCTCTTACCCAACAGTGCTTCACATGCAGTAAAACCAAAGGTGGGTTTATGTTTTTTCTGTATTTTGGGGCAAAAATAGAATTTCATTCTAGATTTTGATGTCAGCTAAGAATATTGGTGTCCAGTACAGTATATGTTACCTGGTCACTGGTGTGCCAAGAGTTAAATTTGGCTTTGCTTCTTCCTTTTTGCACTGGCTGTGAGAGATTAAAGGGAGGAGGGCAGCTGCTGGAAGGCAGCAGCAGGAGAACGCCTACAGAAGGTCAGAAATTCCTTATCCAAATGGGACAGCATTTCAAGCTTGAGAGCTTTATTCTGTTTTGTATATTTGTGCTATTTTTCATGTTTACTGATGGTTTTTCCTGCTAAAAGGATTATTGCTAACTGATGGTATTGTAATCTTGCTGGTCTGTATACAAGACTACAAACAAGTCTCCTGTAACAGTTACGCACAGAAATTGCCACTCTGAAACCTTTGGAGCTGTGCTGTTTCGGAAAGATCTGTTTGAGATGTGCCCTGATCACTGCCTCAGAGGAATGTGACATCTGTGACTTGGGGGGAGATTTGTATTTTATGCTCATTGAGTAGAAACTGTTCTTCTGCTGAGTTTTTGAGGACCATGCACCACAAAAGGGATCCGCTTCCCTCCTCGCTGGGATACCGGGCACCTCTGCCAGGCAGACGGTAACTAGCGGCGGGCAGAGAGACCCTGTCAGCGTATGCATCGCTGCTCCTCAGCTTCCAACTAAGGAGGCCAATGATGTTCTGTGCCATTTTAATAAGGAAGAGCACAGCCCTGTAAATGTCACTGTGCTTGGACAGACATGGTAAATGCTCCCAGGCTTCAGGCTCCAAGGCATGAACTTTTACCAAGTGGCATCAGAAGGGGGTTTTTCTTCCTCATATACAAGGCACATATATCACTCTATAGAAGGAAGATCTGTGGGAGGTATGTTTCCAGACTGATTGGACTGATTTTGTCTGTTGTGCCAGAAGGATCCTGACCAAGCAAGCTAAATGGCTGATTTTAGTAGGCCAGGCTACGGGATTTAGGGAAAACCTGTCTGTTCTGGTATGTGGTTCCTGTAGCAGCTCAGTTCAGTCCAGCAACAAGAACTCCCCCCCTTTTTTTTTCTCCCTCGCCCTCTTCTTTTTCCTTTTTGTCTTTTTTATTTTCGTGTTTCTTTTTTTTTTTTCTTTTTTTCTTTTCTTTTCTCTTTCCTTTTTTCTCTCTTCTCTTCTCTCTTCTCTCTTTTCTCTCCTTCTTCTCTTCTCTCTTCTCTCTTCTCTCCTCTCTCCTCTCTCCTCTCTCCTCTCTCCTCTCTCCTCTCTCCTCTCTCTCTCTCCTCCTCTCTCCTCTCTCCTCTCCTCTCTCCTCTCTCCTCTCTCCTCTCTCCTCTCTCCTCTCTCCTCTCTCCTCTCTCCTCTCCTCTCTCCTCTCCTCTCTTCCTCTCTCCTCTCTCCTCTCCTCTCTCCTCTCTCCTCTCTCTCCTCTCTTTCTCTTTTCTCTTTTCTCTTTTCTCTCTTTTCTCTTTTCTTTTCTCTTTTCTTTTAATTGAGGCTTCAATGATTTGGAATAAACCATTGTAAAATTGGTTTAGGTTTTGGACTTTCAAGTTATGCTTGTTTGGCCTAAGCCTTTACGCAGGTTAATTAGAAGGGGCTTTTTAACTAGAAGAATAATAGTAAGCTTCTCCTACGTGCAAATATGAGCTTATTGGCAGCACTTTACCTAAATTATGACACTTACAGAATGGCAGTTGGGTAGTGATGTGGAAAACTGAGTCACCCCATTCCTGACAGCCCGCTGCGTTGTCACGTAGAACAGAGTAAGAGTCTGTGACCAGGCAGAGAGAATAGATCACACTAATTTGTGTTTCACTTGTCTGTCATCGCTTGTATATGCAGCACATAAAGAAGGCATCACATGTAACAGGGAAATTCAAGATCTAGAGGGCCTTTTCCATCCCTCATCCTATCCATGATAGAATCTACGTAGTAAATTTTAGTTCATTCTTGCCCTTTCTTATTTTTACTTGTAGCAGTTGAGTAATTCATTCCCACTTGCTCTTTTAATCTCTGACACGCATCCAATATCTGCTGCCAGAGCTGCAGCGTTATCAGGTTAAAGATTCTTGCCACATCTTTTTTTCCATATATGATTCCTTTATTACATTTTCAGTTCTATTTATGTTTTCTGTGCTGTTTCTAGATTATCAGTAACTGCCTGGTGAAGTGCTTGGAAATGGGTGCAATAGCAGAGGAATAGCAAGGCTGCCTTAGAACTGGAATAAAATGTTATCGTGATCATCCTATCTGTGGTAGAATCTACATAGTAAAAGATGAAAATGGTGTGTTTTGCAGCTATTCAAGACTTTTGGTTATAATTCTTACCTCTTTCAGTTCCCAGTTGCTCTGCAGTTGGTTTTGCCATTGAGTATCAAGGTTTAATTGGTTTGCATCAGTAGAACTTTCGATGCGAAACTGCTGATGAACTGATTTACACATGGCTAGAAAAGAATCCTTTTTTAGAAGTAACAGAGAAGGTCATTACATTATTTTTATTCCTTTATTCCTTTTACGTTTGCTCGTAGTGACTGTTCAGCAGTTTGAACTGGATAAAGCCTTGGTTTCTGTGCATACTAATGCTCAAGTCACAGGAGCCTGGAACTGTCAGTCATTAAAGTAGTTACTTCTAACTGTGTGATTATGTGAATTGAAGAAAGGAAATGGTATAAAGGAATTTTACCGTTAATATGCTTCCTCAAAGCTAACTCTGGAAAGGAAGTATGGCCATGTTTTCCTCTGCTGATGTGCTGGTTTCAAAAGGAAAAAAAATTCCTTGCTTTGAATTAATCACAGTTTTATGAAGTCCAGGAGCATAAACCAGATCTTTTTTTAATGGCAAGACTTAATTTTAAAGGTCTGTCTGTAAACTTAGCAAATAAAACAAATTATTGATCCTTTCAAGTCTAATGACAGCTTTACTTGCCATGGCACAGCTTGAAAAGACCTCTACCAACTACCGACCTGCATTACAACGTGCTCTGTATTATCATGGTACAAGCTCAGTGTGATTTGGTTTAACATAAAGATTTTAAAAAAAAAAAGTTTCAGGTTGGTTGGATGTCTGAGGGGACTGGTAATGTATAGATTTAGACATTCACACACAGGTCACTGGTTTGAAAAAGGGTAGGTTTGTGAGAAGTTGCTGGCTGCTTGGTGGTCTGTTCAGATGGCATTTGCATGAGAGGAGCTGCATCTTCAGCTGGCATTAAGCAGTTCTGGCTGATAGTCCCAGCTGGCTGGTAGTCAAAGCAGGGGTCCTACATGAAGTGGCTTGTGGAGCCTGGGCACTGGGTTCTGCTGTGGACGCAAGAAGTAATCTTTATTCTGAGGATTTCAGATGTGTCAGAAATGATGTTGCGGAGAGTGTTATAACATTACTCACTCTTTTCTGTCTGCTTTGTGCATGTGCAAGGACCCTCTCTTTCAGCGGCATCCACTGCTAATCTCACTTTTTTAAAACGGCAAAATCTGCGCTGGAGAAAAAGGAAGGTAAAGTGAGTACAGGTGACGCTTCAAGTAGAGTTTGTCGTTTTGGGTCTGCTGTGAGTTCATCCCTTGTAATAGATCACCCCTTGTAATAAGTCTAGTAAGAAAAGAGGCTAATTGCAAGAATAGATTACGGAGCAAATGTCTGTTTACATAATCTTTCATTAGCCAGTTTGGTTTTGCTTTAGAAAGTATTTAAAATTAATCTTTTATCATCAGTAACCACTTTTATGTAGACACGGATCAAATATTTTCTTATTTTTGGTTCTTGCAAATAACTTACCCCTCACCTTTCCTGTCAGGCCTTGGATGGAAATTGCTGCATGGTTGGGTCCTTCTGTTTCTCCATGCAGAAAAATGTCAGTACCTCTCTAAGCCTTATGTTCTTTCATGCTGAATGCTTGAACACACAAAGTTAAATGAAGTAGCTATATTCTTCGTATTTTTAGGCTGGAGCCAACAGCTGTCCTAGTTACTCTTAAATGCTCTCACAACTTTATGCTGAAAAATGTCATTGCAAGTCAGGTTCTGCATAAGTGTTTTGTGCTGTAGTGGCGTGCTGGCCTCCGTGCTGCAGGATGGAGCCGGCCGAGACTTGCCTTCATCACTGGCAGGTTCTTATGTTCTTATTTTGATGAGCTCCCCTAAGCTTACTGGCCAAAGTAGCGAAGTTAAATAAAACTGCGTCAGAAACCCGCCGTCATGGTGGTGAAGTGGCCTAGACTACATCTACAACTACTCATCTGATAGAGACACCCCCTTTTTGAGAGTCTGGGCTCTGTGAGAGCGGAGGGGGTGCTGCACCCTTCGGGCCAGGCACATCTGCTGGCTGTGGACAGCTTGTGGCCAGATCTGGGCTGACAGCGGTGTTTGTAAGCAGGACAACATAAGGTAAACCTCCACCTGGATATGCTTCTCCAACCAGATGGTTGTTGTAGGTCCTTTCCAACTGGAACCGTTCTGTTCTAAGAACCTTCGATGTAACTCCTCAGGGTCCAGACGGCCCCTGCCGCAGTGCTTTCAGTGATACTGTGCAGTTTTACAGCACCTGAATGTTGTTTCCCACTTTTGAAATGGTTCTCTCTGACATGGCAGTGACAAGTTATTATTCACATTAACTGTAGCCTAAAGAAAGAATTGCTCTTTGAACACCTTTCTAAAGAAGAGTTATTTGATTTTTTTTTGAGACCTCATTGCCTGTCTATCTGTAGAGACTTTGTAGTTGTACAGAAGTTCTGTTTATTCCTTTCCTCTGTTCTCAAATGCTGTAGCAGTGGAAAGGGCTGCTCTGTAGCTTTAGCAACTGTGGTTTGGGGAAAAGATGATACTGCATATGGATGAATTGTGTCACATCTCTTATTCATAGAGTCCCAACTGAATATGTGAACAGACACAAACGGAATTCCTGTTCCACATTTTACAAGAAAGTTCAGCAGTAGGACTGTCTATCATTGTAAATCAGTAAGAGAAGACTCCTGAGAGAGTTACAAGTGCTGTTTCTGACTGTTACCGGATCTTTTGTTGAGTATCTCAGGGCTCGGGAGTAGGATAGCTGGTGTAATATACCTGCATTTCCACTGTGTGGAAGAGAAATTTTTGAATAGACAAAACAGATCTTTTACAACACAATAGTTTTATTGTGTAGCCCTTTCAGAGAAAACTTAAAAAAAAAAATAAAAATTAAATTAAACCTTGCATTTCTTTACATTTAGAAAGTATGTTCTGTGTCCTGCAAAGCACAGAACCTGTGCCCAGGAGGTTCCCTCTGGACATCAGGGAACACTTTTTCCCTGGGAAGCACAGCCGAGCAGTGGCACAGGCTGCCCAGGCCATGGAACCCCCCTTCCTGGGGTGGTCAGAAGCCCCTGGACATGGCTCGGGGTGGCTTGCCCGAGCAGGAGGCTGGAGGAGGTGACCTACCTCCAGAGATGCGTTCCCACCTCAGCCCTCCTGGGAGTCCGTGGTTTATTGCCTGCGGACAAACTGCAGCCTCCAAGGTTCCCACAAAATGATCCAAGCGCTAAAGGAAAGTAGGCTTTGCTGTTTTAGCCATGTCTGGTTTCATTCTTAAATTTTTATTTTTCAGTAAATGGTAATGGCTTAAGCTGCTGGCCATTGGGAGGCAGGCCCTGCGGAGTGGCCAGTTGCTTGGCAACAAGCAGCAGCAGGGTGGGGGGCGAGGGAGGGAGAGCAGCTTCCGAAGGGATGAGCAGCAGCATCCCCCCCTGAAATCACGGGCTTGCGAAATGGGACAGTTTCCTCAAAGACCTACAGCACTGGGGAAGATTTCTCGGGGACGTGAGGGAGTATTGTGAATATTGGAACATGGAATGGAGTTGTGCTTGCCTTTGAATTTGGCTACTTAACGTCAAAACTATTTATTTCTAAAGTCCCCGCTGATGAGGTCCGACTGGCAGTACTCCCTGTGTATTCCCTGGTCTAAATCCTTGTTCTTGGCTCCACAGCATTGCTGCCAGTTCTTTGAAGCTCATCAGTGCTGCTGTTTAACCGGGTGGACGAGGTGCTGCGGAGTGCGATGAAGCATGGGTGCAAGAACGGATACCCACACGTGCATGAGCATGCGCAGACATGGGCATGCCCATGCACACATTCCGTTCTCTTGTTCTTCCCCTCCCTGATGTGTTGCTCCTTTTCCTGTGTGTGCTTTCACTCTCCAGCTCCTTACTCCTCCTCCTCCTCCTGCCCCGCTGTGCTGCAGCCCCTTTGTTTCTGGCAGGAGAAGCAAGAAAACCAGCCTGCGAGTTGAACCTGCCTCCTTTGGGGTGTTTATTGGCTTGTTTAAACTTGTGCATTCGGAAAGATACCATGGAACTGCATTACAAAGGGACAGGGCACTTCTGCCTTCTCCAGTGGGCAACCCCCTGCTGCCTGCGTCTGCTTTGGAGCAGTGACGCAAGTTTGACCCAAAGTCTCGCCTGTGCATGATGTCAGACTGTATCTGTCAAGTTTTTTGATCAAATTAGCAGTGTCGCTAAAGAAATGACTGATTTCCTTGACAGCTGGTTCTCACTAGAAGTTTCCTCCTCTCAGCTGTTTATTTGTTCTTTTCTGTGCTAAATCTACTTGCCAGACCTTTTAGCGTAACCAGCTAGAAGTGGACCTGTGTAACTTACGGATGTTAGGGGGAAAAAAAAGAGAACTGAAGGCAGTGAGGTGTACAGGAATCTCTGTTTCAAGGGAAGAAACACAAGAGCTCTTAAAGCTGGGTAGCACTTTTCACCTGCAATTTGATCAGATCACCCCTGTATCCACAGCATTGGAAAATGAGCGCTCAGGACATGTGGGGAAGAAGAGCCTAAACTGATTACGAGTCTCAGAGCATCCTAGTAAATAATGACGTAAGGTGAGGAAGTCCAAAGAGTCGTGGAAAAACAGTTGGTTTTACTGCAGCGTCTGTAGCAACAGACATTTCCATCAGTTTATATTCTCAGGATAAAGATGGGCAAGGAAAAAGATGGAGTGAGATGGTCCTGCTGGGATGGATGAATGTGCAGTCTTGGCTGCGTGAATTTTCTCCTTGCTTAGAAGGAATCTACATGAAATTTTCTCCTTTGATATTAAACTGCTTGGCTGGAATTACAGGAGTGACTTGGTGGCACTCCACTCCTGTTATGGGCATGTATAGGGCCATCCTGTACTAGTTAAAATCAATTAATTTCCAGCATGCCCAGATAATAATACTTTCCTTCCCTTAATGTCTCTTCTTGGCTCACTGTGTAGTATTGTGGATTCTTTGGAAAAAGTACCGTCCTTAAAGACTTGGAAGGTGCCTGTCATGCAGTTAGTTCTGCCATTACTAAGCGATAAATAACATGCCTTGAGAAATAAGGCACCGTTTCAGTGCTCTGAGGTGAAAGGAAGTTCCCCCTCAACCTCAAGCTACGTTCCATTAGGATCCGCAGAAATATCTATGCGGAGGTGACTGGACCTGTCCCTGGGAGGGTGCCAGTCCCCCTGTGGCAGCTGGTGGCTGCACCGTGGCATGGGCAGATCCCCACAGTGTCACCAGCCTTGCGAGCGGGGCAGATGGGTTGCCCTATTGTCCTGGTGTGATGCATGTGTTAAATAGGTGATTTATTTGTCTCTTAGAATTTCTTACTTGAGGCAGCAGAGGGTGATGGAAGTCAGCAAGGGAAGACTGAGAGAAGACTCTTCTCCGGGAGAGGACAGATAGCAGAAAGGATACTTTTTTTGGTAGATCTTTGCCTCCCAAGTATTGCTTTGACCCACATCTTGACTGAATTACACTTGTCTCCATAGCAGCAGTAATTGTGCTTCCTATGGAAAAAAGGAGGGGGAAGCCATAATTAGAAGCAGGTCCCAAACACGATGTTTTCTTCTCAGAATCATGTAATGGAAGAGCTGAAGCTTCTTAAGCCAATAACGGAGTCACAACCAACAGTTCCAAAGCAAACGCGTTCCTTGGTAAGATACAGTTAAAATTTGTAAGATACAGTTAGGATTTGTTTCCTGTCCAATAAACTACAGAAGTACTTGTTTTGCCGTAAGACTATCACATAAATATTTCACAGGCACAACTGCTTCTCTTGATGAATACAGTCACTAGCCAGAAGATTCCTGCTCGCATCCTTAGGCTTCTTGATCTGGGAGTTCCCCACCTCTGCCTCGTAGGGTGCTGTGTATGATTCGCCTCCCCCTTGCAAAATAAAGAAGGATTTGCCCTCTCCCCCGTACTCATTTCTGAATATTTTAGAATATCGACTGAAGTGTGTGCCCATGAAGAATCTGAGTGCCGCCTCCATGGGGGTTTAGTTACTTCCCCATGTTTTGTCACTCTTTGTTCCTGCTGTAGATGAGTTTGGCTGGTTATTGTGTTTAATATTAGACCCACCCTTGTGTGGACGGTTCTTTCTAGTTCCTCATGTGGAGACCTGGGAAGTATTTATGTGTTCTACATGCATCTTCCTTGTTGAAGTGTTGGACACTGAGCGTACCGGGGTTTGGTGGGGATGGAGTTGGTTTTCTTCATAGCAGACCATATGGTGCCTTGTTTTGGATTTGTGACCAAACGAGTGTTGGTAACACACAAATGTTCTAGCTGTTGCTGAACTGTGCCTGCACAGCACCAAGGCCTTCTCTCACCCTGCGATAGTGCTTGTTTCCTTGCACCTTTTCTCTCTTATGTGTATAAATGTGCATGTGTAAACGCTTACAGTCACAATCGGGGTGCCAACAACGACTCTCTAGCTATGCTGCAAAAAGCAAGATGATGAAGTGGGGCAGTATGCTGTTCTCTTTTTTCGCTTTCCTTTTTTCCCCGGTTTTTTTTTCCTCCACCCCCACCCCCTGTTTTTGCTTTTCATTCTCCCCTCCCCCCACCTTTTCTCTTACTAAGTAAGGAGTAGGGCTCTCATTTGGAATACCAAAGAGCAGTGTAAGGAACGATGCAGTGTTTCACCATTTATTTCCCAAAGGGTGGGAAAGGGATGGAGTTTTATCACAAGGCTTGGTCTATGAATTAAAAAAGAACTGCCTAATTTTAGGGCAAAAGCCCTAAATGAGGTAGAAAATACAGACATACACTTGCATGCCTTCCAAAAATGAGTGTTTCTTGGTGGGTTTATTTTCCATACACATTCCTGGCGTACCCCTCTCTGCACTGCAGGCAAACCTTTGGTGGGAATGCTGGCTGCCTCCCATGTTCCTGCTCGTCTGTGGCTGTGTTGCAGAGCCATGCAGTCACAGAATGGTTTGGGTTGGAAAGAAGCTTTGAAGGCCATCTAATCTACCCCCTTGGTATTAGGGAAATACTACTCCAAGAGATATTTTTTTGTGTGTGTGAAGAAAATACTTACAAATGAGTGCCTGGAAGCAAGGGTGATGGATCGCAAGGAGCAAAACATGCAGTGCAGTGTCCCGTGTTCCCTGCAACCAGCGTGGGGCCGGGGTCTCTGCAAGCGTCTGTTCCCTACGTCCTAGCTCAGATGTCAGTGCTTGAGAGGGCACTCTATCACAACAAGATTAGCCCTAATCTTGTATTAACCTCTTGGATCATTTTGTGGTACCTCTGAATGATTTGTAATTAGTAACAGGCACCTACAGCCCTCAGACAATTTGGCCTGTGTGATCACCTCCCCCCCTTACCCCTCATGAATGCAGTTGCCAGTAATAAATGCTGAAGGCTCTTTCCTTATCTTCATTTCAGTTCTGCATCTCCTTGAACAAAATTGTGCTACAACTCTCTAATTAGTCTTAAGCAACCAGTTTTTCTCACCTGCTTCTCCTGTCAGAAGTGGTAGGTTCCAGATAGGTATATCCTCATTTTTCAAAGCCCTCTCCTTGGTGTTTCAGCCTGGATTATACCCCTGTGAAAAGAGCTTTTTCTGCTTGACTAAACTAAGCATTTTCTGAAGTGATTTTCAGTCTTTTGAAGAGAGTCAGCTGCTGAGATGTGAACCCCAGGTAACCTAATAATGAAAATAATCCACGCTACTGCTGTACGGCACAGAACAATCCATCTTTATTATCAAGAGAACAGGGTGAAATGGTTCAGTCTAGTAGCAAAATGCAACAGGAACAAAAGGCAGATGGACCAGAAGAGGCTGGTGTAATCGGCAAAAACTTTGAAGGACCTTGAATCGCTTCCTTGGCCTGCGGTGTTCTCACCCTTCAGCGTGCACTCTGAGGTGTGCGCCAGGGTAATGCCAAGCGACGCCAGCACCTGCGGTTGGAGTTGGTACTTCTCTCTTCCCATGTAAGAAAGAAATGGCAGGTTGCGTGCCCAGAGAACCTGGAGTGAGGAGGCTGGAAGTAAATTTTGATTCTAAGTCGCCTGAGTACTTGCCATAAATTGACACCTAGAGACGAGTTAGGATTTGTTGATTTCTGGTAATTTAGAGGAGTGAGATTCTTTTCAGAACTCCAGTACACCAATTACTACGCTTCAGGGGAGTTAACTGCTCACAGACCAGGAGAATTTTCTGAAATACTTTCTCCCTTTCCCTTCTTTAGCAGCTGCAGTTGCTCAGATCAAGTGTGCTGTATCTTTAAACAATTGCAAGCTGCCATGTTTGCATTCAGCATGCTAGTTTGAGGCAGACAAAACAATAAGACACAGAATCATTGTAATGAATTGAAAGCTGCTTTAATAAATTCAGAAATAAAAGGATTAGATTTTATTATGCTTCATGAATTTGCCAGGGGACTTTGCTATTAGAAGGCTGATCTACATCCCTCTTGCTGTGTTGGTGTATTGTTAACTGTTAAAATGCTGGCATCTGTCAGGATACCAGTCCAGTGAGTTCACAGGAAAGCATACATCCTAAGATCAAGTGGTTACTCTAAATCTTTATGTATGTGCCAAATACTGTCAGATCTAGCTGCTTGCTAAATGGTAGAATGACACAATAAACTAAATTCTGATATGCTTTGGCTAGCCAAAGTTGCACTCTTCTCACCAAGCCATCTCCAACCGGACATTTTTCTACTTGCAGTGTATGTGATTGCTTCTAGGTGATGCACTTTGGCTGAGTAGAGGGAATTTCAAGGTGTACAAAGGTATTAGAACTTTATTGAAAATGAAGTGTTTTGCAAGAAGAGAGGTAGTACATCAAATAGTTGTAGGTTCTTATCAAGGATTAATTTGAAAAAGACACTTTCCAATTTTTTTCATTGAGTTGTAAGATTGAGCTCCGATATTGGATATGTCTTAATAACACACCCCTTTCTTCTCTGTTAGTCAGCATCTTTAGGAGAGAAGGAACAGGTGTTTGGCACAATATACTGGACTGTCAGATCCACAGTCTGAATTTTAAAAATACCAGTAAATCAGGGAAATGGGGCCGGGGCTGGGCAGGGGACAGTATTGGTGTAGCCAGTCATTTTGGTGGATGGTTTTGTGCCAGCCTGCCAAAATACTGACCGTTATTCACTCACAAATATTGGAAGGAATAAAATATGTTTGTTCCTTATTGATGTACATTTGGAAGAGAAAACGCTGTTCTCTGGGAGCTGCTGTCACAGTGTCCAGAAGGCTGGACCATTCATTCGGAATGGATTCATCATGGTGTTTCTTACGCAGAAGAGATGTCGGTAACCTGTGACAGGCTCTATGACTGGGGCATAATCCTGTATGGGAAATGATGGCACTTGGCTCTCCACACACAAGCAATATTTTGAGCCAGGGATGCTGGGATGGGGAGCTGATTGATACTTTTCAGCCATTTCACCTTTAATGAACTGAGAGGCATTTAACTTTGATGGACCAGTGTTATCTTCTGCTTCATATTCGTATTCTTACATGGCTTGTCCACTGATTCAGTCTGAACTGTATGAAGCACTTGCACTTGAATTTTCTGGGCTTTGCTGATTACTTGAGAAAATGAATTGGTTCACTTTGAAATGGACATGAGGATTCTGTTCTCATGATGGAGGAGATGGAAGCTGCCAGCATAAGAGGATGGTTTCAGCATCTTCTGGCGATTGAATCACGACATACTGAGTGGCTTCCAACCTGGGAAGAGAAACTGGGACCTTAAAAGCAAACAAAAAACCATGCTGCGTTTTCTTTAATCTTAAAGAAGTCAGACAACTCTCTGACTTTGAAAGAGTAAAGACTGTCTGCCATTTCCTTCAGATACCTGGCATTTATACTGCCTTTATTCTGGGTATTTTCTATGGCTTTGAAAATAGTGCCAACATAATTTCCTTTTTCAACAGCAGAAAAAAAAGCAGTTTAAATATAGCAGAAATGCCAATCACTGGAGTAAGACTTAAGATTAGGAGTGAACCAGCTCACTCCCTTTTGTGACAGGTGTATATGCACAGCTCCTGCTTTGCTTCCTGTTAATTATCTTTAGGCAGGAAGAATTTCAAAATCTCCTGTTGATCATGTCAAAACAACACATTTCCCAATCTGTCCATGAATTAAATTAAGCTTCTTTCTGACAGCATCATGGTAAATGGCATTGTCTGATTCTGAGCGTTTATTTTCTTTACTTGAGTACCGACTCTGCCATTTAGAGAACTCTTCAAAATTGCCAATGCTGGTTTTAAAATATGTGGAAATCAATGAGTTTCCGGGCACACTGGCTCTACTGTTAGTGTAATAGAAGGGCATAGCTCCATGATACACTAGCTCTGATGAGTAAAACCAGATGGAGTTCCTTTTCTGCACTGCCACACCTGTTCTTTTCTGTCCCTGCTGCTTTTCAAAGCTTTATTTTTCACTTGCATCTTCTCGGGGATTTAATTTATAGCGTGCTGCCAGAAGCTGTCAGTAATCCAGATGAAGGTGGGCGAACAGAAACACCAAACTGAGAGCAGGTGTTTGAGGGTAGCACAGGACAAGATGTGAACTACCGAAGGCAGCTTTGCGACCGAGGCTGATGTGTTCTGGAACTGTTGCCCAAGGTTTGGCTTCATTTCAGGATACGTGCAGTGATTGTGGAAGGGACGCAGCCTCTGACCACAGAGGCTCCGAGTTGAAACAGCCCATGTGAGTTTGCTGCTCTTGCCTCCGCGTGGTCTGAGGCATACTGTCCTTCAGGACTGAGGAACTGCAGTGAAAAGCAGCTGACTGTTTTATTTCCAAGGGGCCCAGCAGCGAGTGTTTGTTGATCTGGGTTTGGATGCTACATTTGCCATTACATTTATTGTTTACCTCTGAGATGCTGCACTGTTGGTCATTCATCATAGCAATGAAAACTACAACTCTGCACCACTTCAATAACGTAAAACCCAGTTAAATGGTGGTGTGTTCACATATTAAGGATTTTTAAGTCACCTGAGATACTCTGGTTTTTTTGAGAATGGTCTCGGGACCAACATCTCAGGCTAAAGCTGTGCAACTTCAGCATAAACTACTTCTCAGAGGTGGTCAGAACGCTTAAGCTGCCCAGCTTTACCTTCTGCGTGCAGCATTGTTAATCAGTGAGGAAGTCACAGTGGGAACAAATACTCCGACCACAATATAAAGCTGAAACCACACAGGCATTCCAGTAATAAACTTAGGGTTAAATTTCTTGAACAAGCAAACAACAAGAGGTAAGACGCTGCATCTGTCTGTGGTTCTGCCTTGTGTCTTCAGTCGTTCAGGAGGAGTGCTGTGTGCACTAACTGCGTTTCACCTGTGACCACCGTGCTGGATCTTGGCTCAGCTGGAGGCACCGACTGCCTGAGAGCCAGCGGGAGGTGGCCTTTTACATCACAGACAAGTCATGCTTGACCCAGCGCGTAAATGAATGGGATGCTGACAGACCTTCTTCTCTGTGATCCTCTCCCAAGAACAAACAGCTGCCTTTTCTTAGAAGAATCCTAATGAGAGAGTAAAACATTAGGTTGCAGATTACAGCACGTGGTGTAACCCACTTTTGGGTGGCCCACTTTGCTGCAAGAAGTTTATTCTGCTGTATTTACTGGGGAAAAGAAAGACAGAGAGATTTCTCTTTAACCAGAGAAAATCTGCATTTTGGAAAAATAAATAATGCTATTACAGGGAGAAAAGCCAGAGCTTCATAGAATCAAATCAGATCTTACATCCTACAGGGGGATGTTGGTTAAGAATGCACTTTATGGACCACTTTTGAATCTTTGATCTTTTTTATCCAGATGAAACAAAGCTCAGTGCTGAGAAATTGATGAATTGGGATTGTTTTCAATCTAACAAGCTCTGCAGGTCCTACCCAACAGCAGCACGCTGTAACAGCAGCACGCGGCAATTCGGGTTCAATGCACGTGGGACAGTCCAGGATGAGCAGAAGAAACAGATGCACGGAATAGGGAGTTTCATGGGAAAATCAGTTTCATCCTAGTTTGTTTATCCCTTTTCCCTGGCTGTGAGCTGCAGGAACCGGACAGGCTCCTCTCCCTGAAACACCCTCCGCTGCCCGCTCCACCGATCGCATTTTACACCGCGTTTGCTCGCCCCTCGTGCGCGGGGTGCTCCGGCCCCCGAGCGGCAACGCACGGCGCGTCCAGGAGCCCAAACGCTCCTTCCCCCGGTGAACCCTGAGCGTTGCGTTTGTAAACCCCATCCCGGGCTGCTTTGAGCCACCGTCCCGGGCCCCCCGGGGAACGGACGTACCGGGGGGGAGGCGCAGCTCCGCGCTGTTGCCGGTGCGAGGCCGGGGCACTCGGCGTTCGGCACCACGGCGGGAGCGGCCGCGTCTCGGGCGCTCGGTGGCGTCTGCAACTTTCACCGTGGCAAAACCAGCGGCAGAACCGCAGCACTTGGCCCTGCGGCTCGTCCAGCGCCCGCCTCCGGCCGTTCCTCAGCGCACGGGGATGCAGCCCGGCCGGCGCCGGCCGCCTTGGGGCACGGCGGCACCACCGGGCGGGGCGGCGGGCAGGGCCGTGCCTCCCTCTCTCCCTCCCTCGGGGCGGCGGGCAGGCCCGTCCCGCCGTCCCTCCCGCAGCGAGCGGCCGGCGCGGGGCAGCACCGCCGCCTGTGTGCGCCGCGGCCGCCTGCTGGCCCGGAGGCCGCGCGTCGGGGCCTCGGCGGGCGGGGCGGGGCGGGGGGCGGTCCCGGGGCTCCCGGCCGGGGCGGGGCGCGGAGCGGAGCGGGGCGGCGGGGCGCTGCCGGCGGGGCTCTGCCGGCGCCCGCGCCCCTCTCTGCCTCCGTGCCGCGGCGGCGGCTCTCGGCCGCGCACTCGGCGCAGGTGCGGCCGCGCACGATGCGCCTGGGGGCCGCGGGTCCCTGCGGGCCGCGGGCGTGAGGCGGCGGCGCGGCTGGCGGCCGCCGGCGGAGGAGAGCCCCGCTCCTATGGCCGGCGCGGCGGGGCCGGCTCCTCTCCCGCGGGCGCGGCGGGGCGCGGCGCGGGCCTGGCGGCGGGGCCGGGCAGCATGACCGCGGGCTGCCGCCCCGCTGCGCTCGCCGCCGGCACCCAAGCGCGACCTTGATGCTCCGCGTCCCCGCTCTACAAATATGATGAAATGGCAGCCCCGGAAGAAGGTGGGTGGCGGGGGGCAGGGGGGGGGCGAGCCCCGTCCCGCGGGCGGGCTGTGTGTCCCGGGGCCGGCCGGGCCGCGCTCCGCCGCGCGTGTCCCCGTCCCGGGAGGCGCCGCGAACTTTTCCGATCCCCCCGGCGGCCGCCGCGCCCCGCCGGGGCCGGCGAGGGGAAGCGGCCGCGGATTCGGGCGCCCCGGAGCCCCCCGGCGCCCCCCGCTCGGCTCGGCGCGGCCCGCCCGGCCCCGGGCCGGTCCCTAACATGGCCGCTGGGCGGGAGCGCGGCGGGACGGGCCCGGGGCTGCCCGCTGCCCGCCGGGGGCTCCGGGGCTCGGCACCGCGCTCTCCCGGCGCGCCTGGCGCTGCTTTTTATTGACATTCTTCTAAGGGAAAACCTAGCGAGCCGTGCCGCCCCCCTCAGCAGTGACCCCTTGCTCCTGGCAGCTGTAGGCTATTATACTTTTTATTTTCTACGTGTCCCCCCCCCCCCCCCCTTTTTTTTTAATTTTTTTTTCTTTTGGAAAAACCTGCTTGAACCAGCAGGGCTCCTTCTTTCTTTGTAGAGCGATGTGTGATACTGTGTTTTACATCAGGGCAGAAATAGGAATCATATGTGAAATGCATGAGAGCGTCTCTCCGAGCGCTGGGCTGGAATAGACGGTGCTTCGGGGGGTCCTGGTGGGAGCTGTGCCGCCCGCACCGCGGGGTGATCCCTCGGGCTCCGTGTCACTCCTACCTCCGCTTTTCAGCTGTTCCCAAGCCCGCCCTTTAGCTTTTGCAAGCAGGCAATTGCTTCTAGTGAGAGGAGCTCTTATTTCAGATCATTGTGTCTTCAGCAGGATAAGCAGATGACAGTCAAGCTCGCTGGGAGCGTCTGTGCGTTGTTGCAAGCTCCTCTGTGCTGCCTTTCAAACTGGTTTTAAGATGTCTACAAGCTATAGATTTTTAAATGTCTGTTTTTACTATTTTCAACTGAATGTGCAGTCGCTCCTGTGGTTATGGCTATGGAAACCCCTCCAGGCCATGGTTACAGCAGTATCGACTGAACCACTGAAATATTATTCTTGGCTGCTGGCTGGACTCCTCGGCTCTGGAAGATTCCGTTTCGAGTGTCAGGATTCACTCTGCAGTATTGGCCCACCCGCTTGCGCTTAAATCATGATGTCAGATTTTTGTTCTTTTTTCTTTCTTTGCGTTATTATCTGTGTCTAAATCGAGTTGATTTGGGGCAACCAAATGTGATGGTGTAGAGGGTACGGAAGATAGCTGAACTTGCCTGAACTGTCAGACAGCTTACTACTCCCAGTAAAAAATAATTCCTACTCCTGCTATGATGTGATGGAAACTATGTTCATGTTGGAATAGGTTCTGTTTTCAACTGTAGTACCAGTAAAATCTCAGCAGAGGTTATTTCGTCAGTGTTGCCAGCATACTCACGTGGGTGCAGCCAGGATTTCTGCTGGCCTGGCCTGGCCGCCTTTGTGGTGTTGCAGTCATGTGCTTTACAGAGCGGTCTCAACAAAATGACTCATGCAAACCGCTCGAGAAGGCACTGCTGCTCCAGGTCTTAACGGGATACAAAATGAGACAGACAGTATAGCTGCTGGCGTTCCTGTAGCCCTCGGTTGTTTGTAGCTGTTGGTCGTTTCTGTGAGTGACTTCTGGAAAGTGACTCGCCTGCCTCTTCCCTGTTAAAATGCCCAAATGCAAGAGCTGTCAGTGCAAAAGCTGAACACGTGTGCTGCTGTGCTGAATTAGGAGTCTTGTTTGATATATTTGTACTCATGTTCTTTTGCTTTACCTGTTTATTTGTTTATATCGTTAGATGTTTAAGGTGTTTCGTTCATCGAGGATTTTTTGCTTTTACAACTGTTATACTGTGGATCGCATGCAGTTTATTAGTCCTGTGTGTAAACCCGGAGTAAGCTCTTTTGTTTGGTGATGCTAAGATGCGACTATCGCCTGTGGCGTGTAAGGCGTTATCTTGCCTTCAGCTAATGAGGAAAAGTTTGCATGGGACTTATTTTTGTTGTTGTTGTTGTTGTTATAAACCACATATATTTTTTGAAGTTTATTAACTATGAACAATTGTTTCCTAAATTTTCCCACAAGCACCAGAACTAATAGACCCTTTTCCTGTGGGCTTGTGCGACTTGTCCCTGACTCCCCTTCGGGTTCCCCCTGCGTCGCTGCCTGGCAGGTGGCTGGCCAGAGTGAGCGTGTGTTGGTGGCCTGGGTGGCCACTGCCACTGGAATATGTTTCTCTGGCAAACGGTCAGCGGGCCCAGCAGCCGTGGGAGCTGGGGTGGGTGCACAGGTGGGCTGCCGGTGCCATGTGTCGGCCTCTCCCCGTGGGAAGCCGGGCTCGAATTCAAGCGTAAGATGTTCAGTGCATTAGGGTGAGCACAACTGCATGACAAACGCTCAGGAGGCTAGTAATTAAATTATATGCGATCTGGATACGTGCTATATTGATTATAGTCTTTGAAAAGCATAAACCGAGCCATGTTAATACGTTGGATGGCTCAGGCTGCAGTAATTACATCTTTCTTTCCAGTGTGTCCCTTACTACAACCTCTTTTTGTAGCTTCCTTCTGCTTCTGGGAATGGTTTGCTGGAAGGCTGAGTGTGCCATGTGTACTGTCCTGGGGATGCTTGCTCAGTTGGCTTCCCAGCGAATGAACTGTCTGTACCATGGTGCTTTTTGCTAGATCACATCTCCCTGGACCTGCCTCAGCCTGCTCCTACCATTGTTGGCTCAGGTTTGTTGCAGCCTCTCGGCTGAGGGAAGGAGAGAATGGCTTGGATGGTTCTTTTTTCTGTGCATAATAATAATAGCCATTATACTTGTGATCACATAATGGAATACTGGAGTTCAGGTGAGAGAGGACTACTTTCAAAATAATTAAAGCCAGCAAAGTTGGAAAAAGTGGTGCTTCAAGTTTATTCAATGTACCTCGCTTGTTATGCAGGAGCATGTGGTAAATTTTGCATGCTTAAGAAGCCTGATAAAAGAAACTGTTTCAGGTGCTAAAAAAAATGGTGTATGGGAGTCATTTGCCACTCAGCTGTGATGCCTAAATGCTGGACAAAACCTGAAATCACAGGCTGTATCAGGTGCAGATTTCTTGAAGGATTCAATAAATCATTAATAACAACACAGTGATCAACTGCCGTATCACTTTGTTACTGACGTGCAAAAGTTAGGTGTAGTTACCAAGAGCGTTTCAGTAAGAGGATGCATTCATATGTACTAACTTCTCTATAGTAGCTTTTTTGGTTTTTCTGCAGCACAGAAAAAAATATGCTCTTAGTAAATTCACACGTATCGTTATATTTCTGCCATAACTTAACCTTTTTAAGCCCTGTATTGCTTTTGTGAAATCTGGATCTATAGTATTATGATACATCCACATATGTCCAAATCCTCTGTTAGGATTTTAAATATGTGCTCAAGACTGTAACAGACTGTAACAGTGCATTTCAGTTTGGTCACTGTCATTTTTAAGAAGCGTAACAGATCCAAAAGGTCAGTCTTTTGTTGTTTGTTTCTTTTTTTTTTTTTAATCTTTTCAGGTTCCCTTTTAGCTTGTAACTGTGTGCCACAGTTCATGGCTCCATCTGTCCATGCTGCTGTGTAATCTGGGCATACACGTCCACTTCTGCCTGGATGGAGAGGAACAGTTTCCTCCCTGTGGAATTTAGAGTTGGAGTCTGAATAGGAGGTGTTTGGGTTCATGAAGCAGCCTTTATTAATTTCGTCAGAAACAATGGAGTATCTTTTCATGAGCTTGTTCTTGCCAGTAATGGTGCTCGCGCAGCCTGTTGTGCAGTAGCGCTGTTGGGGAAATGTGGTGAATGCAATCTCTATTGTATCGCTTGTAAAATGTCACAGGTTGCGGAGTTCTTTTCCGTAGGGAATGGAATGGGCAGGCTGCTTGTGTGACAGTAACCTTTTCCCTCTGTGTAGCAGGGTGAAATGAGTTGTGCTACGGAACGGAGAAGGACTGAGGAGTACTTGACAGACAATGATAATTTCTGCAGAGCAGTGTGAGCTCAGCTGACCCTTAGGTTCCTTTCTCCACAGATCAGTGGGTTGCGGTTTGCATCAGGATTTACTGATGTGGCAAGTGCTCTTGTTTTTTGAAGCTGGAAAATCAAACCTGTTTTGCAGTTTTCTGCTCACACAGGGTGAAAATAAGTAAATTGATTTTTTTTTTTTCCTTTTTCTTTGACTCTCCTCCCCTTCCCACCCCTGCTTCTTTCCCCCAGTTTTATAACTGGCAGTTATCAGAGAGCACTTAAACCTAAAAGCATTCACAGTAAGCTTTCATATCTCGTATTTCTTAAGAGGCTTTTAAAATCTAAATCTACCCTCTTATGCGCTTAAACAAACAGAAATGGAGAGTATTTCTGACCTGTTAAATATTGTAGATCTTTTCCATTTAAGGCCATACAGTACTTGGCTCTGGAATGATGTTACGCCTGAATTCATAGCGATCTGAGCTGGTAATCCGTCTTTCTGCGGAGTGATAGAGCTCTGTCCTGATTTCCTCTAACGGACCTGGGATGGCGCAGCTTCTTCCCAAAGCTGTCGGGTCTAAGGTGGTGCAGGCTCCGCGGCTGAGCTAGCTGCTGCTCACAGGGCTTTGCTTTTTGGACTTTGCAGGATAAACGTTATCTCCAAACCTTTACGAACCTTGACTGCAGGAGGCTTGCTGGATAAAGATTTCAGAAGGTTGTGGCCTTTTTTATTTGTTTGGTGGTTTGGGTTGTTTTGTTTTGCTTGTGGCTTTGAAGGAGAAGGCCTTGGGAAGAAAAGCCTAAGAGGAGATCCTGCTGCTGTGTGAGCAGAAGGAGGCACCTAATGAGAGGGTGTAGAGGAGATTGAGAGACTCTCCTTGGAGAGCAGATGGGAGGCAGTGGCTACAATGCTGAATATAGGAAATTCTGACTAGGTACGAGGAGAAAATGTTTTACAACGAAGGTTGTCAAATATTGCAACAAGGTTATGTCTAACTTCAACACATGACTAGCAGTTACTGCTGCTTAAGTTTACATTTTTGTTCATTTATACCATTGAGTAGGCTGTGTTGCCTGAGTATACCCTTTCTTCAGCAGTGATTAAAATTGCGTCGGGTCCTGGATGCTTCAGCGGTGAATGGGTGAGAGGAGGAGAGCTTGCCAGTAGCATATTGTGTCTGTGAAGTGTTCTGTGCAGTAGTAGATCAGACTTCTGGAAGAGCACAGAATTTCAAAACAAAAAATTAATATTCAGCAATTGATTTTGTTGATTTGTTCTTGATTCGCTAAGTGTTATTCTTTTGTGGTGTGATATGTGGGTGGGCCATGAAAGGTGTCGGTAATCTCTGCTTGGCACGGGAGGGGAGGGTCCTGGTCAGTTTTGCCCCATACCCCGCACCTTCTGGTGGGGTGTAATGTGCAGTTTGTGACTACAGTGCATCATTCTAAGTTTTTAATACATGATAAGAGTTTCTACATCTTCTCTTGACAGACTTTCAGTCTCGTAGATGTAATAAGGTAGGGGACACCTGCTTGGTTTTGCAGACTCTCTTTCTGTACTGTGAAGAGCCAGCAGTTTTTGAAGGGACAGCCCCCACAAACATAGTCATTTTGTCCTTTGCTATCAGATTGCTGTTGCCTTTTGTCATCTCTGGTACTTGTGTTTCATGGTCTTCTGCAGCATGGATTACTGACTTCCACCCATCTGTGAATACTTAGGGTCTTTCAGCATGGTAAAAGTTGGCCCTTTGGTAGTGCTATTTAACTGTTGGGTAGAGCATGAGCTCTGATATGCTTCCTTTGAAAACCGATGGTCTAAAATGCTCAGAAGATGGTCTGCCATGAGCGAGTTCAATTCGCCACTGATTTTTCAGGTAGTGCAAAGTTCAGTGGATGCCGCGCTACCTCTCGTCGTAGGCGTAGAGCAGGCTCCGTTTTGCTGTGCTGCTGGAAGCCCAGTCTGTGCCCTAGCAGCCTGGGATTAGGAGTAAAGCACAAATGGGGATATTACATGGCAACAGACGTGCAGAGGCAGCAGCAGTCCAGCAGACTCTGTTCCCACGTGTGGTGACAAGATACGTGGGATTATACATGTCTTCTTATGAAAAATAGTGAATAACTGACATACATTTTCCTTATGCACAAGAAAAACAAATGCAAAGCTTAGTTTCTTGTAACCTCTGGTATTTTGTTTGAGTCCATACAGTTTTCACAAATGCTGCAGCAGCTGTTGCCATACTTGTCCTTATTGCCTGAAAAGAATGCTCATCAAAATGCTGTCTTCAAGCCTTTGATTTACTTGGCAGAAAAGAACTGTGTTGTCCGATGCAGTATTTTAAATGATCTTCCTTTGACTTTCATCTGTGGATGTTGTTTATTCCTTGTCTTCTCTGCCTGCCCTTTTAAAAGTCTGGGTTTTTTAGGCTTTCATAATAACCTAATGATAGGGTCATCAGATAGGGATTGGTGATCCTTGTTGTTATTCTCAGAGATAGATGCATATTCTGGCAGAGCAGAACTGTGGGTTAATCAGTGTGATGACAACATACAATTCAGCAAGAAACAATTCCTCCTATATTTCCTAAATAGAGTATTTGATAGGAATACTCTTTGCAGTAAGTGCTGTACTGGAGACGTTCAGAGTAGAAGATAATTACTTGTAATTATGGAAATTTCTGCAAGGGAAATTGTCTTAATTTGTTCCTGTTAAGAAATGGAATTGCTCTAGTTGCAGCATTTGAATCCTTTTAGGAGATTAATGCAATCTTCCTTCATTACTGTGAATGGGCTTTGTAACCTTCTGGTATATCTGAAATCACCCTTTTAATCTTGCTCATCCGTTTGAATTTCTACTAAAACTTAGTTTGGTTTAGAAGAAAAATCAATAACATGCACAAAGCTTCTGTCAAACTGGGTCTGTTATTTCAAAAGCTGATAAAAGAGGTTAAAGATGAGCATACAGGAGCACAAGAAGAGGGTTAGATGTGGGTGAAGGTGAAGGAAAAAAGGTAAGAACTTACTCCTTATAGCAAAGGTGCGAGACGTGCACATTGTAGACATGTTCTGGTCATCGTTGATGCCAAGTCAGAGCACATCCTCGAGCATGGTTTGTGTGCTGTGTGGGTAAGAAGCCTTTTCAGTGCGGGGCAAACTGGAGAAGATCGTAACAGCGTAAACAGATGGGCTGAGGAAATGGGTACGGCTCTGCTGGCTTTGCTAGGTCAGTGTGACGTGTTCTTCCCCTGTGTGGAGAGGACGTGAACCCGCTCTGCCTGCCTGCCAGGTCACTCGGATGCGGTGCCATGCGCAGGTACCGGCACCCTGCCCCTCAGCGAGGCTGACGTCCCTGCTGCGCCCCGCGTTGCAGAGCTGCCGAAAGGCCGATGTCTCCGTCCCCCGTTGCAGAGAGCTACGCTTGGGTCAAATTTGCCTTGTCAACACTGCTCTGCATGGTTTGTTATCTTGTTTTGTATATGTTTATCGTATTTCTGTATTGGAATTGAGCGCTGGAAAAGAATTTCATGATTTGGAGTCTTTCCGACAAGTTTGAACGTCACTTCCCAATGTTAGGTGGAAAAATTTGAGTCCTTGGCTGCCAGATGAGATCAGCGCTTTTTAGCATATTTGTAATATTCTTCTCTGTGCATCTTTATTTAAGCAGAAGTTTATCCCCTGCTCTGGTTAACGGACCCTCGTAATAGGGATTCCTGGGTCGGTTTGGAAGAACAGCAGCAGCTTGTGTTGTCAAGTGTATTTCCAACTGGAAACATGGAATGTTGGTTTGACAGGAACAGCTAAGCATGCAAATCTGACAAAATGCAGGCAAAGGGAGATGGTACAGTTCGTTGATATGGGCTGGGTGGGCTGGTTCAGCCATCGAGTAAGTATCTGGGAAGGAGAGCTTGCCTGTTGAAGGGTGGGATTCCTTACAGAAGGTGAAAAAGATGATCCAAAGGCTAGAGAAATGCCTATGGGATAACAGCAGAAGCCCAGGATAGCAGGGGTTTCTTGCTGGGATGCTGGCTTAAAAGGGTTTTGAGTGACGAGTAGGGAAATGTCTGATTGCTTTCTACTGTGCTGAGAAAATCAGGACTTTATAAATAATAAAATACCTGACTGTGTCATCAGTTTGATTGGCATCATTTCCGAGACCGTTACTCTTCGGTTAGCCACAGATAGAAACGGCGGCAGCGTTTGTCCTGGAGTATTTGTTACAGCTGTAGGGACTGTGCCTGCAGCGTAGCTCAGAGTCATCCCCCCAAAGGCAGGGCTGTGTGACCTGAGTTGATCTAGACAAACGCTGCCGTAGCCCCACACCCTGGCACTGGCATCGATGCTGACGCTGCTGGGCCACCCGGCAGTGACCCCGCAGGAGCACGTGTGTTTTTGGGGGGCTTGGCTCCCTCGGCAGCTCAGCTCGAGGGGGGAGCAGGGCACAGCGGTGCTGCCCAGCCGGCGGGAGGAGCTGCTGCCAGCCCTGGCAGTGCCGTGCTGCTTTGGAGGCTTCGTCTTGGTGTTACTGCGTTGGGTGGGTTGGTTTGTTTTGGGGTTTGGTTTTGGACAATGAGTTGTCAAAACTTTTTTTTTTGACAGTTTTCGAAAAAAGTGGGTTTTTTCCCCATTATATGGAAGTGTGACTCTTCCTATCAAAGTTGCTTATCGTTTCTTTTAATCTTATTATTTACGAGCTTGCTACATTTAATGGAGTAAATGAGGATTGTGAGATGAACTTAAGTGTGACATCTAATTACAGACTGTGTTTACATGCCTTTCCCAGGAGCATGAACAGTTCAGTGACTTCAGCAATAGCTCAGATCTAGACTTGTTTAGTTTCTTGCCTGATGAACACTACATTGGCACAAAATTACAGCTGAGCTGGGCATGTTTATGGGAAAGCCTAATCTGAAATGCTAGCATCAGAATTAAGTTTTGTGGCTTTAGCTGCAAACAATTTCTGTCCTTTTAATGGAAAATAGTTTGTAAAAGCCATTCTTGCAGTTAGTGTACAAATTGGTTGACCTTTCCTGGACGCACGTGCTTGTTTGGCTCCGGCTCCTCTGTCTGGACTCGGGGTGCTGGTCAGCTGAGGCACCGCTCTGGGACAGCTCTGCTGGTACAGGACCCGATTAAAATCCTGCAGTTCCGGGAGCTGCCATCTCCGCAAATTAATTCAGATGCTACGTATTTGTAAAGAAGCATGCCCAAATATATTCTAAACTAAACTGCCGTCAGAGTGATAAAACAACTGTCTGATCTCACGGTGAACTATGCTGGTTTTCTTTCAGTTTTCTGTCTTTCTTCTTTTTACCTTGTCATTATTATTTTCTTCTCTGTTGTGAGGATCTTGTACACCTGCCAGGTGGTGATACCAGCTCATCTGCCTTGAAACCCAAGTCTGGAATGGAAGGAAAGGTAACTCCATTGATACTGTGCCAGGTGCCCACGTTTCCCTGGCAAACCTGCTGTTTTGTAGCTTACTGCAGCCAGCACCGTTAAGGCAGGCTATCCGTACGCCTCCCTTGTGGGTGACTTCGAGGGGCGAGCAGTTCAGCCTTCTCTAAAAGTGGAATCACACCTAAGCAGCCATGAATTAACCTCCATAAATTCTACTATTTTTACTCTTTAAGTGGCAGGAAGGAGGGACTTAGAAAGCTGATACATAAAAATATCCAGCTGTGTTATTCATGTTAATTAGGACTTTACAGGGACTGTTATGGCTTGGCACCATCCCATTTTCCGTAGAAATGTTAAACTGTGATGGTTGGATAGCTCTTTCGTGAATTTCTGGGTTCTGAATTTTAGCTCTTGCTCAGATGCAGACCCATACCTGGCATGTCTGGGCAGGGAAGCCCCATTGCCAGTCTGTCCCAGTGCGGAATGCACACCACAGGGTCTTCTCTCCCCCGACTTGCTGGTTTCTTGGCACATCCCTGGTGCCTTCCTGGCAGTGGGAGTTCTGGTTTCCTGACTATACCTGTGAAGTACCAAGGGGCTGTAAAGCCACGAGTTCTTGCATAGTGGGGGCTTCCTTAGCCACAGGTCCTGTTACCATAAAAGACATGAGAGTTACAGGACTTGGAAGAGCAATGGACTTTGGAACACAGCTTCCTTCGTTATGATCTTACCATGCTGGTGAGTGTTGGTGGGTTGGAGTCCCGTGGACAGCCAGCCAGACCTCTCATAACCCCATCAGTTTTGTGTTTAGAAAAGCTGTTTTTGTTTAAACTCTGCCTCTGTTCTCGCTATTACCTTCTAGATAGGCAGTTTTGCAAAAAAAATGGCCACTGTTAGAGCCAGCTTTTGTTGAATTAGGTTAGGCTCTCTTTCTGCTAATTGTCGTCTTTGCCCTGTCACGGGCTTCTAGGCCTGCGTATAGTCAGGCTTTTGCTATGCAATGGGTGCTGCCAACAGCAGGTGCCATCACGGTTGGCATTCATAGAGTAAAATGAGATTCATAGTTAGGCTCAGACTCCAGGATGGTTTCAGGGACACAAAAGAGCAGATAGCTTTGGTAGTCTTAAGGATGGGTAAAGGATGACTGGTAGGCTTCCAGCCATGTTCCCAAGAAGGCTCAGCGCTTTCTTCCCCACCTGGAGAGTCCTGATAATGGCAGCATGCTCTGTGGCCAGGGCAGAGGCGAGCAACAAAACTCAGCCTGCGTGGGTCTGACGAAGCTTCATGTATCAGCCAGTAGAGAAGGAGGGACAATCTTCGGTACCAGAGTTCTCATTTTATGAGATTCTGTTAAATTTTAATGTATTTTTTCAACAGAGTCTTAATACAACTTAAATGTATTATAGGAGATTCCTTGCTGTGGAATCCCAAAAGGGATGTGTCTCAGTTTGCTGTGGATGTCCATAACAAATTTAGTTGTCAGAAAAATTCCTTACTTTCCTAGGGAGGCTTTAAGATTGTTCTGTCCCAATTTGCTTGGGTACTAAAAAAAAAAATCTGTCTGGATTTCTGAACAGTTTTGTTTGCTTATAGGATTGCATCCACTGGAAGTTGAGGGCAGCTTAAATAATCTGACTGCATCTTGGTATTTTCTGTGATTACTGATGTGATAATCAAACTGCTTGTAGCAGGGAGAATTGCATATGCAGCTAAGGTAGGCCCCTAGGTTGTTTACAGAACTTTCTGCATTTTCAAGTGGTTATTTCATTCTTAGGCCCTTCCTCCTGCCCTCCCCGAATCATTTCA
This sequence comes from Falco cherrug, assembly GCF_023634085.1. Taxonomy (NCBI): domain Eukaryota; kingdom Metazoa; phylum Chordata; class Aves; order Falconiformes; family Falconidae; genus Falco; species Falco cherrug. The sequence goes on from NC_073697.1 coordinate 99,344,514, forward strand.
GCATTGCACTGTGGATATGTGTCAGCTGGACCTGAGTGCGTGGATGCAGAAAGAAGCGGCATGAGGCGAACAGGCAGAGGGGGATGTGAGTTAATGGCCTTGTTAGCTCTCTTCCAACCTGAATTGTCCTATGGTTTTATGAAATAGAGAGGCACACAGATGGAGAAGGTGACTTGTAAGCTTCCAGAGGAGGTATGTGGTTGGGATCTGCAGGCAGTTACAAGTGTCTACACGTGCACTGGACAGGCCTGGTTCTGAAAGCTGTGCTGGAGGTGCACTGTCTGTGGTCCCTGCTTTGTACTGCGATTGTAGCAGACTGCGTGAGGCAGATTTGTGCTGTGGTCTCTTGCCGTGTTGCCTGCCTTTGTTCAGTTGGCCTTGTATGTTCTGCAGACCCTGCCTGGCAGCCTAATCTTGCAGAAGCTTGGTAGACGGGGTCACTCAGCCTCTAGCCCACCTAGGAAAGGGGTGAACAAAGCAGAACTTTGTGCTTAGAGACAGTACAGTCTTTTCCTCTCTACTGCTCATCCATTTAAACTGATGCACTTTTATCTAACACCAGTTCACTTCCTGCTGCTGAATAAAGTCTTACTGGGATGCAATTCTTGACCATGACACTTCTGCTTCTTTATTCTGTTCAGCCCTCTGTGTTGCATGTTTTCTCTCCTTAAGCCACAAGTGATGTATGTCTGCTGCTGCTTTGTGTGAGTGTGTACAGTGCCAGGAGTAATGGGGGCCTGTTTTTCTTGGGCCGTATATAGTATTGCAGTGCTCATAAACTAGTGGGGCACAAGGCAGCTGAAGGGTGTGCAGAAGGAGTTGTGTTGGAGAAGTCACAGTCATTCTCCCATTAGCTGAATCTCCATCATGAGGACTCGTCAGCTGCTGTTGCATTAAACAAAGAACAAGGCTGCATCCCCAGCAGCGTGGCCAGCAGGGCGAGGGAGGGGGCTCTGCCCCTCTGCTGGGACCCCCCCCCAGCGCCGCCTCCAGCTCGGGGGTCACCAGCAGAAGGACATGGACCTGTTGGAGCGAGTCCAGAGGAGGCCACGGAGATGGTCAGGGGCTGGAGCCCCCCTGCTGTGGGGACAGGCTGGGAGAGCTGGGGCTGTTCAGCTGGAGGAGAGAAGGATCGGGGAGACCTTACGGCACCTCCCAGTGCCTGACGGGCTGGCAGGAAAGCCGGGAGGGACTTTATTTAGGGCCTGTAGTGATGGGACAGCGGGGAATGGCTTTAAACTGAAAAAGGGGAGACAGATATTGGGAAGAAATTCTTCCCCATGAGGGCGGCGAGGCGCTGGCCCAGGCTGCCCAGGGCAGCTGTGGGTGCCCCATCCCTGGCTGGGCTCAAGGCCAGGCTGGACGGGGCTGGGAGCAGCCTGGGCTGGGGGGGGTGTCCCTGCCCGTGGCAGGGGGTGGGACTGGGTGGTCTTTAAGGTCCCTTCCAACCCAGACCATTCTGTGATTCTATGAACAGTTTCCTTCATGTGTAAAAATGCAGTCCCTCTGCCCTTGGAGGTGTTATTTTGGACAGCAGTCCATGCACATGAGCTCTGACACTTGGACCACCAGCTTCTTGTTAGCATAGCTGCTCTTGAAAAGTCCGGGGGTAAACTTTGTTTGATGTAGAAAGCTGAGAAATTATTTTGAACTAATGTTTAACTTCTGTCTGGGATTTTCTGAGATCGGGTCAATGCAGCTCCAATTAAAGAAAAGAAGAGAACATCTCTCTTTCTGGAAGTGGCTCCTGCAGTAAGTATTCCTATACAGCTCCTGTTTTTGTCAGTATGCCACCACTTATTAGCAACACGATAAAGAATAATTTGTATTGTTAGGTTGTATGAAAAGCAGATTGAGCTATAAGGTGTTTTTGCAGTGAAGAATCGTGCTTGAAAGCGAGCCAAAAGCTGTCGTTTCCCTTTTCATCTGTGAAAAAGTGCATTAGCACTGTCAATCAGCAGGCATCAGAGGTTAGGCAAATACAGTCGGCATCTGCCAATAAAATCAAAGATTTAACACATCTTGTATCAGAGTTGCATTAAAGAAAGAAACTTGCCACATGGGCATAAGCCCCGCTGTGCTTCAGCTCTGATGACCCTGAACGAGTACCTGACGCCTTGCAATGTGCGGCATGCCGGCCGGCCGTTACAAACGGTGGTGACTGCTCTGAGCGCTGGGGAGGGAGCCCCGCTCTGCTTTGTGTCCTGCCTTCTGTCGGAGCAAGGGTTGGTAAGGCCAGCTGTTAGGGCTACCAAAGTCTTTCAGCGTTAGGTCATGGTGTGTCACACATCTTGGTGCAGCTGGTTGTATGATGGTGAGTTTTTTTGAGTACAGGTGTCACTTTTTATGTTTTTCTTAAATGTTTACTCTGTACCTGTGTGTAGCTGGCAGAAATTAAAAGCATCCTGTGGGGTCTGTGTGTTGCTTTCCTTGCAAACAGGCATTATCTTCTGAGCAATCAGTAGCAGCAGTTTCAGCCCAGCAGTCCAATCTAAAACTCATCTGAGTAAGCAGTGAAATTCCCATCAGCTTTGATAGCTGTTGGATCTGGATTTGCCCTACCATTTTTATGCCAGGACTGCCGAAGGCGTCAGCGTGAATAGTGCATGTTCTTTTTCTGACATTGTAGCTTAAGCTTAGGACCTTGTCATACCTCTACTATCTTTTAAGAAAGATGCATTTTTGTGTGTGTGTTTTTTCCTTTTTAATAGACTGCAATAGAAGTCTTCAGAGTCTGTAGGAAATGTCTGTTTTCCCTCACCCTATGCCCCTGCCCCGCCCCCCTTTTAAAAGAAGCTAGTGTCTTCTAGTGTACTGTGAGGCTTTTAGGATAATGGAAATTTTGTACAGTTTAGTGATTCAAAAGAGCTCTCTTGGTGTTCTGTCACGGGATAATACATGAACTGAGGGAGGATAACATTTTGACAATTACAATTTAGAGAGTTAAGGCAAGAAGGGATAGGCTATTTATACTATAAATTAATTTCAAGGATAGTTACTGTGTTGATTGTGTGTGCCCTCTGGTATCTGTTTCAGTGCTGAGGAAACAGACAAGATTTCAAGGCTTTTTAACAATTTAGCAACAGTTGCTTTTCTTTCTCTGCCAGTTGACTGGATTTTGCATCAAGGATGTTGAAGCTCTTGCACCCTTCTTTTTATGCAAAAGTGTTTTCTGAACCCGGTGATCTCTGTACTGTACATTAGTCAGATCTCCTCTGAGCTAATCAAGAACTTCTGGGGTAACTGCTTCTTTAGTGGTTCTGAATTGTCACGGTGACTCTGGGGGTGTGCTGGGGGCTCAGGGTGCTGAGTGTTCGCACCCAGGTCAGGGAGCTGTGCCTTTTTTTGAGTCTTTTTCCCATTTTGGCTTGGAAGCTGGATTGTTTCAATTTGTCCTGCTCAGGGGATGAGACATCTAGATCTTATGAAATAAAATTGTAAACATGCTACAGCACTTTGTTATAAGCAATTCAGCGGTTTTAAATGTAAATGGTGTAGGATTATATACTTGTTTTGTTATAGCTTCCTAATTCTGCCTGCCTCAGCACTTTCTTGACAGTTAATTGCATCATGGCTTAGAGAAGCTTTCCATAAGCTGCTGAGGACAGCTTTGCTGAAGGCTGACACTCTTTCTTCCTTGGTTATGTAGTAAATGGCCACTCTGGGATAATTAGTAAGGAGGTGCTCCGGTGGCCTGGTTACTGTCTTCTGCAGCCATGTGCCTATGAAGTCCTCTCTCCCCAAAGTTTGGAGGTCTGTTGTTTTGGACATGGATGTGTGCAGTGCTTAGAATCAATACACCTATGTTTTGGCTGGTAAAGAAATGTAGAGAAAGACTTAACATTTCTCACAGGCGCTCAGTGAGCGAGATGTAAAGTTCCCCAAAGCTACAGTTGTTCTGGCCTGTTATTTCATCCCAGAGGGGCAGCCTTTGAAGTTTACACTGTGCCCTGATGTGCTCAGTACTTCACTAGTAAGTTGACTGCCCATGTTTGACTGTAGTGAACTACAGACATAGCGGCTAGGAAGGCTGATGGTAAAGCCATTCGCGTGCTAATGATATACAGAGATTCTGGCCATCGTATTGGGTTCATTCGTAGTTGGCACAGGTAAACCAGCTGTGTGCCTGGAGTTTTTGGTTGTTCTTCTATGTGTGCCATGAAACCCAGCATTTGTGCTGTGGTTGATAGGTGAGCTCCATGCTGAGGAGGACGGTTGGGGTGGTTGTGTCGGTCTGGCAGAGGGCTCTGGCTATGGTGGAATGTGGTGTCTTTTGGATTTGTGATCAGAGCAGTGCTGGTAAGGCCACCAGTGTTTCGGCTATTGCTGAACAGGGCTTGTGCAACATCGGGGCCTTCTCTGTTTTTTGCTTGGCCCCTGGGGTGGACTGGGGGCTGGGAGGGGACACAGCTGACCCAGAGTGACTGGAGGGATGTTCCATGCCATATGACGTTGCGCTTGGCAGTGGAAATGGAGGCAGGAGGGGGGTAGCCATTGCTCAGAGACTGGCTGGGCATCAGTCTGCTTGTGGGAGGTGGTGAGTGATTGCCTTTGCGTTGCTTCGTGTGTTGTTTTCTTTCCCTTTCCTTTGGTTATTAAACTGCCTTGACCTACGAGTCTTCTTGCCTCTGCTCTTCTGTTCCACTCACAGGACAAGCGGGTGAGCGTCTGTGTTTTTCTTAGCTGCTGGCTGCTGCAGGTTGTCAGTGGTTTCTCGGGGAACGCAGGTAGTGCGTAGTCTTCGCAGGTTCCTCGGATACCCAGTGTCATGTAGCTTGCAGTAAGCAGGGAGTTACTCCTTTCTTCCCATGCATGTCGTCTTCTTCTGCCATGACGTGATCAAATGATTGAGAATTGGCAGACCAATACGAGGCATGGTCCTTGGGTCACTAGCGGGGACCTCGCCTACTAGGATGTGTTGGTTGCAGTGTCAGACTACAGCATCGTGCACGATTCCTGGCCTACAGCTGGGCCGAGCTGACAGGGTTCTGGGGAGCGACCCTGTGAACAGAAGCTGGTTTGTGCTTACAACTCCCATCTCAGCGTTTGGCCCTTCTGCTGACCACGAGAAGGGCTCCAGGTGTGAAAGCCCTGCCGCGCGCTCGGGTGCGGAAGAGTTTGTGTTGTGAAGTCCCTTGTCACCTAACAGCCTTGTCCTGAGGTAAGGCAGAACAAGGGCTCGTGGTTGACAGCTTCATTTCAAATAGAAGAAATGTACAGTTTTGGTTGTAAAAAAGCATTTGAACAGGTTTTGTAGGGATGTAGCTTGTTCTTCTGTGCGTGGAAGCTTTGCATCAAGACTTGGCTTCTAGAAGGAGCGTGGGAGCTGGGCGAAGTCTCGGGGTGCTTTGGCAGGTGGGTCTGGCTGGCCTGGTGCGGGGGGCGGGATGGATGCTGTCACCAGCCCTCCTGGTTCAGGAGGTGAAATTCGCTGGAGCTTTGGTGTCAGCCTTTCTGGGCAGTCTGAGCTGCTGACAAACGTCACTGTGATTGGCACCCAGGGAGTGAAGGGGAACCAGACCGTCATCTGGCCTCCAGCGAGGTGGAGGAGCTCTCCCTGGGAGGCTAATGATGGCAGCTCATCAGACTGACACGGGTGTTGGAGACAGCTGGTGTGGGGAGGCACGTTGCTGAGGACAGCCATGTGCATCATTAGTCTGGTGACTAATAAGCAGGTTTTGTAAGAAGAGAATCTAGTATGTGATGCATGAGTAAAGGAGGAAGGCAAGGTAAATTTTTTACAGTTCTGCTAAGAAGTCCAGTGCTCTTCCTATTACTAATTTCTCCAGATACTACTTTAGCTTTTCCCTTGTTTTCTAGTCTTCGGAGAGTAGGAATGCTTTTTGGTTTGCACTGTTGCAGAACAAGGGTCTTGGCAGCAAAGATAACAGTGTCCAGTTTCACCTGAGATGAGGTCTTGATGCCATTGTGGTGGTACATGGTTAATTGCAGTCATGCTTAAGTTTGAGACTCCTGGATATAGGTTGACTCACTGTCATTTTATTCTCCATTTTTCCAAGGTCCAAACCACAAAAGCATTGGCAACTGCTGTCTCTTCTGGATGGCGCTGTCTCTGAGATGCTTGGCAGTCCTACTGAACAGTGGGTGCAGAATAAGTTGCAGGGGCTGCCTGGTCAGGACTGACAGCCCTTTCGCTTGTTTTCCTGTTACTTCTTCATATACTAGTTCTGCTGTTGAGGAAAACCATCTGTCATAAGTCTCGAAGTAAATAATTCCAGCTGAGCCTTTTGGACTTTTTTTTCTTTACTTTTTTTTTGTTGCCCACACCTCAAAATCCAGCAGGCATGACAACCTCTAGTTACTTGTGAAAAGTGCAATGCACTATATTTGATTCCAGTTATCCAACTATATTTTTACATTATATCTCACAACTGAGCATTCTCATCAGGGCTGGGGTATGGATTATTATGGAATTTCATGTACGGGTTGTGTATTGAGCTGTGTTCTTCATCAAGGTGATGAAGTTCCTGATATTCCTAAATCTGCCTTTTGAAAGTACTGGACCCCTGGCATCTTCAGCATTTCTGTTCTCATTTCTGTGGTTCTTTATTCTCCTGCATAGGTCGTCTTTGGGCTCTCACAATCCTGACTGGCTCTGTACGTGGCTTTCAGAAGCAGGAAGTGATAAACACCAAACTTTGACAATTAGTGCAGTCAGGAGAGTTGCTCTGTGTAGGTTGTCTGATGTGAATTAATGCATTAGAAGGAAATTTTCCTAAGGGAAATTAGACTGAAAGATGGAGGTGGACCTGTCTCTGTGTGTGTCGCTGTCTCCATGAGAAGATATGCCTTCTGAGGCATAATTAAAATTCCTTCCAATTATTCTGACAACATACAGTGAATGGATAAGTGTGGCAGTTGAATGACAAGCATATATGCAGACTGGGTGAATTTAGTTTTCTGACTATAACTTCTGTTATGAGCTGAATTCATAGTTGTTACGATACAGACATAAAGTTGAATCTGCCATTCCAGATGCTGATTTCTGGTTTTTTTCCCTGCTTCCTGCAGTACGTAGCGATCCCTTACTAGCTCAGACTTTCCTCCCAGGTCCCACCGCATGCGGTGGCTGTGGTACGTCATGTCTGTGGCAGCTGAAGCTGAAGCGATGGTCTGTGGCACACCCCACTCAGTTTAGGGAGAAGATAATGTGGCTTCTGATGTGGCAAGATGAATGCAGTTCAGTTGGTTGTGCAGAGCCTTTGGCTGCATGAGTCAGTCTCCTGTTTGCTTAGAGCATCTAAACCCTTGAGGCTTAAAAGACTTATGACCTGCCAGGTACAACATTTATTTCTTAAATAGGTTAATAGATTTTCTAGTTTTAACCTTAATCTTATCCCGTTAATCATCTCAGCATTGACTGATTAATGTTTTTGTTCCAATAAGCAGCTAAAACTAGGATTCACCCCATTGTAGATGTTCCTGTGAGCTGCATTAACCTGTACCCTCTTTGTAGACTTGTGCTTCAATGCAGCATAAGTGACCCCAGATCTTGCAGGTATCTCCAGAGACATTATTAGCCAGACTATTAGAATCTGTACAGTCCTGCTGGTCATTGACCCATCCACTTTTGTGGAAAATCTGTGGCTTCCCTAGTAGCTTCTAAAAAAATCTGGACCCCAGCCCAAGGTAATCTGTGCCATGTACACCGATGTACTAGTCCATCCCTTTGGGGCCAGAATGTGCCTAGTGCCGTTTGTGCCAAGTGTCAAAACAGTGGTTGTCTTAATGTCAGGCTGCATCCCAGGTCTGTCTGGGTCTTTGGGAATCGGCAGAAGTGTGCAGGGAGGTGTCCCCACTCCCCTCCATGTTTGCTGCTGTTTGACTCGCTGTGCCCAGTTGAACCCATCTGACAAATGCAGGTTCCAGTGGAACCCAGGCACGTCCTTGCCCTGATACTTGCTTCCGTTGGAAAACAGCGTTCTCCTTTGAACAGCATTGGCTCCTGGGAGGCGTCCAGCCCAGACTTGTTAGGTGGTTTGGGTGCAGATGGCATCGAAGCTCTTGACTTGTGCAGAAGATGACTTAAATCTGCATTAAAATCACTTGTCCCTGAATCACCCGAACCTGTTCATGGGGTTCTTGTCCCAGGGCTGATACCCTGCAGCCCTGCACCTGGTTGTTCTCTGTTGAGCCCCCATCTGAAGGGACAGGTCTGCGGTGCTGAGGTTCATGAGCTGTCTTTGTTGTGGACCGGCTCCCAGAGGGTTTCCGTTTCTATTTATCTGGAGTCTGCCGTTCCGAGACGCAGAAGGGAGCGAGCCAGACTGCTGCAGCTGGGGTGTTTGTTGTGGAGCCTCCCAGCCCTCAGTGATCAGACCCATCCTTTCTCGGCAGCAGTTTTGCTGCAGCCTTCGCTGCCATGGAGACGTATCACCAGTGGCCATTAAACTGGCGCTGAGATGGCGTCTCCCTCTGCTGTGACTCCTATCGCTGCGCTTCCGTCAGCATTTTTCTGGTTTGAATCCTGCTTTGATGAATTCCATCTCCTCCGTGCTATGAGCGCAGTACCTTGTGCCCTTCCAGGCACATGGCGCTTGGATGTAACACTTTGTGGCCCAACAGAAGCTGACTCGCTCGTCCTTTGATACCTTTTAATCATTGAAATGCAGCATTGTGATCTGTCTCTGCCATCTGCTTTTTGCATAAGGCTTCTCCTGGCTTTCACATGATGTGTGAGGAGGCAGGAGATCTGCATCCTGCCCGGAGAAGAAGTGCTGGTGTGCACGTGGGGTCCAGCTATGAGAGGGTAACTGATCAGACAGGAGTATATGGAATTCTGGTATGATTAGGGACCCTGTGCACTAAGTGGGAAGTTCTGTGACAGGCAGAGTCCTGTGGATTTTGATAAATATGCCTTACTTTGTCAGAAATTTGTTCTTTTAACTGTAGCGAAGAATACGCTCATCAGGCAGCACATCTGCAGAAAGAATTTAAAAGATATTTACTTACTGGTTGTCAAATTAGTCAATTTGTCATAGTTTATTCATGTGCTCACTAGAAAGTGCGCTAGGGGAAACAGTCTAAAATACCGAGGACTGCTGCTGTGTAGTAAAGAGCATGTAAGGAGTTAGATGGGGTGGCAGAGGGGTTGTATCAACGCTTTGACTCGTGTGAAAGCTAGGGTAGGATTGTGGTCCTCTGAGCCTTGTGAGCAATGAGCTATGAACATGGAAAATACCACCGAGAGAGGCTGTTCTGCTGGAAATTCGTAATGCCGTATTAGTTGGTTTTGTTCCTCAGTGACCATAGAGTCTCAGGACTTAGTTTACTTATTGTAGTATCATGGAATTATAGAATAGTTTGGGTTGGAAGGCACCTTTAAAGGTTGTCTGCTCCAAACCCCCCTTTCTTTTGGTCAGACTTGGAGTGATTTGGCTTAGTTAACCGGTAACCGCTGGTTACCGAACCGCTGGCTGGTTAGCGGCTGGGCTGTGTGGAGCATGGGTGGTTCGTTGTGTCCTCTCCGATGAAGCAGACGGAGTCTCAGGGCTGTCTGGTTCTCAGATGTCGGTAGCAATGCCATGTGCTTTTTTACCTGCAGTGCCTTTGGGTGCCCAGGCCCCAGCATTGCCCCTGCAGGCTCCGATTGTGAGGAGTTCCTGAAGGCTGCAGGTAAGCTCTGCTCAGCATGACTGGTGAGGCATTTGAACTAGTTTGCAAGTCTGATACTCGAGGACACAGAAACGTTTGCACGCTGACTAAACGCACTTCCACGTAGATGCGAGATACACTGGGAGGGTTAGAATGGTTTAGGGGTGAATTACCTGGTGGTTATAAGAATAGGGAGAATTCAGATTTTGCTGCGGTTCAAATGGATGTGGGACCATTGCTGATGGATTTCTAATCAGAGAGAGATAATGTAGAGTAGTTGGAAGAATCCTTAAGTCAAAGCAGAAATACGGAGTCAAGTTAGAGTCCTTCATTTGATGGCTTAGAGTTACCTTGTGTTTTGTACTGGCATGTGGCAAACAGGCTTTGGTGCGTTTGTACAGCGTGAAAACTTGTTCAGCGGTCAGAAACCCGCTGTGATGCGCAGCGTGTTTGGAATAGTCTGCCCCAGTCAGTACGTGAAGCCATGAAGTGTGCTCTGAAAACACTGCCTTCCCTGCAGACTGTGGTTTCGGGATAAGCAGGTGTATGCTGCTAGCGCTCTTGTAGGGGACTCGTTGCTCAGGGATGGTTTCCGTGCCAGCAGGGCCAGCACAGATGTTTGTGGAGCTGTACTGTTGATGGTCAGTGAACCAGACACAGATTAGTGCATGCGCTTGTGTGACCTGGATCAGTTCCTCTTGAGGCAGGAGAGCAGGAATACCTTGCTGTTGAACTCTTTGTTAGCGTTAAAGTGTGCCTTGTGTTGTTTCCTGGAAACATGCTGTAATGTCTCTCAGGTCAGTAGTCATTTGTCCATTTGAATTTGACTGTGGGAAACTGTTCCTGACTCAGCTAGGCAGCCTGGCGCTGGAACACGAGGCAAGCTTGGTGCCCTTCAGATGGGCACAAATGTCTGTGTAGCCTGACTGCACTGTGTCGTGTCCCTAATTTTCTACATGAGGTCTTTCCTTACCGTGAGATTCCCTGCATCAGGATTAATTTCTGATTAGTAGTCTTAGGTCTCTTGGGCAGTGGAATTAATATAACCACCTCTTTGAAGCAATCAGTGCTTACATCCTGCTGCTTTGTTCCGCTTTCGAGACGAGTTGTGCTGAAGGGAGACAAAAGGAGCTGCGGCTTCATCTGGTTCTCTTGGTTAATGCATTTCCTTCCTTGTCCTCCGCATCCCAAATCTGATCGTGCAGCGTGTTTGGTGTTAGTTATTCCTCCATCTCCTTTGCAGCCTGCCTGCTAAAGCCGGGGGTGACTGTGTGGGGAAGCAGAAGGTTGGCTGGGGCAGTTGGGGAGCTTGGGTCCCTGCTCTGCGCAGGAAAAGGCAGGAGCTGGAGCTGTCATAGTGTTGCTGCAGTCCGGTTGTAGTGAAAATGCGTGGAAGTAGCATACAGACAAATTTGTTCCTAATTTGTGCAAGGAAGTTGTCTCAGATCCCCTCCATTTGTCTCATAGGTGGTAGAGGAAGAAACTTGTGATAAAAGGAGGAAAACTGCAAAAAACTCTCAAAATTTTCTTACAGCATGAAGATGCGCTACTTACTGCAGTCAGCCAGTGAACTACTAATTAAAGCAATATTTTAACAATAATTGAAGTTTTAAAAATTGGATTGCTGTGTTTTTGGGGAGAGATTTAATATTATTTTCCAACTTGTAGGTTATTTCCAAACTGAGCAGATAAAGTTAGAGCTCATTACTTCACTGTCTTTTAGTTTTTATTGAATTGACTCTACCAAGTGGTGTGTATAGCACCTCTGGTTTCTTTTCTCCATGGTTATGTTATACTTGCTACTCGTGCCTCATGTCTGTGGTCTGTCTAGATCGATACACAAGAGGCATTTTTAGAAGGGAAGTGGTACACCAGCTACACCAACTGGTATATGCTAAGACATGGGTTTTGTCAGCTACAAATATACCCATGTGCATTTGTTTTTTAAAAATGTGGCTTTAACTCCTTTAACAACAAATCTTTAAATTTGGAAACTCTTCCAAAATGGACTTGAATGACAGCACTGATAGGTCCTGCCGCCTTGGGGCCTTCGGTGGAAGCATTCATAGCATCTCCTCCCTTGGTGGGCTGTCAGGCGCTTTGCTGGTACGAGCAGGGTCCAGGTCACTTGTCACTGAAATGCAGCCGCTGCAAGATGGCACGTGGTGACTCCTAAACAAGTCTGGGGCGCTGTGAGCAAGACCCCAGTGCTTACTCTCCACCGTTCAGCTGCTGTGTTTATTGTGAGGCTGCTACATAAACTGCAGGTTTGTAAGATCCTGGGACTCCCCCAGGCAACTGTGCCTGTCTCCTAAACGTGGCTTTTACACAAAGTCCTGTTGGCTGTATAAAGTGCTGATCAGTTCATCGTTTTAATCTTCGTTGTGGTTTTTTTTCAGCTTCTGGCATGGCTAGTGTTCATGAGACAATTCCATCTTTGTTTCAGTGTCGTGGTTTAATGCTTGGCGGCTGGTGACAGTGCTACGCACGGAGCTTGTGAAGTCTCTCTGAATTAGTTTGCTCGCATCTGTGTGAAGAACTGCAGCCAAAAGCCTCTCCTTTCAGAGGATTAGAATCACATCATTACTGGAGGGAGTTCAGAGAAGAGTGAAAAAAGTGATTAGGGGCCTGGAGGGACTGATGTATGAGGAAAGATCAAAGGGGCTAAATTTGTATCATTTGGATAACTGACAGTGAACGGGAACATGAAAGTCTGTGAATATTGAACGTGTATAAACAGGGAAGGGTCGGGGGGAGATTATTCAGGGTGGGATGATGGGGGGAATGGGATTACATTAGCAAGGGAGAGACAGCTGTTAAATAGGGAAACTTCCCAACAATAAGATGTTAGGGTATTTAGTTGTCTCTTGCTATAAATGCAACATCTTAAGCTACTGCTTTTAGTTTCACTGGTGAACACACATAAAATGTTCTAGATAGAGGTAAAGAGTATAAAGCCAAGCCTGGTGCAGAAATTACTCACCCTGTGGTTGTATGTATCTTCAGCCTTGGTGGCCACGTCTACAAGGTCTAGCATCTGATTTAGGTGAGACTTGCTGGACAAAGCAGCAGGTAGGACATGGTGAGAAACAGGCCTTTCCCAGCTTTTTCATCAGGATTAACGTAATCGGGCTGATGGAGGTCACCTGCCTGTACCCTTCATCCTTCTGCGGCTATCTGGGATTTCAAAAGATAAGTACTGGGCAGGGCCGGTAGTTGAGTTGCATGATTCAGAAGTTTGGACTACAGCCTAGATATTAAGGTGGGATCTAGGACTTTACTTTCAGAATTAGCAATTGCAGGGATTAGTGATGTTTTAGGTGATGTTTCCAGGACGGTGCTTTCAGAGTGTATACTCTGCCAGGCGTGTCCTGTGCTCTTGCACCTCGTGGCAGTTACATTCATGCCTCTCCCACTGAATCACTTTCCTAACAACCGTTAAGTGAGTCTAGGCTTCTGTATGAGCTGATTGGTTATTTTTTCTACTGATGTTAATAATATCTTAATAAATGCAGAACACATTTTGGCAATTTCAGACTTAAGTTCCAGCTGAATCTTTGCCTTCAAGCTAAAATTTATTTTAACTGAAGTGGTGGCTGTATGGGGTCTTTTGGGCTGGCTTAAAAGTTTTCCTTCCCAGCTGGTTATAGTACCAAAGCCTGGGAGCAGGACTGTGTGTCATCACTAACTCTGCATTTTCTATTCCATTGTTAATTTAAAGCAAATCTTTTACATTACTCTATCATATCTTTGCCAGTATAAGCTGTTGTAGCACTCTAATTTTTCCTGTCTAGCTGGGAATAATAAATCCTCAGTTTGAGGAGACTACAACTGCTGTGGACTGGTATGCTTCATGTGACTGGTAAACAGGATTAAACCTTTGAGAAGTTCAGGGAAAGACTGGGCTTATAATTCTCAAACTGCAGTTACAGGCGCGTGAGCCCACGTATGCACGTGTTCAGAGCAGTGTGATCTGTCAGTGCCTTCCCGAGTGCTGCGCTTGCTTCTCTTTGCAGAAGTGGGCAAATTCCTGGGGGGGGTGGGGGGTGAGCGAGCGGCTGGGTGGGCTGAGCCGCCTGCCAGCCTTAAGCCACAGCACCAACCCTGCAAGACAGGGTGTAGCAGATAGAGCTGGGAAACTGGGCTTAAGAAAGACTCCACTTTGGTGTTAATTCAGGTTCTTAAATGCCAGAGCCACTTTGGAAGTTTGCCTGCTGCCTGCCGGCGTGAGGGGTCCTGGGCTTGCTGCTGGCATGCCTGTGGTATTGCTCCTCTGTGAGCCTGCCCTGTCCCTGTCCTCACGTTGTAACCCTCCGACTTGTGGACAGCGAGAACAGCACAGGGCGCTTTCACCTCTGGGCTCCCAACTCCCCCTCGCCCAGCCGATGCCCACGTGCTCCCCGCGGCACCGCCGGCTGTGCTGCCCGGCCACCCGCTGGCCTCTGCCGCGGCTAGCTCAGCTCCGGCGCAGGCCAGTGCTAGTGAGAAGCAGCTTAGGAGCAATGGGGCAAGCGGTGCGTGTGTCCGATGTGACAGGAGTGCGTGTGTGGTGAAAGCGGGGAGCAGTGGATGAGTGTAGGATGGGGACGTGTATTCAAAAGCGAATGGGGATAGTGTGTTCCCTTGCTATTGTGTATTTCAGAGCAAAGCTTATTGATTCAGGTGCTTGAGGTAGTGGTGCTTTGAAGCTGAATTTCCTTTGGGAACAGTCATGTGGAAGGGCAAAAGGGAGATGATTAAAATTTAAACCATCAGACCCTGAGGAATTACTCTTTCTTTTTTTTTAAATAAAACTACTATTGAAGGAACAAACATTTAGAGCTACCCAGATCCCTATTTAACTACTGCATCCCCATCTAGGATAGATTAGTGATAAGAGGTTGCAGGGTTAAAACACTGTGTCTGGCATGAAAATGCCAGGTGAGGGGAGAGACTGTGTTTGCCACGTACGGAGCAGATGTTCCTGTTGAGGATTTGGTGGCTGTTGGGTGCCTTTCCACTGGATAACTATACCAATCTCCCAGTTGTTTAGGAAATGCAGTCACAAAATAACATCTCAACATCATTGTTTGATATGCCACTTTTCTAAGCTTTCCATCTCCCCAAAGGAAGATGTGTGAGCAGTCAGCCTAGAAACCAAATGGGTATTTGCTGATATTAATGTAGGGCAGCGGTTGTTCCACTAGCAAGTAGGCGGTCTTATGGTGAACTGTTTTTTCCAGACAGTAAATTTTTCAGGTTTTCTATTAAAATATTTTTTTGTTGGGGGTGGGGTGTGTATTGTGGGTTGTTTTTTTTTTTTTTAATTTGGGATTGTTAGGGTTTTTGTTTTGGTTTTTTGGTTTTGGTATTTTTTTTTTTCATGGAGAGACTTCTAACACAATGTTCGACTGCAAATACCAAGATGGTCCTCAGAATAATTTTGTCCTAGTCAGGCTTAACAGGCTCTAGTTCAAAGCAGTTGTCCTGAAGAGATTGTTAGAGGATTTCCTGATCTACTAATGTACATTTGACTTGTTTTCTGATTGCAGACTCTCTTGTGTGAAAATGTCATATGGCCCACTTACCAGAGATTTCCAGGCTATGTGTTCACAGTTTTCCCACAGGAGCATAAACATGTGCAATACCTGTGTGTTCAGCCCCGCTGAAGAATGACTCCAGCATGTTATCAAATGAGAATTACAATTTTGGAATTGCATGGAAAATTAGAACATCTGATAGTGAATGTCCTGTAAGATATTTGTAACAACTGTGTTCATTCCTCATGGATCCTGTGCCTTCCCTGAGTTTTTATGCACAGAAATTGATCAGGAAAAGCTTGCGGAATTGTGCATTCCTGGGTACGTTGGTTGAGAAGTGACTTGTGGCAGTGAATCATTTCTAATGCTGCCGTGCTGCTGCAGACCTCATTGCACAATGTCATTAATAGTCAAAGAACTCCTTTAAAACCAAGCAAAGGCTTTACAATGTGCAGTGCTTCTGATCTTTATTACTCAGTTAATTGTTGTCCTTGCTAACAAACTATTTTTTCTGCTTTCTTCTGTGAAGCAAAAGGAATTGCAATAAAGAAAAGTACATGGTTATCCTTGCCAGTACCATGAAGGTGAGCATTGTAATATTGACGGCGGTACTAATATCTGAGCACAGAGGAGTTTACCGCAATGACCTTCTGCTACCTGGCTCCCTGGATTGCAATTCCAGCTGGGGATTCAAATTTGTTGAGCATGTGGCAGATCTCACTTCCAGCAAAAAGCAGGCTCTTCGTCTTCTTGACAAGAGGCAGCACATATAAGCTGTTTCTCTGGCATCAGTCACTGCTGTGCTTCCAGTACATGTCTTTGCCTGTGCAGAAAGATAGAAAATGGAGGGGAAAAGGAGACATCTCAGACAGTGCAGTGTCTGGAGCTGGCTCTTCGTGCGGCAGCGTGCAGGGTGTGAAGCGCTGTCCTCTGAGGCAGCACTGCTATGTCCTGCAAGCAGGCACCGGCTTGTCCTGCCTTCCATCTCTGCTGCAAATGAGCCCAGCAGAAACAGAGACTCCATTAGTTCAGTCTTGGTGCTGCGCAGTTGTGGTTGTTCAGGGTTTTTCCCAGCTTGTAGACTAAAAAGAACAAGCGCTTGCTACCTGCAGCGTGCAATATAAACGCACTCGTGAGTACAGAGCTCATGGGTGAGTGGTCGTGCAAAGACAGGGTCCTGACGTCTTCCTGAGAGTGGGAAATCACTCCCCTTTCTCTCCCTCTGTTTTTGTGTTCGTCTGTGCGGTGGGTGTAATGCACGCTGAAGCCTGGAATTTCCCTTGTGAGGGACGAGGCAGCAGGCAGAGGTTTGTATTTATTATACTAAAGGAACATCCTGTTTTGTTATGTTCAGCTGCCATTATATGGTCCCTGCTGGGTGAGATAGGGAGTGTGATGTGCCTAAAATCTGACTTTTAAAAGTAAAAGACTAGCGGGATCGCTAGAAGGGAATTGAAAACAAACGAAGGAGTTTGTAAAACCTGAAAGCTGCTGGGTCAAACAACCCTTCTCGTAATAGGAAATGCCAGAGTGTTTATAGCGCTGTGGTGGGGTGACCCTGGCTGGGGGCCAGGTGCCCACCGAAGCTGCTCCATCACTGCCCTCCTCAGCTGACCGGGGAGAGAAAATCCGGCGAAAGGCTCGTGGGTCAGGGTAAGGACGGGCAGGTCACTCACCAGGTACCATCATGGGCAAAACAGACGCGACCTGGGGAAATTAGTTCAATTTATTACCGGTCAAAGCAGAGCAGAATAGTGAGAAATAAACCCAAAACTTAAAAACACCTTCCCATCACCCCTCCCTTCTTCCCAGGCTCAACTTCACTCCCAGATTCTCCCCCTCCTCCCTGCCAGCGGCACAGGGTGCAGGGGGATGGGAGAGGGCTGTGGTCAGTCCATCACCTGCTGTCCCTGCTGCTCCTTCCTCTGCAGGAGGAGGGTCCTCACCCTCTGCCCTGCTCCAGCATGGGGTCCTGCCCAGGCTGCAGGGGGGATCTGCTCCCCGTGGGCTTAGGGCACAGCTTCCTTGCCGTGGGCTTCCCCTGGGCTGTGTGTGGGGGGTGTGTGTCTCTGCTCTGGTGCTGGGAGCCCCTGCTGCCCCTCCTGCTCTCCTGCTGCCTGCAGGGCTGCTGCTCTCACATATTCCCACTCCTCTCTCCAGCTGAAGTTGCTGTTGTGCCATTTTTTCCTCCTTTCTTAGATACTTTATCCCAGAGGCACTGCCACCATGGCTGATGGGCTCAGCCTTGGCCAGCGGCGGGTCCAGCCAAGAGCCAGCTGGCGTGGGCTCCATTGGGCATAGGGGAAGATTCTGGCAGCTTCTCACAAAAGCCGCCCCTGTAGCCCCGCTGCTACCAAACCCTTGCCATGCAAACCCAATGCAAGTGGTTTGTTGGGTTGTTTTGGGTGGGTTTGGTCTTGGTTAGTGTTTTTACAGTTTGCCAGGAGGAGGGGATGTGTTGGTATGAGTAGGGAAAGAGACCATGTATACATGGAAGGCCTGAATTCTGGTTGCCTGCACACCTTTGTTTTTGCCATTTTTTTAACATTTTTAATTTGATTTTAAAAAATAAATCAATACTTTAATATTGTTTCAATTTACTTTGTTAGTGTTACTCAACAGATGTGTTTCAAAAAAAAACATAAAGGCAAAACCCACCCAGACCCAAACATCTGTCCTTCTTTGACCCTATATCTTGCAGCGTTGAGGTGAAAAAACACCCGTAAGGGACTCGGATGGTTGGGTGACTGCTGAACTGGAGCAAGACACTCCTGAGTATGAGATCTCCAGGTTGTCCAAATTTACTTCTGACATCCTTGCTTATTTTCAGATTCTGGCTCCAAATATTGGAGGAGGCAGAGGGAAAATAAATAGCAGGTTTTTAAAAAAACCTATTTTTTAAACTCAGAGGGAAAAAATCCCCACAATGCAGCTCAGAGAAACGGCCGTACCATTTCGCCCTTTTTTGAGGTAATTAATCTCATGTCAATAACCAGTATGGGAAATTTCAGCTGTATCACTTTGGCAAAATTTTGTAGGTGGCAGAAAATGGAGCCTATGTAATGGGAGGCATCAGGTTGTCATCTTAACTCTGGGACGTGCTGTCTGCTCTGCTGTGACACGTAGTTTTGTATTCGCACCTTGCTGGTGTGTTTGGGACAGGTGCTTTTGTCACATGCTCATTTTTACTTGCCTGTTCTTGCTGGTGCGGTGGGAGCGGAGGGCTGCGCTTCCCAGTATCCTGGCTGTTAGTTTGGTGTGTTCGGTGTTTTTGTTTCATTCCCGTTCCAAAATCACGTTTCAAGTTGAGTTCTGCAGTGGTGGTTTGAGAAGTGGATACATGCATGCTCAGGGTCTGGGCTGAGGTACCAACTGGTTCAAAGGTCCATCAGCTTCTGCATAGTTGGGGTTGCAACAGCAGCCAAAACATGTATAAAAATACATTTTTTTTACAAAAAATCTTGATGCTTAGTCACTCTGTCTCTTGCATATTTAATTTAGCTTTTCCTTTGTCTGCTTTCGGAGTACAGAACAGGAGCTAGAACAGGTCCCTTTAAATCGTGTGATGCGATTGCCTTTTTTGCCCATGAGGCTGTTAAACTCAAAAGAGCAGAGCATGGCTGAAATTTATAACCTGTGACACTCTCCACTGAAAACTGTAATTTTCAAAGGAAACCTCTGCAAGAGGACTGAGTTATTGTGATTTCTCGTGCAGTATAAATAATGCTCCTTTCAGTTTACATCAAACAGAGCTGCTATTGCTTACTGATCTAATGGAAGCTATGGTAATTGCTTTTGTAGGTTCCATTTATAGATCAGACTTCTGTGACTAAATTTAATTACTTACAGCTGAATCCAAAGTAATAAGTTCAAAATAACCTCTGTCATGCTGCAGTGGAAGCAGCATGTTCCCAGAAAAAAGGCACTTCCTAATTGTTTCATTTTTCAATTAAGAGAAGAGTTTTTAGCTTTCCCGTGTTTATTGTCTGGTGAAATGAAGAATGCACCTCTGCAGAGCTCTGCTGCCTAATGCCGTGAGCCGTGATGGGACTGGTGTCTCCGGCTTAACAGCACTTCGTGCATGTCCTTACGCAGGCGCCCTGTGGTGCTGAGCGTGGTGGGTGTTCTCTGCAGGTCTGCTCAGCTGCAGTGCTGGGATCCCATCGAGCCGGTTGTCTGTGAGGTCCAATGCCACCGTCCAGCAGGCAGATCGCGGCATATTTCCTGAGCTTAACACTTGCTTGGTTGTCTGAGTCCCCAGCTGTGAAATCCGGTTGCCTGAAGTGACAGAGAGATGTCTCCAGCTACTAAGGAGTCTTGCTATGCCTGCGGTTAGAGCAGCTCTTGTCTTGGAGAAACTTGCTTTCAATCCTCCTTGACTCCCCGGGCATCACTGGTACATCCTCAATCTCCAGCAGCTGTCGGAGCATACAGGTGCGGGCAGCAGTGCCGCAGAAGAAACATACGGCATTAAAGCTTCAGAAGGAGTTAAAAATACAATAAAGGAGTAATGTAGGGCATGTTCTTATTTCCAGGTGGTACTGAGTTACAGACAGGGCGAGTGTGGGGAGGTGCTCTGGTGGCATTCGCTGCACGCTTGCCCTGTTCTGCCCATGGAATCTACTGCCAGAAGCACATACAGGTCTGGAGGGGCTTTTGTCAGGGCCAGTGTGGTGGTTGTGATCTTCCACAGCGATGTCCATGTTGTCACATGGCAAAAAGTACATTTGAAGATGTGTGATGAGAAAGGGTAGGTGCCTTTGAAAGATTGACATACAGTGAAAAGCTTGGAATTATTTATTGAAGTATTTAACAAAGACCTAAAGAATGATGTTCTTGTTTTACACTTCATTATGCAAGAATTAAATAAAGGACTGCTTAATGGAGCTGCAGGAAAAACTGCTGCGGGACAGAACAGGGACATAGTGACCCTGGTGCAGTTGTGGCAACTACACCTTTCCTTAGTCCCTGTTTCTATGCCAGTGTACACATGCTAACACAAATCTGAGTTTTCTGATGTCAGTATGATGCTAGCACGACTGGTCTGTGGCTGGATGTCTTTTTCTGTTACATATGCATGAGCGCACACACATGCACGCTTAGCTGAATTTGATTTCTTCATTCCTTGTCTTCTGCCTTTGTCTGACGTTATTCAGATGACCAAATCTTTCCAGACTCTTAATTCTCACTTTTAATGTTTCTTTTAAAAACATTCCATCTCCCCTTTTTAGCATCCAGGCATTGTTTGAATCTTCTCTGTATTGCGTTACTGAAGATCGTTGGGGCACAGTCCCACTTTATCCATGGTGGCACTAGGAGCCTTTGAACTGAGTGCTGTCAGGACCGTTCGGAGTGCCATGGACATTCCCCATGCACAACGAGGGGTTTGGCTTCTCTGCACAAGTAGTGAATTCTGGTTACTCTCCAGCGGTAGGTATTTGGGCACTTGATGCTTTCCTCAGCATTATTGTAACTTATCTTGATAATCATAAATAAAGTAATTGTTGAGTGGCGTTGGTGAGGTCCTGCGAGCAGCTTCCAGACCTCGCGTGGTAGCTGTGAGCCAGGGCCTGAAGCAGGGATGGGCACGGAACTGGCTGCGTAACCCGCCTGACCGAGGTGAAGCTGCCAGGGATTAGCCCTAGGCAGGAACCGGAGCCCTTCGCAGCGTGACTGTCCCGCGGAGTGGCCGTCTTCGGTTGCTTTGTGTTTAGCAGCACATAGCGGAGCTGGGCTGCGTGCAAGGTCTGAAACAGCCGGAATGTGTCAAGTTTTGAGAAAGAAGAGGAACCTCTCCTAAAAGGTGGTGCAGAATC
The DNA here is from genome assembly GCF_023634085.1 of Falco cherrug. NCBI lineage: Eukaryota > Metazoa > Chordata > Aves > Falconiformes > Falconidae > Falco > Falco cherrug. The sequence goes on from NC_073697.1 coordinate 99,365,464, forward strand.
AGCGACTGTTGGTTAGCATAGGAGACCAAGAGATCTCATGTTGAAGAACTTGTTGTATCTTAAAAATTTTAACTAATACCTCATGAAATTTACTGTAAATATCTTATTTTTTTTTACTTAAATGATAAAAAGATTTTTAAGAGAAACAATAGAAAGCATTTATTATTGCAAAGCCAAAAGAATGTGAGCACAGTCTAGATGTATTACTTCCCCCCACCCCCCCAAATAATCTGATGCTTTACAAAGCTAAGGTAAGCCTAGGTGGAAAGGGGAATTCATTAGCGAGTGCTTGCCTTTTCTGCAGGGAAAGCTACGAGCGCACAGCTCTGCTTCTGATGTGCTGCTCTTTCCTCCCAGGGAGATGCTCAGGGGAATAGCTCAGCTGAGAAGAATTCTTCTGTCATTTAAAGGATGAACTAGGAGGTAATTACTCATGCCACCGGGTCAGTTAGTATTGATGGGGGCTGCTTCAGGACTGTTATGTATGGATAAGTCCTTGGTGGTTGAGAATTGACTTAAATCCTGCAAGCTTTGTTGTGGGTGTTAGGTGCCCGTGTATTCGTATTATCTGAAGCAGATTTCTAGGAAAGCAGATTTCCAGGGCAGATTAAGTGGTGCTCTTTGATCCTATCATGGGTGGTTGGGTGTGGTAATTGTGGGATTTCCCTTGGAAATAGAGGGATTTGTACCTGCTGCCATACAGTTAAACAGAGCAGCTATGGATTGCTGCGTGTGTGCCTGCCCATCAGTGAGTGCTAAACCCATGAAGAAATTAAACCTAAACCAATAAAATCAGCTGTTAAAATCTTGAATGCACATAAATGCCTGGCAAGTTCCAGATGAGGGCCAGACAAAGGCTGTGCAGTGCTCATCATGCTAGAATTAGTATTTCAGTGGGGTCTTTGTCCTCATTCACACTTTCTTCTTGACTTGGTGTATTACCTGGTTTTTCACATACAATTAGGTACCGAAACCTGCTGTGCCGGACGCAGCCGATTCTGCTGAGTGGGTAGTACTTAATACTGGAGAGCCGTGACTGGGGACTGCTGTTTTTCCGCCGTTCATTTTGGATGCTGGGAGGAACATGCATAATTAAATGAAGTCGACCTCTGCCAGAGCTGCAAATGCTGTACTTCAGGCAGTTGCAGAAGAGCTGGGAAACTGGTGTGGAATCCTAATAAAACTGCGTGTGTGAGGTTGTTTTTTTTTCCTCACAGTTTTTGTCCATCAGGCCGCAACACAGTATGCGACGTTTCTGTTTGGCAGCACTTGGCGTGGGAGTGCAGCGGGTCCACGAGGGGTTCGTGGCGTTGCCTCGTGGAGCAGTTCTGCGGGGACAGCTCATGCCGGTGTGCAGCTGGAGGGGCTCAGCTACAGGGCGGCAGACGCTGCCTTGTGAAGCCAGGAGCCTGCAGGGGGTATTCCAAATTAAAAGAAGCAGATTCGTAGTTCATTTTGTCAGTCATGTTTATTTTTCCCCAAATATACTTACCTTACTACTTAACAAGGCCATTAAGTCGGGTTCCTGGGATGCATATCTGTTAGCTGTGTGAGAGAGAGAGTGCTTTACAGCACAGGGAGGGGGCTGACTCTTTTGGCTTGATTTTCCTCCCCCATCCCTGTGCTGTGGCTGGTGCAACTGGTAGGGCACCATAAACTGGGGTGAGCCTCTGGGCTTGGATTGTTGGAGCACGGGTCTGGTGGCAGGGTGGTGGGTGCCAGCCTAGCATGGGGCACCTTCCTGCTCCCTTGCTGGTGCTGGGTGGCACTGGAGCAGTGCTCGGGGCATGACTGCTGGGTCTACATGTTTTTATCTGAGCTTAGTGTTTGGAAGGGTGAGTAGGTTGAGTTTCCATCACCTCTTCCCTCCGGACCCTGCTCGTTAATCTGCTCAGACTCATTCAAGTGTCTTGAAGCGTGTTGGACCATCGTTAGCTATGAGCGAACAGCTGCTGACCCAGTATTGACACAGGGATAAATTATTCAGTGTGTCTTATTTGGGAATTCAGAGGCTTCGTGATGAAACCTCCAAAACTGTATTATGTCTCTGACATTCTGAGGTTTCATTATTGTTTCTTCAATTATTCACTAAGCCTGCTTGTTCACCTCCTGGCACCCTGATGGAGTTGTAGACTGGTGGCAAGCAGCAGACAGTGCTTTCTGCTCTTTGTTCTCATGGCTTTTTCCTGGTATCTTGTGGAGGAAATTTTCCTGTTGCTTACTGTCTTTAACCCCTTGCCCAAAGTTACTCAAATTTTTATAATTCACATAAAGTGAAGAGGCCACAGCCACCCCTATAGTCTGGAGATTTCCTTAGCAAACTGTAATTATAACTTTCTCCTTCCCTAGAGGTACGTTTTCGTTTTTGCCATCGCTGCATTTGTCCTGCAAGAATGCTGCAGTGAAACAGCAACATACTGTTTTTCAGAAAATCTCCTGTGGGAATGCCAGTGGAAGAGGAAGCTGCAAGAAGCAGCTAACGAAGGATTTATCCTCAGGAGCATTGCTGAGGAGGTCTCTGCGGGTGGTGTGTGCCTTGCACTCGAGGACGCGCTTGGTTTCTTCCACCTTCCTGGTGGAAGCAGGAGCTGGTTGTGCGGGGGCCGTTACTGCGAGGTGTTTCGTTGCTGAATGCCGAACGGATCCTCAGTGCAAAAAACCTCACGCTGTTGGTTTTGTAGGGACGCTTTGCTGTGTCTATTAGTCGGGGGAGAATTAACACTTGAGATCATTCCGCTGTTGAGCAGCCTCAGTAAACTGGGACTTGCCATTCTCTGGCCTGGCGTTGTCCCTGGGGGAGGGCAGTGCCTGGCTTTCTCCTGCGGCATTCCTGAGTCCGTGCCTCTGGGCATGCATGACCTCTCTTTGCTGGCCAAGTCCTGCCGTATGTGTGGAAGCTTTTCTGCCACCTGCCTGCATCAGAGTCCCGATGTAATGAACTCCTGCTAGCTGGAAGTAAACAGTGATGCATGAACGTTCCTCTTCGGTTTGGGTGTGTTTGTAGCTGTGTCTGCACAATCTGCAGTTTCTGTACGGTCCTAACATTACGAGCAACTATGAGAAGACGGTCCCTTCCTTCACCCTCTGCACCTTCTGGGCTTATCTCACTTGACCTATGTTTTGCTCCTCCCTCCGCCTGCCGTGAGGCCCCTCGTTCTGTGCAGAGCCCTTTTGTTACTAGAAAGAACTAAGCGTGCACTTGGTCCCTTCTCTCAGACACTTCCAGCCCGGCACCCTGTACTCCAGCCCGTCCCTGGCGCTGTGGCACATCTTGGGGGCCGGCTGACCGTGCTCGTTGCCGGCTGGGAGTGATGCGGTGCCATCGCAGAGAGGATGTGTGCAGGGCACACCTCGTGCCTTGAGCCCTGCAGGCAACCTCCTGTCTCCGCTGGGCAGAGCAGTCGTGAGACTCCCGTTACAGTTAAAATCATTAGTCTTCATTGCGTAGGGAGGTTTTCTGAAGGGTGTCACGCAGGTCGCTGGGGGATCTGCCTCCCGAAGAGGCTGTGATTGCAAGCCTTAAATAAGAGTCTGGTAACGCAAGAACTTGAGCGTGTGCTCTGAGGGATGGCGGCCTGGTCTGAACGGACCCATCCACTGATAATTTTCTCAGGAGGCCAGATCTAATCCTCCGGGAGCAGGAAAGCCCCAGCACTGTGAGAGGCACCAGCCTTGCCTGAGGCTGCGGCAGCGGCTGTTGTGAAGAGCTGGTTCCAGCTCTGCCTCTGCTGAGCATGTCCCAGCAAAGCGGTGCTAAGGTATGTGCTGTGCTCTGGTGTCTGGGACTTTTAGTGCACGCTGGCTAATTTTGGAAAAGAGAACCAACATTAATATTACAAACTCACCACCTGATGAAGGGGAAATGTTTCCTATGGATGTGCAGAGAAATATCTTCATTTCTCCTGGGGTTCCTTGGGTTGGAAAGTCTGAATAAGGGCTGGAGTCTCCATACCAAGGCACGCCAAATGCCTCAGAGTTTAGAATATTTTCTTCCAAGCCAGGACTTTACAGAAGTAATGGAGCTCATGGGATATGTGAGAAAGACCAGAACTTGTCTACACAGATGTAGCTTTTCCTTTCTTCGTCATCACTTGGATAACTTCAGCCAAACGAAGAACGGAGAGAACGTGTGGGGAAGGAGCAGTGTGCCCTTTACTCACCCTGGGCAGAGAGCGTGGGCATGGTTGTCATTAGAAAGTGTGCAGCCTCTGAACTTCAGGTTTGCTCTGCAATAAAATGTTCTCTCTGCCCATCCCAGTTATTTAAAGTACAGTTGTGACTTGAAGGTACAAGATGTTGGAATAAGGATTCCCAGGTGATGCTGCCTGGAGCAGCTTTCTGGCCATGGAAGAGAAGCCGGGAGAAGCTGTTTGCATCTGTCAGAGGAAACCTTGCTCCTGCACTTCGTTAATTTTGCTGATGCTTTTGGGTTTAAAGTAGACACACGTTCAAGAAGTGGGGATAACAAGGAATTGGGGAAGCAAGGCACTTTTGTGACACTGAAACAATCCAGTGAGTTAATAGCACAGTTGGAAATACAGCCAGTGCTCTTGCTGTTCTTTCCTGTAGGAACACATGCTGCTAACTGGTGTTTGTAATTTCAGGTGTTAATTTCTGTGATGAATAAAGGAAGGTAGTTTACATTGTTTTCTGGTAGTGCAGTGCAGGCAGTGTGCTGGTTTGTGTTCCCGGAGCCGTGCTGGCAGGGCAGGCTGCCCCGTCTCAGGGCCACAAGGCGGAGCGCTGGGATGGGCATCTGCTGCTGCTCCGTTGCGTCCCTTCTCTGAAGGCACAAGCGGAGCTGTCTGGTAGGTTATTCATTTCATGGCTGTTGTAAGCAGCAGTTTGAAACCTCTGAGGATCATGGTGAAAACTAACTCCTCAACGAGGCTAGTTCCCACTGTCTCATGTCAGTGCTGATGTGTGGGAGAAGGAGCAGTCCACAGTCTCTTAGCCATTCTGCCCTCGGTGTGGCTCCTGTATGAGGGATTTTACAGTGTATTAGGGCATGAAAACGGCTATTTTTGGACTTACCTGTTGCACCCCACTGAAGAATGAGACACCTATTCTGGAGTCGGTCCAAATAGTGTTCTAACAACAAAGCAGAGAAGTGGTAGGGCAAGTGAAATGAAGCAGATGTTTAGCAGCAAAATAATTTACAGTTGGCCAGTTCGATGGTACCTCTTGACCCTTTCAGGGCTGTTCAATAAAACCAGCAGTTTCCATAGCAACTACTATATTACTTGGTGCTTCAGAGATCTGTGATAAAGGAGGCGAGTCATTATAAGGAAACATGGTGTTGCTGTTTCTCCCCTTTGCATTAGAAGAGTAATGATCTGGCAAAACTCGCTAAATGTGACGCCCCTCCTGAAGAATTTTTCCCACGTTCACCTTGGCCAAAGAGATTTATATATTTAGTACTTTTGCAAATTTGATTTTTCCCCTTTCACCCATCATCAGCTTTGTCCTTCTTGGCAGGCAGCACTGGCCGAGCGCAGTCGGGGCTGGGACAGGACGGGGGACTGTGAGCCCAGGGGCCGGAGCCAGTGTCTGCAGTAGATGTGTGCTGGGCTTCTCTGCCGCAGTCCCTCCGGAGCACGAGGCACCTCTCTGGGGTTTGGGCCATCTGCATGGCACCTGGGCATGGGTACGTTGCATGTCACCGTTACCCTGCGCCTTTACTGCTGTGCATTTCATCTTAATTTTTTTTGTCTTCTATTTTGACAACTCTTGCAGATCGTACTGTTCTGATTCTTTTTCTTTTTCCTTCTTCGTTTGTCTCTGTTCTGAGATAGGGATGTAGCTGAAGGTCAGGGCAGTCTTTAGAAGGGACCCATGGAGGTGTACACTAGGGAAATGGTTTCAGGGCTTGTTTACCACAAAGCCCAGCATATTTCTGGAGTCACGTTCCAGCATGCTTGCACCTCTAGGAATATTTGCTTGTATGCAGAGCTGTTGTTTCAGTGGAATGTGTGTTGTATGTTAGGAAAACAGTCTGTTAAAATCCTGAAATGCCTGTTTAAAATACTGTAATGCACTAGTTCTTTTGACATTCAAATTGCTGTTTACGTTTGATGCTGATCAAAGTTTTATCTGACTTGCAGTAGTTGTGGAGGTTGTGAGTAGTGGTAAAGATAAGAGACCTGATTCTCTACACCTCCCCCTCCCCACCTTTTTATACAATCTTAGGACTGTGGTGGCTTTAGTGAAATCTCAGAGGATTTCTGCTGGATCTTTTCACTCTACTGTGACTGCTGCACCTAATATCCATCCACTTCTCTCTTAACAATCCTGAAGCAAATACTTCCAGGTGAAAATGAGGAGTGAACTTGCTGGATGACCCCAGAAGTCCCCTGTGCTCCTTCAGTGATTGTTTGGAGGGAGGACGGCTTGGTGGGAGGTCGGAAGGAGTCTGCTTAAGGCGCTTTGGGGACATCAGGGAACGCATGGTTTGTGGAAATGCTGAGCTGTCACCTCTCCTCATCTGATTCATCTTTCCAGATGGGATGCTTCAGGAAGATGACATTTGATTTCCCAGTGTTCATTTAAGCTACACAACTGTGGTGCTGAAACTGTAAGCTGATCACAACGTATGTAACTAGCAAGCTTAATTTTCTTACTAACTGACTTTGAACAGATCATCTTTTATGTGCCTGAGTTAAGTTTGTAAGATGACTGACAGATACCTGATTGCTCGGTGGTGTGGCCAGACTGGTGTGCAGTTGAGGGGGAGGCTGAGCTGCTGCTGGGTTGGTCTGTGCCGGTGGTTCGCTACCTTGAAATAATTTTGAGCGCTGTCCTTTTGTCACAAACAAAGGAAAACTAGAAAGCTGGGGAGATCCATTATGCTGCTTTTCCACAGCCCATCTAGTCAGTCTTCTGTTTTGTAACGCTTGGGTAAGGTTATACCACAGTGCCTTACCAAGTTTTAATCTTTTTAATCCCTATTGTTTGTATCTGTCTCACTGCCTGACCTGTGCTGTACGCTGTGCTATAATTCACCCGGGAGGTCTGCTCTGCCAGTCTGAATGTACTTTCACTAAGTTATACTGGTGCCGTCACCTACATGGAAGCAAAACACCACGATCCTGAACAAATCCATTGCTGGAAGTGATGCCTGGAGATAGGAGCTCGGTGCAGAAATGACCTGTGTTATGAAAAGTCCCTTCGAGTGCTCCAGAGAGGCCAGGCAGAGCTGAAGCTGTGCCGGGGCAGTGGCTGCCTTCTGGAGCACGGAACCGCGCCGCTCCGTGCGCCCATCGCCGTGGCTGGTGCAGCCTGCGCGCTCAGCAGGTAACAGCAACCACCGCGGCTGGCGGAGAAACAAGTCACACTGCGGGCAGGGCAGGCACCTGCCTGGCGGGGTTCCTGAGCAGGTGGTGGTAGTCGGGTCCCTAATTGACTTATCGCTCAGAAGTCATTATTTTCAAGAGTGCTTGATGGGCTCAGTATAATGAAGGCTTTTTTGGAGCCAAAGTTTCTGGTTTTGCTGAGAGCCTGTTAAGAGCTGCCCGTTGCTGAGCACAGCCTCCAGGGTCCTTTCTGCAGTGCCGCTTGGTGCCGTCTGGCTGTGTCGCTTCCCCTGGCCAAAAGTTCTTTGCTTCTTTTCAAATTGAAATCAAAATACCTGAAATTGACTTTGAGGTTGGGCTTGAATCTAGATGGAGCATGTGAGAAAGAGGGTAAGGGACACGTGGCTGATCTTCCTTTGAAAGGCAAATTCCCAGGGAACTTTGTCTCTGCTGTGGCTTGTGATTATTTCTGGTACTTGTTTTTCCTAATTTTCACCTGTTAAATAGCTTAGGTGTGACTTCAGGCATTAAACAAGCACAGACAGAATTGAATGTTATTCTCCGTGAGTTAAGGCAGATAGGCATTGTTTTATGGTTGTGCTTTTCCTCTTCCTAAGTTCATCGGTGGTAACTGAAATATATGGAAAATGTACTGTGCTGAGACTTGGCTGTTCCTGCAGAGCCTGTATCTCCCACTCTTTCTGTTCTGGAGAGATGGAACTTTTGCGTGCCCCAGCTGAGCTAACGAGTTGGACTTGCTGCCCAAATTCACTAATAACTGTTGTGCGTCTTCGTTCAGAGTTCAGGTACGCTCCATCAGAGTGACTCAGAAAGAGAAACAAGAATTCTCAGATACCAAGTTTGAGATTTAGAGAAAAGCCAAGGCTCTACTAGAAACATTTTTTTAAAAATAAATAAAAATGAAGCAACTGTATTCCCTGCCTGTGGCTTTTAATTGTCAGTGGAGTGAAAGTCTATCTACAGTATCAGCTGTATGGCCAGCATAAGATTTCTATGGAGGGATTACATTAAATGTGTGTTTTGTTTCCTTCGTCGGAAGTATTTGTTATTAAAATCAGTCCAGGTGAGTAGCTGTGGTTTTTGAAGGGACTTTAGTTACCCCTGCTATAATGCTGGAAAGGGAACAGAAAGAAATTCCGCTGTAACGGGAGCTTCTCTCTCTAGGATTTTCTTGATAGCTGAGAACAAAGTTGCTTTTCTTTTTATCATGGCTGAATCTTGCTAGACTAGCTAGTCTTTGCAATGACTTCAGTACTTTCCCTTCGTAATTACCAGTTTTTAGCCATCTGAAATCTGGCAAGGTTCGGTGCTCTGCATGGGTAAGTGCCTCTGTAAACGGGCAAAGTCCTGGAATACCTGGTGTGACTAAGCAGCCTGTACCCATGGAGGCCTCTGCTTTCCATCCTTTGTGGAATGGCCAGCCTTTACAGCTGTTAGACCTAAGCACGCTCGGGTTTGGAGATCACAGCTGCAATCACGAAGCAGGAGAAACCTGACAGAAAACAAAAATGTTTTATTAGTTGTTGGACTCAAATTTGGAGATGGTGCTTTCTGGCTCCAGATTGCTGCTGTGCGAGTTGCTGTCTCTGCCTTCCAGCTGTCTTTTTGGTGAATCTCATTGTATCTTGGTTTACTTCAGTGAGGACGAGTGGTTGCATTTCTAAAACAGCCCTAAATAGTTTTCAGAGTGGCAGCAATCGGACAGCAGCTGAGAACAGACTGATGTACTGTGGATAATAAATGCAAGACACGGAGGGATTTTATAGACCGAGAGTGAAGCCAAAAGGGTCCAGTCTTCTGGGCAGAGGAAGACTACCTGGATTTGGAGAAATCCAAAAGTGTGGAGGTAGTTTTGAGAGACCGAACTGCCGGGACCCGCCTGGAGTGCAGCACGGGAGCCAGGGAGCAGTGGGAGTGGGGATGGGGTGGCAAAGCGGTTGGCTGTTCTTGGTGAAGATGGTCTGTTGATGGCTTCCATCCAGGCAGCCTGAGGACTACCTCAGCAGTGACAGGGACTGTAATGAATTTGTCTCCTAGTAATTTAGGTACCATTGCATAGGAAACACTGGCCTGCAGGGTGTCTGGCATCTGCATGGTGTGAGAACAAAAGCAGGCTTTGCTGTCAGGCGCTTGCCAGCGTTTTCCCATCGGTGCCGCTCCAGTGTGTTGTCCTGTGGTTTGTGTGCTGCTGGAGCGGGCGCTGCGGGGGCCGGAGAGCTGGCTGCCCTGTGCTGCACCTTGCCTGCGTGTGTGCCAGTAACGTCTGCTGGGGCTGCTGGCCTGGGAAGGATGGAGTGATGCTGACAACAACCAAGCGTTAGTTATTCTTGTGTCCAGATGTCAGGATTTTGGCAATCTTCTGTAGTCTCGCTGCAAGGTGACAATTACAAATTGTTGCGCAGTGTTAGTTTAATCAGCGGTCGCGCGCTGGGGTAAGACCTGTTGTCTGAGCTGTGAATCCAGGTCGCCTGAAGTCGGGACTGTCTGGCTGCTCCGCAGGCGCTGTGCTAGATAATGTGGGTCTTTGAAATATCCCCTGCTGGGGTGGTGGTGAATGCCAAGCCTCATCACTGTGGGCTGACCAGATGCTTTAATGTCTCATTTCTGGATTTTGTGGGGGGTTTGCAGTGTGATCCACCTAAACTTGCACAGCCTGCCAACGTGCAAAATGGAGAAATGCTGGGGGGGTGGCGTGGGGGGAGTCATCTGAGCTGCTACTAAGATGAGTAATTCGAAGTGAGACAATGAAACTCTGTGCTGGAATGCTCAGGCCGAATAGCAAGAAGAGTTCTTGCGGTGGATGCCTTCCAGTTTAGGACATGATTTTTATTACTCCCTTTTTCCCTTTATACTGCTTTTTCATTTGTTTTTGCTTTTAAGGGTATAGGAACAAATAGCAGCATCTGTTTGTATATTCTTGAGCTCTGCAAAGGTTCTCAACACTTTCAGCGTTGTTAGAATTGGGAGAGTTGCGTGCAGATGTACACTGGTAGTTAAATATCAAACCTTTATACAATTTAAATCACAGTACAGTGCTGAAACTAAATAAAGCACTTGGCAATACGGTGTTAAAAACAGTCCTGCCGCTGCCCTGAACTTCACCGAGAAGCAGCCTACAGGTGTCATCTAATCCATTTATTTTAAATTTAGTGTAGTACTGTATCTGTTAAATCTCTAGTAATATCTTACCAAGGTCAGTGTTACTTCTGAGCGGGGTGAAAGGTGGCTTATCTTTTCTTCTGCGATTTCTAAACCCAGTTGCTTAACCAGAAATTGGTCAAAATTTTGTTGCCGTGGACTTGTGGAGGAATTCCAGAAGATGCTGTACTTGCATCTGTGCCTGTCCACCTGAAACGCAGGAGGCTGGTTGTGCTTCTCCTGTGCCGCATTTGGGCATCAACAGGCTGGCCGCTGCCAGTCCGCAGCGCTTCCCCCAACGCACGGCGAGTTCTTGCTGTTAAATGAGGCTTCAGAGCTATAGCTGATGAAGACAGCGAGACTGGCTGTTACCAGCCGCTGTTGTGCCAGGTGGGGGTGCCCCCTGAAGAGGGGGTCTAAGCTGTAGCTGCTCTTTCTAGAGTGAGCCCGGAATGGGCAAGAATGGAGCAACAGCAATAAGCTAAGTGAAAAGCTGGGCTGTTAGCTTCATCTAAGCAGAGACATGACTCTTTAGTACTGGTGATTCCATTTAATTCAGATGCAGAAGCAATCTATGCAGAGTCTCCCACTGGAGGTAGTGGAAGCACAATTAATAAGAATAATTAAATGCTCTTTGGCTAAAACAGGGCCATCCTGGGTTTCTGTGTCGGCTCAATGGGGCTTAGAGGAAATTTCCATTTCCAAGTAGCGTAGCTCCTGTAAGGGACACCTTGGAGATGGGTAGAAGATAAGGCAGCTATGCTGCAGCGGCAGCAAGTCGGTCAGCTTCCTGCTCGTTCGGTAGGACGGCCGGTGGTAGTGGTTCGGGTGCCAGCTGAGCGTGGGGACCGTGAGGAATTGTCACCTGGGGTGCAACCTCAGCTTGGTGAAAGCGGGAGTTCGGTTCATACGGACAGCAAGCAGTATTTATGCATGTGCTGCATGTGTTCTGAATTAAAGCGCATTCTTCCCTCTCCTCACATTCCTGAAATCCCACAGCAGAGATTTGTCCTGTAGTTTTCTCTAAAATTTGGCTCTGAAGCAGTTACAAGGGGAGAGGAAAGATTCAACCTGGTGCTTGGCCCCAGGAAGCTGTAGTGGCTGTTCCCACATTTTCCTCCTCCTCGTTCCTCACACATGGTGTGCTGGGTGGCGGGCAGCATAGCTGGTGGGGTGGGCTGGCCGGTGGGTGCTGGGTCCTGCACGGATCCAGGAGGCATTCGTTCTGCAGGCTTACAACAGGCCTATTAAATGCATCATAGATTATTCGTGCTATTTTTGGCATCATCTCCTGATCTGGCAAACCAAGGGAGCATTGTGGAAAAAGCCTTTTCTATGTGTTTGCCTTTCCTGCCCAGATAGCTGGTTGTCCAGGGTCTGAAGCTGACGTGAATATAAAGGTGTTTTGAATTTCCTCCCCTGTGTACAATGCGAGCCTTTGTCTAAGGCGGAGGCTTTTTTCCAAGTTTTCCATGTTTGTTTGACAGTAATTTTCTGCTCCAAGTTCTTCTGATGCCGTTCCAGTTTCGTTCTTCTGTCGCCATTATCCACTTACAAATCAGCCAGCAATTCGTTATGTAAATGAGTCTCCGAGCGTAAAGTTTGATGACAGAATTCTCGGACGCGCCCCAGCCAAGCGCCGTGGGCGCGGGAGGGCAGCAGTGTCGCTGTGCGATGGCCGAGGGACCACCTGCCGAGGGACCACCTGCGGGGGGGATGCAGCTGGAGGGGCAGGAGCCCCCGGGCATCCCCTGACCCTCGGCAGATGGACATCCCGAAGCCGGGATAGCCTTTGTCGCTGTGTTCCTTGTGGGCAGCCAGGAGGGTCTCTGCTGGAGAGCTCGGAGAGGAGCAGCCGTGCACGTGCTGTCTGTGCGTAGAGCTCTTGAAAGGGTCACCCTGTTCAGGGAGAAGGTCGGGGCTCCCGCGGCGCTGCCTGCCCAGCTCAGCCGAGTGATGGGATGCTCTCAGAGGGCTCCTACGTGCCAGGTAATCTAGCTGTTGTAAAAAATTTATAAGCGATATACCCATCCTGCCCAGTAAAGACTATAATGCGGGCTACTGTTAGAAAAATGCATGTACCCTGGCAGTAAATCATATTCCAGAAACATGAGCTCATGCTTCAGACTTACGAGAGACCGTGGTAAGACAGGACTGAGCTCCTGCAGCTGCTGCTTCCCTCTAACTCTTGCAGACGTTGTCTATGAGACGTGCTAAGAATCTGAACAATTTATTGCCATGGATTCTACTGGCCAAAATGATGTGAGCCCAAAGAGGTGTACCAGACCCTGCTACAGATGCCAGTGCAGCATGAGTATTTGCCTAGATCCCTGGTCTGAAAAATTGTATTAAATTTTGATACTTATCCAGTAAGAAAAACATTGACTTGTTCTGGGCTTCCTTTACGGGGCTTGTTTTTGTTTAGCAGAATCCTGGGAAACATAGAGGTCCCATTCATATTCGTATATGCTCTTTCTTTGTGGTGTATTTTTATCTTCATTGCATGTTTTGTATTAATTATAAACCAATTACTATTGCTCTGCCTGAAAGTTCTTGCACATTGCTATTAAAAGGGTTAACAGAAATTTCAGAACCCTTCTTGATACAGGCCCTTTCAAAGATGGCATTTACATTCTAATCCTGTTTCAGATTGCACATGAAAATCTAATATTTGGGGTCTAGACAGTTACCTAGATGGGATCTCAGATGATGAGGGTCAGAAAACTAACAAGCCTGTTTGTATTTGCGTTGCCTGGACACTGCAGCAGTCAGTCCAGTGGCAACTCCTGGCAGGACAGATAGAAATTCTCCTTGGGCATTAAATGGGCTGTAATAAACACAGATGAAAAATACTAACGTGTACAGAAACTACACCGGTCAATAAATTGAGCACAACAAATAGGACTCGTGCTTAGAATTGCAGAGAGGTATCACGCCTGGTTAGGCAGACGTGGGCTCTGCTGCAGCCCAGCCATCAGCCACCTCCGTGAAACTGGAGCGTCCAAGTAGGGAGGGCTTCCGTGCTCTTCATCTGTTCATACGAGTTTTGTAAAATTAAGTTAAGGGTAGAGAAAAGCACTGAAAACTATATTCCTGCCATGAAAACATGGCAGGTTCTGGAAAGCAGGGGGCAAAAAGGCAAATCGGAAAAAATGGGAGGGGGAGGGCAAAATCTGGGTGAAGCGGGAAGACGTGTTACCTTTTGGATGGGTCCTGTGCCGGGGATGATGCGACGTCGCGTTGCTGCCATTCTGTACTTGGACTTGCAGCCTGTTAAGGGCCAGCTTTCTGCATGGCTTTGAAGCCTCAAGTGCCAAATATATTTTTCAAGTTGATTAATTAGAAGAACTTTTTTTTGCTTTCAGAATATGAACAGTGCTTTCAGTGGTTTGATGGATAAAAAGGAAAGGAGATGTAGTGCCAGATTTCAGCTGAGACTTTTTTTTGCACAGTACCTTGTTCCTGGAAAGTATGATGCAGAGATTGGGAAAAAATGAAAAAGGTGGTTCCAGCTACATTGAGGATGCAAAGAGCCATGGGCTGGAAAACACCTGCTGTTCTTTTGTCTTGTCTTTAGCAAAGCATCATTCTCTTGTTGCTTTAATCTTCTTAAAAGGAATCACTAAGTTTTTCTTACCTGGGATCACTGGAAAATTCATGTAACTTTTACCATAGAGTGAGTATTTTTCTATCTTTGCATAATGTGATTAAAAATGTAAAGTTTTCTGAGCCGTGGGAAGACTGTCGGGACTGGAAAGCTGCTCCTTGTCTCATTCCTTCAGCTGCAGCTGCTGGCTCCTGTCCTTTCCTTTTCCTCTCCTCTTCCAAAGGGTGATTCTCACCGTTTCCTCTTTGTAGATTTTTTCCCCTTGATATGGTGTCTTCGTTCCAATGCTAAACTAACTTGTGAATGCCTCTTGGGGAGGAAATAGGTGATGTAAATGCTTCTTATTTGTTTTGTTAAAGGTCTCCGTGGAACACAGTGTGTGGGGCGGGTTGTGTATATGCTGGAAACTGGAGGAGAAAGGAAGGAAGGGTTTTTTGCAGGAGAAAAACCAGCCAAAATCTTTCTTTCAGTTATGATTAATAGGTTTTTCTTTTGAGCTCTGAATGCTGTGTTTCTATTCAAATTAAGCGGTTTCCAGGGTGGGGGGGAGTTCCAGGAATAGATGTGGGGAGGGGATAAAAACACATTCCAGAAAGGCCGCTGGAAATGTGCGGTACTGAATTGCATGCTGTTTGTGAATCTCATCCCTGCCTTGTTTGCTGCTGTCACCTGGAACCGGCGGCGCCTGCTCGGGGGTGAGGATGCTGCTGCTCGGGGCAGCGGTGGCCAGGCAGTGCAGAGGCCAGTGTCCCCCACGGCCACGGTGCATCCCCGCTGGGCAGGGTCCTCCTGCACTGGAGGCACTGGGGTTCTTGGGCAGCGCTGCTTTGCGGGGTGCTCCGAGACCCGTGGCCAGACTTGGGTTTTTTTCTTTCCTTTTTCCTTTTTTTTATCTTCCACTTTTTGTGATGTTGCACCTGCGGTGTGTGTTCTCCTGCTGGGAATGGACGTGCCCTTGGATTTCCGTATGAGAACTGGAAGCAGGGCAGAGGCTTCACCTCGTGTGGTTTAGCTCAGTTTTCCTCGCAGGGGCTGTTTTCCTTCCCGGGAGACATGAGAACTAGTTGTTGCTGTACCTATACCTGAGGAGTGTGTTACTTCTTGTCCTACAACCGTTGTGCGTATAGGACAGGTTGCGAGAGAGGATCGCACTGTGGGGTCCCTCCTAAACCTTGGGACCGGATGCTGTGATATTCCTGCCGGCTGTGGGAGGCCTGTCTGCATTGCCCGTAGCACCCGTCTCCCTCCTGCCTTTTCCTTGAAACCCTGTGGCGAAGTGGGTTGGGGTTTCTGGGTTAGCTGACCTGCTGCAGTGGCAAGGAAGCTGCGTGTTCCCTGTTGGACCACCTGCCCTGGTAGCACGTTTCGAGGCGGGGGATGGCAGGCTGCTGCCTTCCTGCGAAGCGCGAGGTGTCGGGGATGCCTCCATTGCTGGCTGCTGCGTGTCCGTGCCCTCATCCTTGATAACGAATCAGGCAGGCACGTTTGTCCTGGACCAGCCTTGTGGGCTGGAAAGGTCCCCGTCAGAGACACGCTGCCTCAGACTGCCTCTGTCATCAGGTGGCAAAGAAAGTAGTTAAATGATAAATCGGGGGGAAAAAAGGACTTAAAAGTGTATGCCGTGATTTAGGTGACAGCTTTTTCACTGCTGGGAGAGCTCATGCTTGATGGCCACTGCTCGTTGTTAGATCTTTGTATTTTCTTTGATTTAAAGCTTCATGCTAGTAATCTAATTAACGTTGAATTGGGTTTCCAGTACAGTAGCTTGTTTGGTTCAATAAGAACACATTTATACTAAAGGTTAATGAAAAGAATTTTGCTTTCATCGAATTCATTAAAAGTGGTTCTACAATCAAGGCTTACTAATGGAAAAGAGATTAAATATTCATGTCTATAAATTTCTCATGTCATTTCTGATTTTACTTAATCTCTGCCTCCCTGGATTGGATTCCAAAAGTGTCTGAAAGCTCTAATGAAATACCAGTTTGGGTATTAATTGGAGATTTATCCTGTTTAAGTAAAAAGACTTCCACAGATGTATACTTAATGTGTCTTCAGGACAGGTTTCTATTACAGATGGAGAGAAATAGTGGTGAGGTCTTGTCCTTGAAAGCGGTATTAGGACCCCGTCTGAAGGACCAGTAGTATGTTCTTAAAGCACTTTTTAAGAAATACAAATAATGTTTTATCTTCTGTTCTGACAGCTTTATTTGTGCTGTCAAAGTAGCTTTGAATGAACCGAAAGTGCAGCAAAGTTTTTGTCAGAGTGGTACTAGCTGGACGTGAAGATAAAACCTGAACAATGGGCATCAAAGGTGCTTGAAGATTCAAAAGCTTTTTATAACATAATGTCCAGATGTATGGACTACAAATATACGCGAGTACTTTGAGTGAAGATGGGATTATAGTTTCTTTGATCTCTTACTCAGTAGCTCCTAAGTAAGTTCTGGGTGCCCTTTGAGCTGGGGCTTTGCCATTGCTTCATGTGTGAGCAAACATGTTTCTGCTTTTCTTGCGTTCTGTGTCGGTTCCTGGTATTCCCGTTCAGGGAGATGCGGGAGCTTTCTTTGGGAATGCTTTGCAGCTGCGTGCCGGTGTTGTTGCTGATGTGGAAATGGAAATACATGGTGACAAGAGATTTAAGTTACTTTGAAGGTGTTGTACATGCCTGTGAATGGTTTCCTTGGAAAGGAAAACACAAAGAAAAATGCTTTTCTAAACATGTTCAAAGTTACAAGTGTTTTGCCTCAATTGAAGAAGTGCATATATATATCTCTATGTGTGTGTGTGTATGGTGTACCCGACAGGTGGGACAGTGCTGAGTGGTGTCCACGTTAGGGGATGAGTGTGGAGAAAGAAGGTTTGGCTCCTGCCTGGATCTTTGCATTGTGTTTCATTGCACCTTGAGCTTTCCGTGCATTTTGGTCTCCCCTGGCACTGGGTGTTTATATTGGACTCATTGGCAAGAGCTGATGGGAAAGGAAGCAAGTTATTTGTGTGCTGTGGGAGCCGAGAGAGCAGCAGTGGAGGTCTTGAGAATGAGCATTTGATTATAAGTAATTAAGAATAAGTAATTGGCCAAGTCCCAGGGGAAAGCTTTGCCTTCATGGTAATTACCATCCCTGGTCTCCAGAACAGTTGAGGCCTTGCAAAAGTTGAGAAAGCCATCTCGCCCAAGGGATAGCGACTGGGTGGCAGTCACAAACCAGACTGTGGTGTTGGGAGTCTTTTGATGATAGCCAGTGTGACCGGAGCAGCCAGGGTGTGAGCGTGTAGCCCAGCACCCACCAACACAAGGTCACGGCCGGATTCCTGATTTGTGACTTGTACCAAGTCAGTAACTGGCATCTCTTCTTCCCTTTGGCTTTGCAGGCATACTTCCGACAGGGTGTAGCCCTGCAGTATCTCGGACGTCATGCAGATGCACTGGCAGCGTTCGCGTCGGGACTGGCTCAGGATCCCAAGAGCCTTCAGCTTCTGGTTGGCATGGTCGAGGCCGCCATGAAATCTCCCATGCGAGGTAAGCACCAGGAGGTCCTCCTGAGGATGGTGACCTGCTGCTGAGATACTTAGGAGCAGTAGTTTCACTCCGTGGGTGACTCTGTCAGCATCTGACAGGGGGGAGAAGCTGGAGGCCTTGAAGGGAAAGATTTCAGGATTTGGCTTCCGTGCTGAGTCAACAGGTGCTGAGAAAGGACCCCAAAGTTGGAGCACAAACAAAAAACTATTCTCCTGATTCAGTGGAACTGCAGGGTGGTGATACCCAGCTCGAGAGGTGCTGGAGATGAATCAGACTGGTGTTGTGCAGCAGTTCCAATGAAGACCTTGCTCGTTTGTCTCTTGTCAGTTATCAGTGCAGACAGAGAGGTGTGCGCTGCTGAGGCCCTGGCTTTATTATTACTTGGAACAACTTCCCACACTGCTCTGGTGCTGGACCATCAGGAACAGGGAGTCTTAAGTGCTCCAGGCCAGTGTTTGCCCAGAAGAGCACGTCAGCAGCTTTTGCCTGGTACTAACATCTCTCAAAACACTGTTCCAGAAAGCAGAAAAGTCTACTCTGCTCATTCACTTATATTCAGAAACAGTGTTGAAATCACACAGACCTTGAAGCCATATTAGCTGTACAACATTTTGCCTCTTTCATAACGTCCCCATTTCCAGGATTTTCTGCTCTAGACGAAGGAGGTAGTCTCTGCTCTGTTTCTCTGTTGCTCTCCTTCTTTAGCAAGCTTTGTGTTGCGGTGTCCTAATGGCATTACCCGGGAGGGAACACAGCAGTTCTCATCCTCAGCAGATGCTGCTGGGGGCCCCAGGGCTTAGGGGCCAAGAAGCGCTGAAATGAAAAAATGTCCCTGTAGGTTTCATTTTTTACACTGTTTTTCTTCATCCTTTAAAATTAATTCATCTGGAAGTTTCTGTCCTATATAGCAGTTACCTTGTGAAGGTAATTTCATTTGATACCCAGCGGTGCTGTGGCTGCTGCTTAGAATGCAGGTGATACAGTATTTCTGTGTAAGCATCCCCAAGTCTGGCTGGCTGATCTGGCTGGCCTGTTGCACTGCGGCTGTGCACTTGTGCTGCTGCTCCCTGCTGTGCTTCTCAGTGTTGCTGCCTTCCAGTTGTTACCCTCCCACTGACCGCTTTGGCAGAGTTTAGATCAGCCTTGCTTATAAAGTACTAGTTTTAGTTTGAGAGTGTGTGTATGCTGTACCACTGTAATGACTATTCAGAGTCTGATGTTCTGGCCCCCTCCCCGGGTACTCTCTGTGGTGTAAAGCCAGTCCTTTGTGGCTTGATTCCACCAGGATAACAGATTGCTTGAAGCCATGATAGGCTGATGTGAGTGGTAGCTTCCAGGATACTTGCATTCAGAGAAAGAAGAGGAGCAACTGTGCAGGGAAGAAGGCTGTAAGTGTCATTGGCGCGCTACAGATCACTAAGCGCAGTCAGTGAGGGATTTGGGGAGCACGGGTCCACAGTAAGTAGAGGTGAAGATGAAACTCCCTTCTCCAATAACTGAATCACTGTTGCTGCATCTTTCACCCAGCTGTGGCTGTGTTTCTTGCCTTACCATTTGCAATTACACAAGAGCAGTAGTGAGCTCCATGTCTGCCCTTCTGTTACCATGCTGGTTCTCCCTTTCGTACTGGACTTCAGGGTTGCCAGGAGTACTTCCCTTGTGTTTTCCTTTTTTGTCCTTTCTCATTGTCTGTACCCCTCTCTCCCTATGTTTGCCTGGATTGCCTGGCTGGGGTCGTAAGCCCCTTAGGACAAGAACTGAGTTCATACCTGCTCTTGCAGTGATAAACATAACTGGTGGCACGTTACAGCAACTATTTCTGTCCTCTTAGGTCTGCCTTTAATCCCAGGATCTACTCGGATGTCAGTAACAGGCATCATGTTCACACTGGTTGCATCTTCAAAGAAGCGTTGAAATCCTCTTTTGTTGTTCATATACTTGCTGATCGTAGAGAGGCAGAAGTGATGAAAACGGGGAACAAGTGGCTTTCTGAGGTTGCTGTGGTAGTGTTGATTTGGATGAGAACATCTAATCAAGAAATGACACTTGGTCAGGAGATTCTGGAGTCCTGTTATATTGATGTCATGACTGAAACACGTGGCCAAGATGTTTTATCATCTGAATGATGGAGGCAGTTAGACCAGTTATAAGTAGTCTGGCAGGTCCAGTGCTGTCATTCTGCAGGAGTACCACCTCCTGCAGAATAAGGGGGAGCTTCTTGCTGCGGTTTCCGTCACCTCTCTTGGAGTACATTGTGTGCTGTGGCGTCTGGACAGGCACAGATTCTGCAGTTTGTGCTGAAGAAGCAGAAACTGCAGTGCTCTTACACACTGCTGGCGGCCCATTTCCAGTTCCCTACAAAACCCTACACATGTTTTCTCTATTCCTTCTGCCATTAGGCCAGTTTTCAGAGCTCACTATGAGACTACTCAGCATGCTTGTGCTGTCTTCCTGAAGTGCTTTCTGCAAGGAAAACAGAAGCTTCCTAGTTGATCTGTCTTGATGTAGTAGGTATTAGATGGTGCATTTGAGCTCTGTAATAAATCTTGGTTTGATTTGGACACTCTGGTCCTTAACTCGCCTGTCATTTGGTTACCAGAGAAGGAAGATGAGTTGTGAAGGTGATGTCTAGATGTAAATAACTTCTGCTTTTGGCTTTGTGTCTCAGAGTCCCTGGAGCCCACCTATCAACAACTGCAGAAGATGAAGCTGGACAAGAGCCCCTTTGTTGTGGTGTCGGTGATTGGCCAGGAACTCCTGACTGCGGGCCACCATGGAGCCTCGGTGGTGGTGCTAGAGGCTGCCCTGAAGATCGGCACTTGCAGCCTAAAGCTGCGGGGATCAGTGTTCTCGGCACTGAGCAGTGCGTACTGGTCCCTCGGGAATACGGAGAAAAGCACTGGATACATGCAGCAGGACTTGGATGTAGCCAAGACTTTAGGTAAGGGTCCTCATTTCACTTGCTTGAGTGCTGGATTGGTTCAGATGGAACCAATTAATAGCTGTGTTAATGGTCAACATCCCTCCAGAACGCTCAGGTTTCTGTGGGATTTCATAAGCTGCTAACCCAAATCTGAAATTTCTGAAATGTGCAAACTGACAGGCTTGTGCAGCCCTGTTTTCCTGTGTACCTGCAGGGGCAGATGATCAGTGAACGTGCCAAGGTTTTACAGGGTCCTGTAATTTTATGGTGTCGTGTGCGGGAACTGGTCTTATCCTCTGTGTAGACTTGGGCTCCAAACCTTAAACGAGTCTCAAATGAAGCAATCTGTTTTTTTCAAGAATTTGATGGAAAAAGGTTCTCAGTCTGAGTTTCTGAGGCAGTGAGCCAGGGAAGGAACAAATCGGGAGTGAGACAATGGATGAACAAGAGGGTCTAAAAATAAGCAGATTGGAAAATCCCTCTCGTGTTTCGTATACCTTGCACGACACTGAGATTTTCAGGGTTTTGGGGCGCGCTGGGAGAGGAGACAGAGTGTGAGGCAGTAAGGCATGACCTTGCAGAAGTGGAGAAGATAGTGACTGAGGGCTCTAGCTAGGAGAGTTCTCTGAAAGTATAGGGACTACGGTCTTGAAGACAGGAGTGGATGTGCTTTGTGTCTGAGCTGAGCTGTGCTGTGGAATTGCTTCCTGGAGAAAGCTCGCATGCTCTTTGCTTGTTTTAATCCTGGCCCATTGACTTTCACAAACAAATTGCTGATGTCAGCCAAGGAATAAACATGGGAGAATGGGAAATTGCCAAGTGTTAGGCCAAAGAAGTTAAAACAATTCTAAAAATAAGGTTGATGGCTATTGTAGAGGTTTCTGAAGTCCAGCAAAGAGGAGTTTTGGCTGTGTATTAAACATAAAGATGAGTTTGTGCTGATGCTGGTTCTCATACTGGAGCATTGCTTGTATAGTGTGTCCCAGTGCTTCTGCTGGATGCTTCCAGCAATGCCTTTGTTAGCTAACCTTTGTTTTGTTTGCATGTGACTCAGGTGACCAGACGGGAGAATGCCGAGCTCATGGAAATCTGGGCTCCGCATTCTTCTCCAAAGGAAATTACCGGGAGGCCCTTACTAACCACAGACATCAGCTGGTGCTCGCCATGAAACTCAAGGACAGAGAGGTAGGAAGCTTATTCAATGGACTGAATTGGGAGTCAGCACTGCATGGTTTTCTGGAGAGATGTGAACATGTCAAGAAGCCTTGTCTGTCTGCCCCATGTTATCCTGAGAGTTTGGAAGCGACGCGATTTCTTTTCCCAGCCGTTCACTTACTGTGTTAAGGAAATTGTTGGTACAGTAGATACAGTCTGTGAGTGCAAGTGGCAGGGTGCTTGGTTTGTCCTTTGGCCTCCCCCTGTCTCTAGTCCGTGTGGCTTTGGGCAAGTCATTCCGCCTCCCTTACCCTTTCCGTCTGTTCTGCCCACAGCGCACAGGCTCTGGGGTCCGAGGGTGGGAGCTGCTGCTGAGCAGGTGTCGGTACAACACCTCTGCAGCTCAGCCCTGGCTGTCACCCGCTCTGCTGTACCCTGTGATGCAGGTGCTACCAACTGGAGCTCTGTTAGGGTGCATCCTCTGTTGTGCCTTTTCTGGACAAGTAATGAGCTAGCTCCCTGTCCCCAGCGTTCACGTAAAATAAAGTAGGGAAAAGAAAAAGAATCCGTGCAAACCTGAAAATACAACATTGTGTAAAGTGTAGGGGTTGCTTGGACTAGATCTGATTTGGCTTGACCATTCACCATTCAGCTTTTGAGAAGTTATGCTGGGCTCCCCGCCAGTCCAGGGAAGCGTGCTGCATGGAACGAAGAGTCTGTCCCAAGAGGTTTCTACTGAAAGTTCACTGTGAGGACAGGATCATAATTTTAGTGCAAGTTACAGATGCAAAAGCTCTTCCTCCTGCCCCGCAGTGGATTCCCCTGTGCTGCTCATGGGAAGGCGGAGGGGTGGGTTGCACAGCAGGTGGAGTGGCTGGAGGCAGCAGGGCAGGTGTGACCTCATGTAAATACCAGTCTGGGGAGATCTGATGACTGGGGGAGATCAATTTCCCACTGATAAGTCATTGAAAAATCCATTTGAAGTAGCTAAGTGCTTTACTGAAGCGTTAATTTTATGAGTTAAATCCAAGTGAGCCTTGCAGAGGTGAATCTTTCCGTAGGTTGTGGAAGGACTGTGACTGGGCGAGGACCTGCTAGGCATCCTCACGGTGATTTTACCAGCTGGAAAACCTCCTGAATCACTCCTGATTTCCTTGTTTCTGTTCACGCAGAGCAGAAAAGCTGTTACTCATCGTTTTTATAGTTTTCTTGATTAAGGGTCTCTGTTCCTGCTAGGAGTCTAACCTCCCTAGCTGCTTCTGCTGTGTGGTGTTTAAGCAGCAGAGCCCCTTTGCGGGGAGGGGGCTGAAGGAGCCGGCAGGTCACCATCACCGTGCTGGTGCGTGGTGTGAGCACAGCAGCCCCCGCGCCCCAGAGCCCCGAGCTGGCCCCGGGACGCGGGTGCTGGTGCATGTCACAGGCTGCAGGCTGCTGATCTAAACAGATCCCAACCATCGATCTGGGAGGAATCCAGGGAATGAAGGCTAATCGTGATTGTTCTTAGTTTGACACATCTGGGCACATAATTAACAGTTATTGACAACAAATGACTACTTGGTTTAGCAAGAAAGCTGAGCTGCCTGGATTTCCTGTAGGATGTAACCACAGGAAATTAATTTGGCGCTTTCTGATGACATCATCTTGACCACAGAGCTTCCTCTGAACAAAAAGCTGTTTTTCTTGGCCTCCTTTGCAGACATTTTTATAATGCAAATGTTATAAAGTTGCAGTAATGCTGATGTGAATTCCACCAGAAGGGAATTCGGTGTGCGGCTGTAATGAGGTAATTGTTTTACCTCCGACCATACGGAAAGCTGGCAGGGAAGGTGAAAAGCACTGCTTTGTACGGGACACTGCTGCCCTCAGAGGCTGCGCTGGGGTCGGAGGCTGTGGGAGCGAAAACGTTTGTACCGGCAGCTTCTGCTGGGCTGCATCACCTGTGAAGCCAGGAGGAAGCTGCGGAGGGTCTGGCTGGAGCGCTCGGGTCTGTCCTCCCCCCCTGAGCCTGGAGAAGGGAAATTTTGTCGGCTGAGCAGGGAGTCATGTCAGCTGCTCAGGTGGACTGAATACTTTCAATGTTTTTCTCTCCCTCAGAGGGAGTCTGTGCAGCTTCTGCTACAGGCACCGTATCGTACCGAGCACGGTCTGTATGGCCGGACAGGTCATCTGCTCTTTGCAGTCACAACGTGGGGAAAGGTTCAGGCTCTTTGTGATACTTGTGCCCAGAGAAAGAGCGGAGCAGAAGTAGCTGGCATACCTCTTGCATCTTGGAGAGATGCCTTGGGGTATTGTTGAACGTACGTGTGGTTCTGGGCTAAGCAGACGGGCAAGAAGACTGGTGCATAGCAAGATACTGCGATGGGCACCGTGAAATAGCCGCCTCTAGTGCCATGTCAATGCTTCCAATCACAGTTAAGTGATGGTTTGGATTTTTCGACCAGCTGCAGTGGCTGGTCAAGAAATTCAGATGAGCTAATTCTGTGAGATTGTTTCTGAAAGAATTAGCAGACTTAAAAGTACAGTTGATTCAGGAAACTAGAAATCATGAGGGACTCGGTCTTTCTTTCCGTGCATTCTTTGGTTCCTGTGGCGCTTTGCAGATGGTCACTGTGGTCAGTAGGATGCCATCTGGAAAAGGGTGACAACCGAAGGGACATGCAGGGGTGGAAGGTAGGCAGGACCGTCTAGAGGGGCAGTTGCCTCTCTTCTGATGGAGGCGAGCGCAGGAGTTCAGCTCTGAGCCTGTTTGGATGTAGTTAAAGAGGAAATAGCAGCACAGCTTGGTAGTCTGTCATTTCTCTGCGAAGATGAAGCAGAGCAGATTTCAGCGTGGGCTGTCTTGGCCTGCTGCAGGCCCTGGCAATGTGCTCAAGTTGAGAATCCTGATGAAGCCTGTGCTGCCGCTCTGCTTGCAACGGTGTGTTAAAGGAAAAATTCACACAGACGTGGGTACCACAAGGTTTGTTTTAATCGCAGCTCAGAGCTGGGCCACCACCTCAGTGGATGGCTGAGAACAAAGGGATACAGCACAGCTTATATACACTTACCAAATCGTTGGTCAATGTCCAAAGTTTTTAGAAGTTCCCTTTGGTCCTGTCAGTTCTGCGAATCCATCACCTGACTGTCCCAGGTGATTCATCGATTCAGTTCCAGTCTTTGCCTTGGTTCCATGCTCCTCCTTGGATCTTGATCTTCTTTCTGCCTGCTTTAACTCACACAATCCTTCAAGCACACTTTGAACAAGCAATTCCTATTCACATATACTAATTTTTCTAGAAACACCTGTGTTTCTGAGAGCACCTGTGTATACAATTGACCATCTATTGTTTCTCTGTTCTCCCACTGATTAACTTGACTGGGTTTTAAACCAGCCTTGGATTAGGGCTGTTCAAGTGCTGAGGCCTGCCAGTTAGCAGCTTCAGCATTTTCAATTTCTTAATTCAAAATAGATTTTCTTTTAACAGTTGTCTCCTGTACCAGAGTGAAGCTGATGTGGATATACCTACCTGTGCTTCAGCCGTGCCACCGGTGGCTGGGTGGACATCACTGAATGGTGCCTTTACAGTCCCGAGGTCGCAGCACAGTGTCACCATGCCTCCCGAGGTGGCGGGGGATGCTGCGCAGCTCGGTTGAACAAGGGGCGACTGCAGGGACTGGTGGCTAGGGGGACCATAGCAACGTGCGTGCCCTGGGGAGCCTACCTTTGGGCAGCTCCATTAGCACTAGCACCAACCAAGACCCCCTTAATTCACTCACAGAGGTGGAAATAAAACACTCTTAGGATGGTGGGGCCACAGGCTTATCTCTTCCTTGCTTGCTCTCAGAGCCAGCTGCAGGCTGTTAGAATTCAACCACTCCTGTCTGGAAATGAAGGTGTGCTGTCCTGCTCGGGGGTCACTGTTTCTGAACAGGGGTGAGAGGAATTCACACTCTAAGCCCGCCAGGCTACGGTGGAGCAGAATGTTGACTTTCTTTCCTTGCTGCTTGATGAGGTGTGGTTGAGGGGTTAGAGCCCTGTACTGCACCGGCAGTCGCCTCACCTTCTTGTGACTTATTCTGTACTTTCTGTTACTAAAATGTGAGTGCACGTTGTTGTTAACTTGCAGAGGAAGATCTGGTATCTTGGGCTGCTGGTCTTGGTTCCAGTCTTTGCACAGTGCCCATGAAAGGTCTGGGAGTTCTACAAAGAGAAGTTCCCTAAGCCAGCAGCCAAGGAACTCGTGATGTGCAGGAGGAAGAGTGACAGACCGTGTTAAGAGGGAAGGCTGGGGTTACATTATCTTGCTCATTGTCCTTTGCCCATCACAGAAGCTGGCTCTGAGCATCAGAAGCTTGCAGCCTCTGAGTTTTTCTTCAGAGAGGACTAAGGCCTGCGGTTATGCTAGTACAGGATTTCTGATAGAAGAGTTATTTTTCTTCCAGCTAACAGAGTTCTCAAAACAGGATAACTCAAACTGATGCTTTGAGGGAGGGATGGTGGGGGGCAGAAGATCAGATTCAGTAATTATTTAAAGTCCAGATAGAAAATAAACTCTAATGAATTGCTGTGTCTTCATATATAAATACTTTGTATGTGTGAGTTAGAGTGGAGCAGGGTTGCAAGGCAAGGTTTCACTTGGAGGGTGAAGTTAACCTTTAGTGTAACTTGCTGAGTTGAACTTGATGCTGAACGTAAAATGTGTGTCCTGTGATCACCTCCCAGGAAAAATAGGTGGTGAATTCAGTCTCTTAGACTGCCTGTTACAAGATCAATGCAAGACATTATTACATCTTGGGAATAGTACTACAAGGTAATTTGTCTTTCAAGAACCTAAGGATGCCAGAGAAGCCATGGCCTTCAAATCATAAATTGCAGAAGTCACGAATTCCTTTGCCAAATTCATTGGCCTGGTTCCTTGATGGTAGGCTTCAAGGCATGACGGCTGAATACTTGGTCTGACCCTGTCTTTGCTGCAAGAAACTGGCCAGGTGACACTGAGGGTCGAGTCAGATGTTGGCTCCCATGCAGAGTTTTGGCTCGTATGGGTATGTCCGTGCCGCTGTAAGGCAGATGGAAGACCAAGAGTTCGCTTCACTGCCTCAGGGCAAAAGCAGTTTGTGTCTGGCCTCTGTTGGGGTTTGTAGGATAGCTAGTGCATGTCAGTTGTCTTGCACTGCAAATCTATCTATTTTTAATAAACGGATATGCAGAATGTTATGTCTGTACTATATTTTTGAAGTTACTAATTTGTTTTTAACACTAGGTAACCTGACTTTCTGAAAGCCATCCAATAACCCACGTAACGTGTGTTGATGCCTCATCATAAGCTGTGATTTAGACAAGGGAAACGCAACCGATGAGCTCTGGCAGGGTCAGAGGGAAGACTGGAGTCTAAAAGTAAAAGCGAAAGCTTTCGATGCCTGTGGCTCTAGTCTCCTGTGTCCCTATTCCTCTTAATCTCCTCTTAATTGCTAGCTGCTCCCCAGGTGTGCAGAACTGTTGTGTTACACCTTCTGTAAGGCAGAGTGCAGAGGTAGAGCTCACCGTGGGTGATGTCTCAGGACAGGTTGGAGTGGCCCTTTTTGATGACTGTTTGAAAGGACCTGTTTTCCTTCCAAAGCATTTCATCTGGAAAAGTACTACTTGAGGGAGTTTTTTGAAGCTGTGAGGGCTGACGAGCAGAAATGGAAAGGGAAAGAAAAGCTGTGGACCCCTCGGGTTTAGAGTCCAAGCCCTCATGTCGGCTGTGCTTGCATCATGACTTGCAGAGACCACTGATACCGCAGGGACGCAGCAGTGTAATAGCTCCCCTCTCTCCTGGGCCGTCAGACGCCTTCTATTACAGCCCCACATTCAAAAATAGCAGGGCAGTAAGGCAAAATCATAAACTAACCATAATAAAATTAATGCTTGTGTGAAAGTGCATTGCTAGCACAGAGCTTTTGGGAAGGATGAAGTTGCCAGAAAGCCACTGGGTGCTGGCAGCTCCTGCGTGCTGGCTGTCCGGCACGCTCGGGGCTGCACTGCGCCTGTTGTTAGAGATGCAGCACCCTCTTCACTAGGCAGGAATGGGCAGAAGGCGCTGGGTGAGGAGGATTGTGTGCACCCCTGAGCTCTTCCCAGGGCTGGCATGAGGGTGCAGCTGAACGACTCGTGTCTGTTTCCTGCTGCCCCTTTTCTCGGGGCGTGTGACCACAGGGAGGGCGGTGGGTCACGGGGGAGAGCTGAGGACAGATTGACAGACCTCGTGTTGACTCAGGATGCCCAACAGCTTGCAGCAGTCATTCTTGGCCTGGCTTTGAAGGGGTTTCCCCCCACCTCCCCTCCAGAAGCAGCTATTTCTGGAAGGAATAGATGCAGAACTGGGTAGGGCTCAATGCCCTCTTGCTACTGACTGTTCGTTTCTATGGCCACTGGCTGCTGCACTTGGATGTCTCCATGTGCGTATGTGGCTTGAGTTCCTGTGTGCTGGGGGGAAACATTAGAATGCAGAAATTCCCATTATAAGGAGAAACTGCGGGCTCGAAGCCCAGGAGACTCAAGAAGCCGGTTAGGTGCTGCTCTTTGTACTGCAGCGGCAGCATTGCCGCGGGGCTGGCTGCAGTGAGGGGCCGTTGCTGGCAGCAGAGGACTGCCTCGATGGACGGCTGACGGGTAACCGGCTGCTGTGCATCTCCAGAGGAGGAGCGTTAGTGAAATATGATTGCTGTGACAGACATAATCAGTGTCTGGATTCACTTGGGAATTTGCAGATTCTGCAACTGTCTGAACGTACTTTGTGTGCAGCTCAGCTGCTGGTGGTTACTGAGATTTGCATTTCTAGGAGTTTTTTCCCAGTCCTCTTTAAAGCATGCCTGAGCCAGCAATCAAACACAGCATAAAGCTCCTACATTTTGTAAACTACAGCTACTTACTGTCAGGCTGTGCAAGTCAAATATCAAATTTCACTTTCTTATTTCCAGAAGGAGATGCAGAAGGAAAGATAGATCATTCCTTTCTACTGAAATCTGTAAATTCTGTAAAGCCAAGGTTTTCTGCCCCTTCCTGAAGGGAAGGGGAAATGCTTTCCAGGTGTCCTTCCTGCCGTGCTTTGTCTATACAAGCCACATCTTCAGCAAATAACAAAGCTGTAAGTATTTAGCCTTTTGCCTCAACTTCTTGCGTGCATTATGGTGCAGGGTAAAAGAAAAGAGATTTTCTTCCTGTTCTTTGCCAATCATTTTAGAAATATCTATTCTGCTAAGTTGGATAAGGAAAAAGACTGGAACACAGTCTGAGTTAGTGTCACAACTGTCCTTCAGGAACAATTCTGGCTTCGTTCTTCCTGAAATACAAGCCGAGGGGCTTTCCAGTGCGATCTGAACCTTGCCTGCCGTGCTCTGAGCTGCCCTGCTCCAGGGTGGTTGTGCTGAGCCCGGGGTGCTGCCAGTGCCCTAAACTGGTCACCCTCAGCACTGCAAGCTGCCCGGCTCCAAGCAGATGTGTCAGGGTGGTATCAGCTCTGAGTCACTCTTGAGCAAGGTGCGTGCCCCTGGCTGAACTTCCTTCTGAATGAATGGCACAGGAGCTCTTCCCACACGTGGGGTGCCTCCCTGGCTGCTGCCCGCATCCCTTCCTGGCCCAGAATGATTTCTGTGTTCGGACTGTGCTGGCAGCCACAGGCCTGCCAGAGGTGAAGTTACAACTGTTTGTGCTTCAGTTGTGCTGCGGATTTGGCTGGAAGCGTTGAATCTGTGCAACCCTTCCTCTCTGGAGAAGCCATCATGGGGCATGTCAGTGTGGAGTGAGCTCACCAGAACATGTGCAGCTGATTAGTTGTGGGCCAGTTTCCCCTCCTGCTTACCTTGTCAAGCATCCACAGTCCCTCCACAGCTGCGTAGGCTTCCCCCGGGGTCATACTGTTGCAGCCTGTCACAGAGATGAGGCTAGAGTAGAGCTCACGCTCAATAGCCAGCACAGCTTTTCCTCCCCACAGTGCTGGTGCTGAGCTGGCAGCCAGGATGCAAGCAGCCGGCACGTTCCGTGTGCTGTGCCACGTCTTCACAGAGTCAGTGGTGCTGCTCTCCTCTCGCCCAGCTCTGCCATTGCTGTTCTCCCTGGAGCAAGCCAAGTCGCTTCACAGAGCTTTGCTCTTCCAGCTGTGAACGGCTTCCTCAGCCCCGCTGCAGCTGCTTGGCCCCGAGAGCGAGGAACCTGTGCATCGCCTTCTCGGAGCACGCAGGGGTCAGTCGATTCCTTCAGGGCAGGCACCGCTGGCATCCTGGTGCGAGCCAGGCCCCAGGAGACACGTGGCTGCTAAGGGCACATGTGTTGAGCAGGAACTGTTCCAACTGTGAGATGAGGTTTGGAAAAAGGACTTTTCTGACACGGTACTGGTAAAGGTTTCCATGCCTGTACCAAAAACCTGGGCTGGCAGTCATATAGCAAACAGAGGCGCACTCGGCTCTGTACTGCCACGTATGTTCAGGAAGCAAAGAATGGTATTTCTGTGGTACAGAATGTCTTCTCAGTTTCTTGGTCTTCATTCTCCATACTGCTTGTAATCAGTCCAGCGCGTTTGTAACGTAAATGTTCAGTTATGTGATGGACATGTGTTAAGTGGTGGTTGGGGCTGATTTAAACTCTGCTAATGGGTTATGTGGCACTTCTGTCCCTAGCTACGTGGGGCAGTGATCTGTTGAGAAAAATGTCTTGTTGCATGTGCTACATCCTGTATTTTGTGGAGAAGGCCAGGAGAACAACTAGTAAGAGCATAATCTTGCTAAAAAGGGGCTGTGGGGACAACAGAGCAGCCAGGAACAATGGTCCCTTGCTTCCAGAGAGGGTGCTGAACCTCCGTGTCTCTTACCTGTATAGGCTGGAGAGGTGATGTGGAGAAGGAGGTGGAAGGCTGTTTGTTGTTACTGATTTAGCCCCTGCAGTCATATCTGAGCTGTTTGGCTTCTGTGGCGTGGCAGTGCACTGTGCTGTCCCTTCTCTTGGCTGGGTTCATGCCATCCTGGAAGGCTTCATGAGATACCAGCTTGTTGCAGACTGGCTGAGTCCTGTAGCCCGTCTTGTGCGATGGGCTGGTCTGTCACTACCCCATCGCGCTTCCCAGCCACAGCCTGAGCTCAGCGTGCATGAGACGTGGTGTGCATGTGTGGTTTTTCTTACCGTTGTTGATAAAGAGAGTTTGAGAAATGTATGCAGTGAGGTAAAGGCTCTTCTGGTTAGCTAACGTGTTTGGAAAATCTCATTGATGTTAGGTTCTGGTTTCTGTAGCCCAGCTTTGGGAAAATAGAAGGCACGCCAAGACCTTCCATACTGCGTAGTGACACAGGCTCACTCTGTGCCTGCATCTTCTTCTGAGCAGGATCTTAACTGCTGCCAAGAAACCTCTTCTGGTTACCTTTCTGCTCCTGTATCGTTAGTTACTGGGGTGCACGGCAGCAGGCTGGGTGCTGCTCCTGTTCTGTGCAGAATTTAGCTTTGCATGGCTGGTTGTTCATAGCAGTGATCCTTCTCCATTGCATTCGAGTGGCTTTCAGGTGTTTTAAAATACAATTTCTTAGAGGGCCAGCTTTGTCTCTTTCTCACTGAGAATCCTGAAGTGATCATCACCTGGTCACTTGCTTCCTTGTTTGTGCTTAATTATCGTCAGTCTCAGATGGCACGCTAGGAATTAAATTCATTCATTAACTGCAGCTTGAGGAAGCCCGCAGCAGTTCCTCTGCCCCTGGCGTTTGTGCGGGGCTCAGCCATACGAAGACGTGGTCTGTCCCTGGGCCCGCAGGTTTTTCAGAAAGGAAAAATCTGAAAATCTTATGACCACAGTTATTTTCTTATGTTTGCAAACAGTCTGGAAAATGAGGACAGGATATAAATACCTCACAAATGAGAACTGGAAAGAGTCTTCAGGCTAAAGCAATTTGTCATGCATGAAAACATTGACTAAGATGTCAGAAACGGGCTGTGGAGGCAAAAGTGGGAAAGTAGTAGTTGCTGCAGTAAGCAACAGAGCTTTGCAGAAAACGAGCAGAGAAGGTATTTGTTTCACTGCTTTTCTATTTTCTGACCCCTTTTCCGTAGTGAAGCCACTGCTTCAAAATAATTTACTGCGTAGTTGTCTGCTGGAAGTGGATTATCTGCTGCCTGTAGCAACATGAGCAGGAAAGACTACGAGGAGAACACACCTTACTCCTTATAGCTTTATCACATCTGACTGGAGTTCCAGAAGTAAGGAACAGGCTGAGGAGGGCTTTGCTAATTGATAATCTATATTGGCAGTTAATGCAGCCACTGCTAATAGAAGTGCAGGAATGACAACATTAGGGTGTGACCACTGCTACTGTGTTAAACAGCAATTAGCTTTCACTTCTTGAGCTTTTTCAAGAGAAGAGATGGGAAACAACGTGAGAGCTTTAGTTATGAAATTAGTATGTCTTTGTTACAGGTACCACAAGAACACCAAGAGACAACAGCCCGTTGCATCAGCCCCATGTGTATGTATTGCAGAGATAGTAACTTTGCAGGAGTGTCCTCCTGGTCTCTTGTCAAAAACCCACCAGTATTTTATCAAAAAGGTCAAGCACCGAGAAGATAAATAGGTGACTGTGGTGCGTCTGTATTCATAAACATTTTTAGTGCGTGGGGTTACCTCTTCACTCTTGTTTCTCCATTATGCTTTCTGTTTTTCTCTGGGGTACTTTTAGGGGATCTTTTGAGTCCTGGAGGTACTTTCAAGAAATTGAAACAAGCTGGGTTTTGATTCAGCCTCTGCATGAGAAACAGCTTTCCAAATCCCACGACACTTTACACAGGATTGACAAACAACAGAATGGTTGATCAGGCTGCTAACCACTCAAGCAAAAGACTGCTCCCAATCTCTGCTCTCCAAAGAGGTGAGAGACCAGCGTCAGTTCCTAGGAACTCCATGGGAAATTACCCGCAGAAACCAGAAACTGGTAAAAATATCAGGCCCTTGCAGTGCTTGGACTGGATACTCGCAGAGAGAAAGGGTCACTTTTCCTTTGAATGTTGTTGTCTAATCCAAGCCCTAGCATGGAGCCTGTCATCACAGAGCTTTCTTGCTGATCTCAAGCTGGTTCTTATATGTATTTTCATTATTACTCCGGGGGAAGCTGCCGAGTCGCTCCCTGCCCAGCGTGCAGCTTCAGCCCCTGGCATCCCAGGACCGAAGAGTTTGTTTCCTTTACCAGGAGACAGGCACTAACACTTTCCTGGCTTTTTGAGGAGGCATTTGCAGATCCTGGTCCATGTCTTCTGGAATCATTGCTGATTTTTACTAGACTTTGAGGGTGATCCGGTTTATAGAACTGAAGCTTCAACACTGGCCGCTTACTGGGAGGCCTGGCTGGCCGATCAGGGTAGCACGGTGCTGGATCCCTCTGCGGAGGGCACCTGAGGAAGGGGTGTGAAGCAGCCAGTACAGAGTTAAGTGGGGATGGGGTAGATTGGTTTTCCAGGCTTCCTAATGGTACAGAAGCTTTCTTTTTACCCGTACTGCCTTTGAAGTCTCAGGTTCCGCAGGTGGTGTGATTTCAGCCTAATGAGGACTTGTAAGAGATTTGACTCCATCTGCAGAATGTTTTCCTGGACGCTTTTTGCAGCATTGTTCAGTTCACTGAAGTTCAGCCTTTGTCTGGCCCAGATGTTTGGCTCTGTTGTTGGGCGAGCAAAGTTACAGATATGCATTTCCCAGTTCATATTGTTCCCGTGTATAGTTACACTTCAAACAGCTGGTCTTTGAGGGGCCTCTGGGACTCAAACCCCTGACCTGTGGTGTAGGTATACATTGAAACCTTCATTAAAAAGTGCGGTGCTTTCCTTTGCCTCATTGATTTCAGCCTCTCATTAGGGATCCGGGGCAATCTCCCTCATACCCTGGAGGAAGGCCAAGTACCAGCTGCTAGGAAAACACTTGCCACATGGGTTGGTTTGAGGATTCTGGGTCTTCCAGGGCACTATTGCTGCATTACATCTTAGACTGAATTACCTGCGTGGCTGAGAGGAGTTCAAGTGATGTGAGCAACCACAGTGCCTGAGCATCGAGTAGGTGGATTTGTGTAAGAAAGTGTGAATTCTTTGCCCTTCTCTTTCTGTCTTCAGCAGCTCTTTTTAGAGAAAGTCAGCTTGACTGGATTCGTACAGGTTTGTCCGGTTCAAATGTGATAGGATTAAGCAAAACAAAGGGAAATCTGACCAGGGCAGGAAATTTGGGAATGCACTAAAAGGCCATATGCTTTGTTTTCTTTGGACTTGTGACTCAAAAGGGAAATGTAATACTTCCTGAGGATCTCCTTTAAATGTCCCCACTTGACCTCCACAGCACACGGGGTTTTAGCTGAAAGAAATGCAGTCTTCTGGTTTTACTTACCCCTCACAGTATCTGCAAAACCTAGCACTCTGCTGAGGCTTGTACCTGATTGCAGTAAAAGAAATGAAGCAGAAAATATGTGTAAGAGCAGCAACGCAGAGGGCAGCACACTTTGGGTTTTCCGAAAGCCCACCTCAGCCAAGGCTTTCCTGCGTGGACTTTGCAGTGAAGCGGTATCCAGCTTTACGAGCAGGAGTAGTGTTAGGGTTGGCACAGGTGAGCATGCCACTGTGGGAGCTGGAGATTTCTTTGCCTGCACAAAGAACTTCTCTGGGTTCTGTGGGGTCCAAGATTGTAACACGCTGGCTTATTCTTCCAGGACTGACTTTGACCAGGGCATGAGTCACTGCTCAGAGTCACTGTCTCAGAGGAGCTTGTGGTTTTAAATGAGGGTATCTTTTCTTACATCATCACTAAAAATGTCAAGTCAGCCATCCTCCCTAAAGTGATTTCACACAGAAGCCTTTTAGAAAAAGCTACCAAGTTTTGGCTACTTAGAGTGAAGGTAAGTGAGCCCCAGGTGATGCTTAAACTTGATGCTGAGGTCTGCTTTGTGTTCCTGGGCTGGTGCATTTTGTGTGATTTCCTCTTCTTTGTGGAATGAGATTTCAGTGGTGCAGAGCCTGCCCCAGAAAAGAAGCATGCTCCCCCGGGGTGCCCGGCCTTCGCACCGTGAGCGGTTCTGTGCCAGCTCGCACAGTGAATGTGAACAGCCCTTTCAGTACTGAGTCACGAGTGGTTTTACTCTTCGGAAACGGGCATTGGTGTGGACTAGTTGCTGCTTCTGCTTTCCAGCAAAACCCTGCTAACTTGGTCAAAAATATTTGCAGGTCTGTTAAGGGAGTAACTCAGGTTTGGTTTTACAAGTTTTCTCAGCAGAACTGGACACCTAGCTCCTAAATGATAACGGAGGAGATACAGTAAATGGATTTTTCCATTGGAGCAGCATTACTTTGATCTTCAAATGAGCAGCTGAAGGTCAGCGTTCCCTCTGAAGCCTTTGATTTCAGGAAAGTGACCGATGGTGTATAACCTGACAGTCGAGCCGTGGTGCTGATCAGGTTTGCCTGGATTCACATAATTGGTGTGATTCTTTTGCCATGAAACTGGAAGAATGATCAGTCCTCTAGGACATTGTCATTTCCCTGAATAAGTAAGGAAGCAAGTGGGGTGGATCGTAAGCACAGCTCATGGCAGCCTCTGTCAAGACCAGCAAGTCCTTGACACCTGCAGAGCTGTGCATTTAATCCATTAATCAAGAGGGGACTGGAGCTATCTCTTCCTGCTGTGTATTTTGAGTTTTTCTATTGTGTCATTAATTCCTGGTTATTCCCGTTCAGTTAGCGGTAGTTACAGAGCTCCCTCCAGCCATTCAGATACTAGTGCTTCTGATCCATGGCTTTGGCTTCTTTGGGATTTGCTTCTTGGTAGTTTCTATGTAAAAGACTGAGACCTTCTACAAATAAATTGAATTTGACAGGGATATTGATTCCAGCATGATTATTTTTTTTCCCCCAGGAAATAATTACCTAAAAGCAAATCTGTTCATTCTTTCTGTGTACAGATAATGTACAGGAGGATAAGATTGCCTGCTGCTTCCTTTCTTATTTTCAAAAGCATGCCACACAAAGGAAAAAGCTGGATGTGGTACTGGCACATCAGCCTGGCTTGTTGAGAGAGGAGGGAAGGGCAACTTTGAATGGTGGTGGGGCACCTACTGTATTTGGGTGTGAAACTTGCATTAGTGCACGCTTCAATAGATCTCAAAGCCTAGCTGGAATACTGGTGGATTTTGAGGAAATGATGAATGGGTTTAATGGAAGTGGAGGTAAAGTGCAATTTACAGCCACTGGATCATTTTGCTGAGTTCTGAAAGTACTCATCCCTGTTACGATATTGTCCTGCCTGTGGGCACAGCAGTTACATAGTCCATACCTGTGAAGCAGAGCTTACATACAGAAAGCTTAAGTGCTTACACAGCGTTGCATGACTGTAAGCCAAACTCTGTACTTCCTACACAGAAAAGTTGCACTGATATAAGATACGGTGAGATTTTACTCCTCATGGTGAAGCCAGCAGAACTCATCCTGTTAATGCTTTCAAATTGAAGTATTTCTTCTGTGTGTGTGTGTGCGTGCATGTGTGTAGGTGTTCAGAAACAATCTGTAGAAGCTGCCTTCCCCTCACTACCCCCAAAATACACTCGGTGAACCAGGAAACCTTTGCTTGCATTCAAGAGCAAGACCCTGCATATAAGGAGGTACACTGGTTCTTGAAAAGAGTGTACTGCTGGCTGTCTTGGGGGCAAATGTTAGGAATATGCGTGGCTGATTTTTTGGATACAGCTCCACTGCATCGTGTAGGATCAGGCGCTGCTGTTACCGCGTGCCCAGAGGGAGAATGGAGTGGAGAGAAACAGCATGTGAGAGCACGCTGCAGCCAGGCTTTTGAAATGCACAAATGCTTAGTCCGTGCCAGTGATTTCCCCACCTTGGCTGTAAAAGCCGATCTGTGATCAATCCAAATTGGTCTCTGTGTTTGGGGGTTAAGGCTACTTTATAGTGAGATACCAGGCAGAGCATTTTCACTTTGCCCATTTTAGAATTATTGTATGGTGTTCTCATTTAAGGGAGCTGTGCAATCAGTCAAATAATTGTTTAAATGTAACATAATTGGGAAATGACCGTTATCTGGCGAGGCTGAAATATCTAAGAAACGCATCTCTCCGAAGCACCAGGTCCCTATTAGTTGTCATTCTGTGATGCACATCTGCTTAACATCAGACTCTACCTTATTCAGCTGAAAAATGTAAGCTGGCTGTTGCATCCAAGAAAAAGAGAGCAATTAGAAACCTTTTTCCGAACTCCCTTCTGTGCCTCATCTCAGTGGCAGAAGAATCTGCCTTCTATTAAAGTGATAAATTGCATAATTGGAGGTGTAAGCAAGCCCCACTGTAAAATTTATCTTTGTCAGATACATAAAGCATTGATTTTCTTTGTTTGCTGATGCAAAACCCCACTGGTGTGAAGCTGCAGTCTCCCATCGCCCTGCTACCCAGCAGAGGTTTGTGCTAGCACAGCTGGAGCCTGTTTCACGTGTCAGCCTTGGTGCTCTCACTGCAACGTTTTGACTCTCCTGCCAGCGCGTCTGGGAATACCTCTATCTTGTTGGCCCAGTGCACAAGCCACTTAGAGTTCGTGGTGGATCCCATTATGCGGAAGATTTTACTAAGTATACAGTGATGAATTTATCTTCTGGAATCCTAACCCCCTGATGTAAGTCATTGGTGTCCCCCAGCAGATGTAATCACCAAATTGTTCCTGAACACTGCTTTAGTGTCAAACTCCAGGGTCTTGCCACTGATTGCCCCCGCAAGCACATCAAGTCCTGATAGTGGTCTTGCTGGAGAGATGCTGCACGGAGTCAGCCCCGGGGAAGCCAGAAGTGCCGCAGGCTCTGCTCAGGCAGGCTCTGCCGTGGTTGAGAAGTGCTTCTCTCAGACCACTTGGATGAGTTAACAGCGGGGGCTGCTGCAGAACAAAACTGGTGGGGAGTGTTGGTGTGACGGCCAAGTCAGAGGGTAGAGGCAGCCTTCCTGCCTTTGGCTGGCTGGCCCTGGGAGCAGCAGCTGAGCCTCTGGAAACAGCCCTATCTTTTTAATCAGGTCAGGCTATTTGTTGTCAGCCCTTTACCCTTTGTCTTCCACTTCTCTTTTTGTCTCCTTCTGCTTATTTACCTTTTCTGTTGTCTTCCTCCCACGTCCTGGTTTGGACAGTCTGGCCCTGGGCACTCGGATGTGTAAGCCAAGCCTTTCTGCGTGCCTTGGGAACGGTTGCCAAGCTTGTCCCCTTCATTCTTGAGCTTTACTGTGAGCCTGGAAATGCTGTTGGGCAAAGGGATTAGGAGCCCTGAGAATAAACGTCTCCAGCCACATCAATTTCACTTCCTATGATCTGATTCCCAGTCTAGGAGACCTCCTAAAGATTTCTTCCCATGTACAGTATGAGCAGTCTCTGCAGCTGTCAAGTTTTTCTGCTGCACAGAAAGTCCGAGATGTGCTGCTTTCCGTTTATGCCTTTTCCTTAGCCATAGCCCAATAACATCATCTGGGGCTCCATCTAGATGGCTCTTTGCCATAGCTCATCTTACTCAGCAATCTGCACGCATAAATGTCCACTTTTTTTTTTTTTTTAATAGCCCCAAGAGACACCAGTTTTCACTGACTCCTTGTTTTCCAGAAAGACATTTCCATTCTCTTCCCAGTTCTCTCAGAAGTGCTGCTGGTGGTGGTGGCCTGCCTTTCAGGATTAATTGAGGCTGCTGAATCACTTCTGTTGATTGTGTTGTGCTGAGTTTTAACTTTGCCCAGGACAGCCAGCCAGTTTGTTCTGTGCAGCAGCAAGCATGCTGCGCACCAGCAAGGCGCAGGGAGCTCCCGTGCACCCTGAAGCCTATAACGGGCCCCACGCAGTATTTTGGTCTGGGCTTGTGCAAGATGTCTGCACGCAACTATCTTTTTTCCCCCCCCTTTTTTTTTTTATTAGCGAGATTGCAAATGACTCAATACTATGTATATATTAATCTTCATGAAGATTTGTGTAAAAATGGATAAAAATCCAGAGCAGAAATATTCATGTGGGTTTTGTAGCAGCCTCGGACCCTCCTTTAGATAAGAGCTTTTCCTCACTGATGTCTGCCAAGGAGTTACTTCACTGAGCTGCTTGAGAGCCCATCCAGGGCCAAACCGCAGTGTGTCCAGCCAAGGTGGAGCAGGGTCTCCTGCAGGCGCGGGGGCAGCCGGTGTGGTTGTGGCAGCACCGGTGAGGGGCAGGTCCAGGTCCCTTCCCGAGACGTGCTTGTCCCGTTGGGCACCCGTCTTGTGGTGGCCGGCTGGGTCCCAGCTCCAGCTGGTGATGTGGGGGTTTTCCACTGGGAGTAGGAGCTGTGGGAGGTGGGAGTGGAGTGAAGGTAGCGGCGCATCGCGGGGTGTCCTGCGGAGGTGGCTTTTGGAGTGGGTATGGCTTTGGTCCCTGATATTCTGAGCCAAGTGCCTGTGCTTCTGCAGAGGCTGTAAATTATTTATTTCTGGAGGGTTTAGCTGGTTTTCACACCGCCTGTGGTGCTGGCTGTTGGAGAAACACCTCCCAAGCACAAGAAACCATTTGTCCATTGGCAGCATGTTCAGTAGCTTTGTCCCCAGCCTGTCGCTATGTCACCGAGATGTGCTAGCTGCTCCCCTCCTTGATCTGTGGTAATTACAGCAGCAAAAGCGACTTTCTTACAGTTGGTTATGTTGGGTATTGGCAGCGTGAAATGCAGTGCCGCTCTCCCCATCTGTGGGACTGAGCCCAAGGCTTTCCCCTCCGCTGTCACGCGGAGCAGTCCCACAGCCGCGCAGGGATGCTGCCGGGCTGCCGCTGCTGTTCTTGCCTTGTCCCTTGCGTTGAATGAAGTTCGTCTGCAACGCTAAGTGAAAAAAATTAAGACATTTTGAATTCTGGCAGTTCTTCCGTTATAATTAAGCTGCCTGAAAGGATGCCGCAGGGAGAACAAATGCAGCTTGGCTATTTACGGAGCTGGCCAAGGGAGAGCTTCCTTATAACTTTTCTATCTTATGACCTGTAATTTGTGTTTAATAGCTAATCTGTCACCTCAGGTTCTTGTATCAGAAAAGATGATTTCCCTATTAATTTGAATCAGCACAGCATGTTTACAGTTCCTCAGTGTGGAAGTACTGCTCTGTTAATGCTGCTGCCTCTGGCTCTCTGCCTCTTGCTCTGGCCCATAGATCTTTCTGACTTTGCATTACTCTTCCAATTGTGATATAATTTTAGTAAAAATAATCTTTAGGAAGGTTTCTCCTGCTACCATTTTTTAAAGTCATGAAAGGCTCATTTCTTCAGGGACACAATTTCAATAGCAAAATGTGGTTCCAGTTGAGAGGGGCTGACACAACTCTCCTCCTGTAGAAGAGATTTTTCTGATCTGCTTTCTTTTTATATCTGGTCTCTAGATAGCGTATCCAAGAAGAGGTTATTCATTTGCCTTGGGGAAAGGAATTACAGCTCTGCATCTGTGGGGTATAGCCAGTCTGCAGGTGGGAGGCAAGCAGGGATGTACCCATTTATTGAGGGGAGTGTCCCAAGGGAATGTCCAGGAAGAGGGAAAGCTCTCTGACTCGCATTGCTCCTGGGCCAGATGTATGGCTTTGCCGGGGAGAAGTGCCAGGGCTCCCTGGGCTGATGCTGAGTGGGTTAGAGAGGTTCGTCATGGCCACTCACAGGGAGCCACCACCATCCCTTAGCTACTCCAGCTGCTTAATTAGAGTGAGTGTTTTCTTCCCAAACTTGTTTCTTTCCCACCCTGATGTCAGAGTGCGTTTCTGTGCGCTTGTAGTGCGGAAGAGGCAGCTGCTTACAACAGCTGAAAGAGGTGGGCTTGGACCTGCAAAGTCTCAGGTGAGTTGATCCCCCGCAGGCCGCTGGCTGGCTGAGCCTTGCTGCGGAGCTGTGCTCTGAGTCATGTCTCATGCCTGCAGAGCAAGAAGCTCAGTTTTTACAGCTTGTCTTGCAGTCTGGTGTCTTTTATCAGTAGTATCGCACTGAAGCCTTTCTCTGGCTCCGTGGTGTTCATGTTGGAGAGAGCTGGTTGGCACGACCCGTGAGGCACTTTCCCTTGCGTTCCTTGTGCGCTCGTACGGGATCCCGTTTTTCTGGGGGAGCTCTTGGTGTGGTGCCTCAGGCTGTTGCGCCTGGGATGGTAAAGCATGCTGGCTCCTTAAACAAAAAGCACCGGTATCGGCTGTGCCGGGGGGCCACGCAAGTCATGGCAAGAGGGGGGCAGCAAAATGAGATGGAAGTAATGGCCACACGGGTGGCTCCGGTGGCAGAGCTCAGAAAGCAAGAGCAGAGGGAGCATGCCTTTCTTCCTGACAGCAACAGCTGAAGGGGCCGCACCTACTCGTAGCTTGGTGGTGCGGTTGAACTGCTTCCCCCCGCCACTGCTCAGTGCAGAGATTGTTCCTGTTAGGAAATGCAGAATTTGCTGCGTGAGCAGGAGTGCCAACCTCTGCGAGCGCGCAGCTAAGGCCAGGACAAGGGTGAGGCGGCCCCTTCATTGGTAGCACAGGGTTATGCCATTTCGTATAGCAAGGACAAGTGTCCTGAGATGCTGTCACCATCTCGGTGGAAGGCTGGACGGGATCTTTCCTGAGCTAGGGTGCTAGGGAATGGTGGGAGTGATCTCTGTGCAGTTGCTCACCCTGGCCGCTCCTTTCTGGAGTTTTGGAGAAGATGGCTGCTGTGGAATTGGGTCACAGCAGCAGCTGGGCAGGGAAGGAAACGCACGTGCAGGGAGCATGGAGGACGAGGGGTCAGGGCTTTGGAGTGAGCAGCCACGCTGAGGCAGCAGATGTGTGTTGGGCAGAAGGAGCACATCCCTGCTCTTGGCTCCTTGCCCCGCTGTCTGGCTGTGAGCGCTCTGGCTTTGCCAGGTGGAAGGAGGGGCTGCGTCCTGGTAAACACAGTGGGCAAAAGAATCTGATTCTCAGATAATTTGTCTTGTTAAATACAGCTGGTTTTCGGTGGTAAGAACTCAGGTTTTCAGATAGCTATATTTATTTAAGATGTCCCCAGGGCACAGAGGCTCCAGCTGCTGAAATTCTATTGTCTTTGTTGTAGTCTCAAGGTTGTTTGGGGCTCAGTAACAAACAACGTTGTGGTCGCAGGACCCTGATGCTGTGCAGTAAGAACTGCGCTCTTTGGAACGTGGTGCGAGTGGCCGAGCAGAAGCACGTGAAGATGTTGGTGGCTCTCTCTGGCCTGCTGGTATCAGAAGGCAAACAGCAGCAGCGGCTCCCTTCTCCCGGCTGAGGGCTGGCTGCAAGGGTGTACCTTTTCCAGCAGCAGTATTCAGCTGCTGTTCAGTCTGGAAAGAAGGGACCGCAGAGTCTGCATGATGGCTGAGCCTGCAGTGTGGTTATGTCAGGTTACACGTTCTGCTGCTGGTCACTGACGGCGCTTTTGGCATCAGCCTGTGGGGTCTCAGGAGTCTGTTGCTTTGACTTGAGCTTGCTTGGCGGAGGCTGGAACAGAGCAAGCGTTCGTTTGCAGCTCTCCGCAGGTGCTTATCATTGTCAGCTTTCTTAAGAACTACCATACACAGGATGGTTTCTGTTAGCGGGACTTGGTGTGGAAGTTAAAGTTGTCCTGAGAGGTGACCAGCTGCCTGCAGGGGAAGCGCTGCTCTGTGAGACAGCTCAGGCTGGTCCTGGAGAGCAGTTTTCTGCAGTGATCCCTCCCTGTTTCCCCAGTGGTCTCTGTGTCTTTGCAGTGCTGTCCTTCCCCTCTACCAGATACACATACACACCGTGTGTACGCTTCAGAGAAAGAGGTAATCCTAGCCCTGTTCTCCTGAGTCAACCTCATTCCTGCTGCCTCCACCTGAGCTGCCCTGAGGGTGTAGAAGAACTGCAGAGCAGCTTTTCTAGCTGGTAGCCACATTTTTTTTCTCTAGAATGGCCTTTTGTGGCTTTGATTTCTAGGACTGGGCCCATCTGACTTGTTTCCATGAATACTTGTACTTACTTTTTCTCTTTTATCTCTGCAGGCAGCGTCCTCAGCTCTGAGCAGTCTGGGTCACGTGTACACAGCCATCGGGGACTACCCAAATGCACTGGCTAGCCACAAGCAGTGTGTCCTCCTTGCAAAGCAGTCCAAAGATGAGCTCTCTGAGGCACGGGAGCTGGGCAACATGGGAGCAGTGTACATTGCAATGGGGGATTTTGAAAATGCAGTGCAGTGCCATGAACAACATCTTAAGATCGCCAAGGAGCTGGGGAACAAGCGGGAGGAAGCTCGAGCCTACAGCAACCTAGGCAGTGCTTACCACTACCGGAGGAACTTCGACAAAGCTATGTCCTACCACAACTACGTGTTGGAGTTGGCCCAGGAGCTGGCTGAGAAGGCCATTGAGATGCGAGCTTATGCTGGCTTGGGCCATGCAGCTAGGTGTATGCAGGACCTGGAGAGGGCTAAGCAGTACCATGAAGAGCAGTTGCACATCGCTGAGAGCCTGCAGGACCGAGCTGCTGAAGGCAGAGCCTCCTCCAACCTAGGTAAGGTCCTGACATGGAGCAGAATTTGTCAGGGAATGCCGTGACTCTCAGAGCTGCTGCCAGGACGCAGGAGGTTTGCTGTGCACTATCTTCTTAGTTACCCCAGTTTCACCAGACTGTCATCATAAATTAAACAGGCAGATGTGTGGTGGTGTAGCGTAATGTATCCCGTGTTCAATTATTAACCTGCTCAGAAGGGCACCAGAAAGCACAAGCTCATGGCAGAAGGGGAATGAAAAGGTGAAGTGCATTTGAAGAGCTATTCAGGTGTCAGAAATAAACATTGAGTCTTGTACTATAAGGCCAGAAGTGACCTGGCCGTTTCTTTGGGAGCTTGTCACCTGGATTATGTCAATGTGCTGCTGTCTTGGAAGCTGGGAGACACATGGGTCAAATCCTAACTAAGTTTGTTTTCAGAATGTACATGTTAAAATAGTAGAGTGTAGGAGTCTTGTTCTTCTAAGGAGAGACATTGGCATCCTTCTGGCAGGCTGGGAAGGTCTGAATTACATCAAAGTGAAGTCCGTTCCTGCTGCTTCTTCACAGCACCAGATGTGGAAGCAACCAAAGATTCATTTCCATCTCTGCCGTGGGATGTGCTGTTTGTGCTGCTGACGTTCCAGCTGTCGTTAAGGCTGTGTTCTCAGCTGGCTGGGAGTGGCAGAACAGGGCCGTTGCTGGTATAACAAAACATGTTTTTGCTGGCAGCCCCTGAATCTCAGCTCTTGCAGGCTGCCCCACGCTGTAAATTAGCTTCTGTTTCTGCTTGGCAGTTGGCACTTGGTTCATTTGTAGATGCTAATTGTACTCTGATGTTATCAACAGCAGGTAATTGAAAAGGGCTTGATGAATTACTTAATTTCTCTTAATAGCTGAGTCTTCAGAAGCTGAATGAAGGAGATAAGGTGAGCTGGAGAAAACAAAACAGTCCTAGCTTTCTAATTACTGTTGCAAATCTCCTCCTTTACACAAATTAGGGTAAATGTGTGAGGCAAAATAGGTTTGTGAGGCAAAAGCACTTGCGGGGTACTTAGCGTTAAAGAACAGTGAGCATTGATAACATTTCTTTTAGTGTGACAGAGCACCCAACAGGCAAGAGGGTTTGGGGGGATGAAGCCTTGCATCTGGCTTGCTGTAACGTTTATGCTTTTGTGCGGAACAACAGCAGATGCCTCTAGCAAAGCACAAACTATATCCTCCATCTCTGCTGCCAGCATGGTGCTGGTCCCAGGGAGATGCAGAGACGTGATGGATCCACCGGTCTGGGGCAGGGGTAGACGGGCCCCTGTGGAGGA
Source organism: Falco cherrug (assembly GCF_023634085.1). Lineage (NCBI taxonomy): Eukaryota > Metazoa > Chordata > Aves > Falconiformes > Falconidae > Falco > Falco cherrug. Next base: position 99,409,889 of record NC_073697.1, read on the forward strand.
GCAGGACCTCATGTTGTCCAGGCAGGGAGCAGGATGAGGGGTGAACTCTGGGTCCTTGGTGGAGGAGATGGAGATGTCCTTGGTTGTGCTTGGGGAACACACGGGCTTCCCAGCTCATGGTCAGGACTGAGGGAAAGTTCCTCTTGCTGAGAAGTTTAACTTGATGTGTTTTGTTTCCAGTGAAAGCTGAGCAGAGGGTGTGCAGGCTGTTCTGATGGCGCAGTCACGGGGAGGTGGCACAGCTGTGTTCAGCCGTGAGTGCCTATAAAGTGAGGTGGATGTGCCCTGAGCAGCCCCGCTCAGGGTCCTTTCCGATCAAAGGGATAGAACCCATTTGATTTGCTTCCCCTCCGAAGCACTTGCTGCTTCCTGGAGAATTGCCCCGATTCTCTCTGAGCAAATCCAGGAAACTGAGGAGATGCAATCTGGGCAAATGGAAGCTGTCACTTGGTTTTGGTTTTCTTCCCTGTGTCGGCGTAGTGATGAGCCATCTTGGGTTTTCCGTATTGTCTCCTGCTGTTTTTGTGAGCCCTTTGCCATTGGGCAGACCACAGCTCTTTTGCGAGGAGGAAGCTTGATTCAGTTCTGTGGTATTTCTTCTAATTGCTTGTATGTTCAAAGTAGGCTTTCTTGTGCTACTCTGCATCATAAAAAAGAAAACCCAACAAACTGAACACAAATGTTGAGGCAAAGTGGGCTTAGCAGGTCACTGCAAGTGCTAATACTTGCTGTAGGTGCTTTGCATCATCTTAGAATAAAACAAGCGCTACTGCAAAAGGAAGCAACTTGCTCTTGTTCCTCAGCCTTCATGGTGCTTGTGGTTTAAATTCTCTTACCCTTTTGCAGTCTCAGAATCAGTCAAGTTGGGCCTAGAAAAATTCATCTTAATATCATTATTAATCTTACAGCAGCTTTGGATTTAGTGATTCCAGGGATTTTTGTTTAAAAAAAAGAGGGCAAGAGTTTTGGTGCAACGGAGAATGTTTTTCTTGTGTTGGATATAAGCCTAAATATAACTTTCAGTTGGTATGCTGACTCAGCCGCCCTACACTCCATATTAGAATAGTTTTCCTAGCTTCTGAGTGCAGGATCTCACGTTTCAGCCGTTATTTGGCTATAGTTTTATGTCTCCTCTGTCAGAGTTAAGTTATACTGGAGAAAGAGAACATGCAGTTCTTGTTGAGGAAGCCTATTACTGTTGTTTAAAATGCATCCAGTACCAATTAAAAAGTCAAGTCTTAATTGTCTCTTTCATCTAATCCACATGCAAAACAAAACCTCGTCAAAATAACCATGCTGACAGGCAAAAAAATGTGTCTAAATGTGTGTTTCCAAGCCAGAATGTTAGAGTTGGCCTCTTTGCTGAAGCAACAGACATTTTCTGTTTGCATTTCACTGATTTAGATGGAAGACTCTCTTAAGTGTACTATCTAATGCTGAGCAAGACAGGCACGGAATATAACATAGCCCAGCTGCTGCAGTGCTCTGCAGGGAGATATAATGCGCTCTGTGACTCAGTAAGCAGAAGGTAATGGACTGAGGGCAAGTCACAAGTTATCAAGCCCTTCACAACAAGGGGATGTGGAGTTTAACCAGAAGTCTCAGATTGTCAACTTTTGCAAAGCAGATGGTGTTTCCAAATGCCAAGGCTCCATGTAGAGAGCTGGCTTTTCAGCCTCTGCAGCTCGTGAGGGTTCCCTTTGCTCCCTCAAAGAGAAGGGGACACTTCAGATTATTAGTAAAACTCAGTCTCTCCCTTGGTGCTTAGCATCTTCACAGTTCCAAGAGAACTTCTGTGCCTGTCTTCACGTGCTTGGGTGTGTTGCCCAACGGTGCGAGGTATTTTCTCTTGAAGCATTTTTGCAATTGGGATAAAAAAATGGTTACGTTTGGTCGTGTCTTCCCCGATGGCTGAAGAACTGGCTAACTCGCCCAGGACTCCTTTCCCTTATCCCTGCCCGCTCACAGGTGCACTCATCCAGCCAGCAGCGTTGCAGTGGAGCGCGCGTCAGACGATGGGTGCCATTAGGCTCTCCTGTCCGCACCAAGGAGGGGCTGGGACATGGTTCTCCCACCACATGGGTGAGCTTCAGAACCACTTCTGCTCTGTTTCAGCTTTCAGCATGTTCATATTTCATTCAGAAAGAGCAGGTTCAGTCAAGACCGGTGTTAGCTCGGTGTGAGGTGAAAGCTGTGGTGCAGCAGTGACCCCGGCACGACGCAGAGCTTTGTTCTGCACTGTTGGCTGATGCTAGCAGGAGGCTGGAGGTCCCTTTGACTTCTGCTGTAACCACCCGCCAGGCTCCAGCGCAGGAGCTGCAAAGGCTCTTTGTTCCAAAGTTAGGCTGACAATTTCTCTCTCACATTGCTGATTTGTTGCCTGAATTGGAAAAATCGGTGATTTGCGCAGGCAGAATGTAACTTTTATGATTATTTTGCTGATGTCTTATACAGGTTGCTACATGGTTCTAACTGTATTCATCATTAAGGAAAGAAAACTTGGGAGTTAACGTAATTTGTGCTGGGTTTGGTGCTTTACGCTGTATAAGGCAGTAAAGGCCATCTCTGGCCATCTCCCCTCATGTCTGCTGGGTTCTTGTCTTGGGTCTGTTCTACTGTATCCTTCGTGTGCTTTTCCGGAGTGTAGCCTAGCTGCTTGACCAGAAGGCTATCTTGTACTTTGAAATCAATAATTGTAGCTGTAAGAATGAGTCAGAACGCTGATGTTTTGAAGTGACAGTGTGTTTCTGGATCCTTCTTCCTTAAGTGCCACAACAGATGGGTGACAGCTTGAGCAAACTAATACGATAGCAGGCTCCATGGGTGAAGAGAGCACAGCTTTGTTCTCTGTTATGCTGCTTGGTTTTGTCCTGGGTATCTCCTGGTAAACATTTGCTCACTGTTTTTCTCCTTTCTTGGCAGTAAAGAGGCTGACTAAATCATTTAGAACTGTGAAGGCTTCATCTCCCATCCATCTACGAACCTCATTTTTGTCTGTTGAGGAATGCACAAAGAGAGAATATATTTGGTAGGTGATGATTTTGGAGTCTGAGTCAGAACATTTCCTTCGTGGGCCATCCTTTGTAACTACCCCTGGCAAATGCTGGAAACATACCAGGACGTGCTGTGTGGGGTCTCTTATCAGGTTCCTTTTTTCCTAAAAGCAACTTGAATTTTTTAGATGAAATTCTGGGAATTTGCTCGAGCAGGGCTCCTGACAGAGAGCAGCCTTTCTGGTGGACATAGTGTCCAGGGTGAAATTCCATCCACAGCCTCTCCAGAGAGCAGCACCATAAGCTGTTGCAGTAACTTGTTGCCCTGATCTCTAGGATGAATTTTACTTCTCTGGCTGCCATTTGCCTTTCAAAGCCATGCTCTGTGTCTGACTTGCCATCTTCTTCTCCCACTTTCCTTCTCCTTCATGCAGGACAGGAGAGGTTGGTGTCCTGGCGCAGGAATTCCTAGTATCTCCAGCGCCAGGGACTCCTTTTCTTGCCTGTCCTCCAGTATGAAGTGGGAGAGTCCGGGTTGGGTCAGCCTCTTTCTCCATTGTGAGTTGCTCCATGTTGAGAGAGAAAGGTAATTACTGTGAGTGTAGGACGTCTCGCTAGCATCCACCACGCCTGTGGACACACCACCTGAGCTGTCAATGGCATTTTAATGGTCACCACTGTGCACTGACTTCTCTTGTTCCTCACAGTGAAGGGGAGTTTCTTCAGGGTGCCTAGGCTTTGAGGCTGAGCTGTGGCATTCTGTCTGCTCACTAGGGCCTCTTCCATGACCTGGGAAACTGGAGATGTTTCCTTCTCTGTCAAGTTAGCTGAGTATTTGCCAAAATAATCTCCAGTACTACCAGAGATGTTGATCTGTGGAGGGTAAGAGAGCTGAGATGGAAGAATAAGGAGAGGAACTTTGTGACAGGAGTGGGATTCGTGTCTTAAGGCTGGTGATCCACGTGTGGCCAGAGGAGCCCCTGTCTGATCGAGCATCTTGTGCTCTGCACACGGCAGTGCTCTGGCCTGAGGACCGTATTGGCTAATGGATACACTGGTACAAGAGCTGTTTAGAAGGATTTTTTGGGCACAAGAGAAATTGTAAGCTAAAGTACGGATTTAACACCAAGCTCCTGATGTTATCTCTTAATACTTTTTTTAATGTACTAGCTGCTAAAAGCAGGAACTTGCGTTCCATGCTGCTCCAACACCTCTTGCGGGCAGGCAGCTTTGCAGCTGTTTCTGTTGACCTAAATTTTCCAATGTCAAATGCCATGTGGACAACAGAAACAGCAAATGGCAGGCCAGACCTGCCTGGGTGTCATCTTGGTTTCTAAGGTATCAGCGTGGAAGCTGATCTAGTTTTGGGGAGATGGGTATTGAAGAAAGTAACTATTGCATGTTCCAGACCAGCAGAATCCCTTGCAGCCCAAAATGAGCCTCTCTTTTTTCCTAAGAGACATCTGGTCTGTTTCTTGCAGTTATTTTGTTGCCAAAGATTGCAGTGAAGGAGCTTGTCCTGCAGGACATGGGAAAGAATGTGAAACAACCAGGCTTCACATGGCTCACAGATAAAACATACATGAAACTAGTAGAAAGGTGTGGAGTCAGCATCCCCTCTGAGCCAGCCAGTGTCTGCAGTCCAGGGCCACGGTTGTCTCTGGTTTTGGCAGGAATTTTGTTTAAGTGTGTAGCTGAGGAGAGCCTGAGGTTAGGAAAACACAGTGGCCATTCAATGGGAGGGAGACAGGAGGATGCTTAGAAATTAGGGCTATGAATGTGCTTTTAGAGAGGCTTGCTGAGGAGCTCCTTCACATCCTGCAGCAGCCACTTCTGCCTGGGATGCTGTTGATGAAGTTGTGACTGGGTGGTGTGAGTGTTTTTGAGAGGGTGGTAAGCGTTTTTGGGAAGGTGGCCTAAAAGCCAAGAGTCTGCGTGCTTGCAGCACCGTGCCAGTGCAAGCAGCAACTGGGAGGCAAACAGCGTGTTTTTGAGGCAGCGTGTGCTTCAGCAGTAAGGGATGTCCATGTTCTTGGTGTAATTCTTTGGCCCGTGAGTGGTTGCAGCTGGCCTCAGGTACTCTCCCAGAAAAGCTGTAGAAACACAAGAGTTACCAGGGGAATCGGTGGTTAAACCGAGAGAAGTGAAGGATGCCTCCTGGGGTGCTGCATCCAGTCTGCTGGTACTGCACATGCCAAGTCACACAAATACCAGGATTCGTAAACTGACCACGAGCCATTGCAATGGTAATGTACTGTTTGCTTGGCTGCTCTGGAGCCTTGGCACTCTGAGGGTGAAAACAATTTCTAGGGCTGATGCCCCTCTTTGTTTACACCAGCATCGGTCTGTGAATCAGTTAACTCTTCAGTGTCCAACAGGAATCACATTTGGATTTCTTGTACTGGAAATACATCAGTTCACTGGATCACTCTGTCTCATTTCCATGTGATGACTCCCTGGCCTTGTAGTCCTGGAGTGCATGTCTTTGCATAGTTTACTGCTAATTTTCATCACCCCATTCTTGTTGCTGTGGTACGTAAGGCTATCCAGTCCTTCCTCCATAATAATCCCATCCTTCTCTGTGTCAGCAGTGCTTCTTAACGGGTTTCACAGCATATCTTGAATAACGCTCCCTTCCTTTGTGCCAAAGTCACCACTAAAAATTTTTGATAAGGTTTGTCTTCATTTCTGCTCTCTGACTCGTAATTAAGAACCACCTCACCACAGAACAAGAACATCACAACAAAAAAGATTTGCTTTTAACCTGTTTTCTGTCCTCTCTCTCCCTTTTACGGTCACTTCAAACTGAGTGCTTCCCCGCACCTGGTTCCTCCGAGGAGGAGCAGCGGTGCTGGTGGAGAGCAGCGGCATGTCTGGTCTCCATGAGGAATCTGTCCGTTTAGCAGTAAGTGATTAGGAAAAGCTTGCTCGCTCCCTTAATCTGGACATGCCGGGATTTCGGGGTGTTTCCGATGAGCGTGTGTTAGCTCTCAGAGGGGGAGCCCACTGCGTTGGCTGCCGGTGCTGGGGTCCAGGCACCCCGGGGTGCTGGCTGGGAGGGATGCCGTGCTGGGGAGGCAGGCTGGGAGCGCGGGCTCCCTGGGCAGCACTGGTTCTGCCTGCATCCAGCTCAGACACCTCTTGCTGTTCCAGGAGAAAGATTGAGCAAATTCTTAGTTTGTGAAGCAATGAGATGCTTTCAAAGAGACTGTTTTTTGCAGTTTCTAAGTTACATCACTTTGTGCCCCGTCCCAGTCCACCCCCAGTAATGACTTTGTGCTTTTTCCGCAGAACGGGGCGGTCTGTCTGGCGAGCGCTGTGCCGTGCGTGGCACTGTGGCTGTGCGCTGAGCCCCGGCTCTGCCTCTGCCTGCAGATCAGAGGTGGGGGGCCAGAGTATCCACGTGGGGTCACTTAGCTTGGCTCATCCTGTCCGTGCTGCCACCACCTTCCCTCGCCATGCTGGAGAGAAACATCAGCATGCGTCAGCCAGGGACGCAATAGCTAACGCTCATCAGTTAAAGCCACAGGCTCGTTGGAGCTGAGGAAGGATTTGGCCAGGAGCTGGACTAAGGCACCAGGGAGCCAGTCCCTCCTGCCATGAGCGCTGGCTTTGATCACAATTGCCGTGCAGGGGGAGGGAAACGAACTGTCAGCAGCAACCAAGCATTTGCCATTTTCATCCTGTTTTGTTCTGCCCGTGTTTTCTAAATTGCCTTCTCCTGAAGCCTCATGTTAGTTGGAAAATGAGCAGAATTTTTGAATGACTGACTTTGATAGAAAGACAAGTAATCCAGCCAGAGTGCCTCACGCTGAGGTAATGGAACTTAGGTTTTCAGTCCTGCATGAGTTTAAAAAATGAATCTGCGAGGTCCAAATTGCCTCAGGAAAGCAAATCTTGGCTGTCATGTTCCAGGCTCACTTGGAAAGCCTCTGTCTACAAATTTCTCTTTAAAAGTACTGACAAAAAGTAGGCTGATGCGCAGGGCCAATGACAGCATGCTGTGCTTGCCAGTGGCCGGGGCAGGCAGTTGCTTCCTGACCCTCTACATCTCTTCCTTCCCACACACTGGTTGCGATATGGAGTTGGAAATTGGAAGTTGTTTTCTTTTAGGGGCAGAGAAAGACCTGACGTTGTCTTCAGGTATCGAGTAACTGTGGCGAACCTGCAGGGTCTGTGCTTCCAGGGCCGCCTCTGGTGGCTTCTTCAGGATTGTTTGCAAAGGAGCCACATGTATTAGCACAGAGCTAATTGAAGGATAAGTTGGGACATTAGGAGATTCAGAGCTCTGGTTCCATGTCTCGTAACAAGTACAAGATGGTGTGACTGGGATGGAAAAGTGAGTGGGAGTGCTTTCTTGCTGAGCCTCTTGGGTGTGAGCACTGGAGTCACCAGATATCACGGATGGGGGAAAAAAATAGCATAATTTAAAAAGAAAATGGGCATTTTGTAAGGCCAGACCACCCAGTTGTTGTGGTGAAGGGATGCTTCATGTGTATTATGAACCCTTCTCTGGGATTTGCCCGTCAGGAGCGAGGAGGCAGTTTGTTTGAGAAGGGCCGTGTCGGGGTGCTGAGGGGAAGGGATGGGTGCGGGGCAGGGGGGGCCTGAGGAAGGGGCTGCGTCGTGAGCTGCTGAGGGCCGGCTGCACGAGCATCCTGGCCTGGCAGGGTGTTGTGGAGGAGTGTTTTTGTTGAGCCCGTTTCTGTATTTTTCAGGAATCATTCACCAGATGAAGGGCGACTATGACACTGCGCTGCGGCTGCACAAGACCCACCTGTCCATAGCTCAGGAGCTCAGCGATTACGCGGCCCAGGGCCGGGCCTACGGCAACATGGGCAACGCTTACAACGCTCTCGGCATGTATGACCAGGCTGTCAAGTACCATCGGCAGGAGCTGCAGATTTCGATGGAAGTAAATGACCGTGCCTCTCAGGCATCTACGCACGGGAACTTGGCAGTTGCCTATCAAGCGCTGGGTGCCCATGACCGCGCGCTGCAGCACTACCAGAATCATCTCAACATCGCGCGGGAGCTGCGGGACATCCAGAGCGAAGCGCGCGCCCTCAGCAACTTAGGCAACTTCCACTGCTCACGAGGAGAGTACGTGCAGGCAGCCCCTTACTACGAGCAGTACCTGCGCTTGTCCCCAGAGCTGCAGGACATGGAGGGGGAGGGGAAGGTTTGCCACAACCTTGGCTATGCCCATTACTGCCTTGGGAACTACGAGGAAGCCGTCAAGTACTACGAGCAGGATCTTGCCTTAGCAAAGGATCTTCATGACAAGCTGAGCCAAGCCAAAGCCTATTGCAACCTGGGCCTGGCCTTCAAAGCCTTGATGGACTTCAGCAAAGCAGAGGAGTGTCAGAAGTACCTGTTGTCACTGGCCCAGTCTCTGAACAATTCCCAGGCCAAATTCCGAGCTCTGGGAAACTTGGGGGATATTTTTGTCTGTAAAAAAGACGTAAATGGTGCAATAAAATTTTATGAGCAGCAGTTGAGCTTAGCCCATCATGTTAAAGACAGGAGACTGGAAGCCAGTGCGTATGCAGCCTTGGGCTCTGCATACAGAATGGTACAGAAATGTGACAAGGCTTTAGGTTACCACACACAGGAGCTGGAGGTGTACCAGGAGCTGGGAGATATGCCGGGTGAATGCAGAGCACACGGTCACCTTGCTGCAGTATATATGTCACTTGGGAAGTACACCATGGCCTTCAAGTGTTACGAAGAACAGCTGGAGCTTGGGCAGAAGTTGAAGGACCCCAGCATAGAAGCTCAAGTCTATGGTAACATGGGCATTACCAAGATGAACATGAATGTCATGGAGGAAGCTATCGGCTACTTTGAGCAGCAGCTGGCCATGCTGCAGCAGCTCAGTGGAAATGAATCCGTGTTAGATCGGGGCCGAGCATATGGGAACCTGGGAGATTGTTACGAGGCTCTGGGAGATTTTGAGGAAGCTATAAAGTATTACGAACAGTACCTGTCTGTGGCTCAAAGCTTGAACCGTATGCAAGACCAGGCAAAGGCCTACCGGGGCTTGGGCAATGGGCACAGGTAAGGAGCGCTCCGTCTGTATTCTAATGACAGACAGTGGAGTACAAGTACAAATGGATGTGTTGTGTTACTGATGGGGGGTGTTTGTGTGGCTACTGTACACGTGCACGGGGATGTGGCCCAGGAGCGAGTAGTAGAGTCCTCTGGGTGCTGGGGACTGTGCTACCAGCAAAAATAACGAAGCGGTGTTGCTCTGCCCTGAGAGGAAGAGAAGTTTATAGGGTAGCAGAAGAAGGAGATTGATTCAGAGGTACCAGGGTTGTCTCTTGGGGGGAGATTTGTTTCTGCCTCAAAGCTTTGAGCTGGTCTCTAGAGGAAATGGCAAGACATCTCCTTCCAAGAAAATACTGGCAAAATAAATGCTGCCGTTTTCTTCCCTTGTAGGGCTATGGGAAGTTTGCAGCAGGCTTTGGTGTGCTTTGAGAAGAGGCTTGTGGTGGCACATGAGCTGGGGGAGGCATTTAACAAAGCCCAGGCTTACGGGGAGCTGGGGAGCCTGCACAGCCAGCTGGGGAACTACGAGCAAGCCATTTCTTGCCTGGAGCGCCAACTCAACATTGCTCGAGAGATGAAGGACCGAGCTCTGGAGAGTGATGCTGCCTGCGGCCTCGGTGGGGTCTACCAGCAGATGGGGGAGTACGACACAGCCCTGCAGTATCACCAGCTCGACCTGCAGATTGCGGAGGAGACCAACAACCCCACTTGCCAGGGCCGGGCGTACGGCAACCTGGGCCTGACCTACGAGTCCTTGGGCACCTACGAGAGGGCGGTGGTTTATCAGGAGCAGCACCTCAGCATTGCAGCACAAATGAATGACCTTGTAGCCAAAACTGTGTCTTACAGCAGTCTGGGGAGGACTCATCACGCCTTGCAGAACTACTCTCAGGCTGTGATGTACCTGCAGGAAGGTAAGAGGCTGAATTGTGCAATGCAGCATGTAGTGGGACGTGCGGTGGGGTAGGAGGGAGGCCTGAAGGCATGGAGACATGCGAGGTCCTGTGAGCGTGGCACTAAGAGGATGTGTTTGACAGTAGCCTTTGATGCAAGAGCTCTTGCAGGCATCCATAGCTACTGTTGAGCACCTGTGTGAGTAGCTGCCCAAGCGGGCTGTTATGGTCAGCCTGCCACGTCACTCGGAGCCTTCCTGGCGTACTGTAGACAAAGCATTGCAAAGCTCAATCTGTGCCTTCCTGGGGGCATCTCGGCTAGCTCTGAGCCTGAGTCCAGGCTGCATCTGGCAGAGGCTCTTTATAAAGCTCTTCTGTGCCTGAGCCTAGAAGCTGTAAACCTTCTGTATAAATAGCATTGCATGCCAGGAACTGGCTCTGGGAAAACCACAGCAGGTTGTGATAGATCTCTCTGATCCTGAGAGCAGGTCTCAAACCTTTGTGTGCGCCTTGCTGTGTGCCTTGCCGATAGCCACCTGGCTTGTCCTTCTGTGTTCAAGTGGGAGTGAGACCAGGTGGGTGAGTGTCCTCTAAGCTGTGAGTGAAAATAAGTTGTGTTTGATAGGGAGGTGAGGGAGGTGCAGCCCTCGGTGTGTGGAAGCCATCTGCCACTGCTGAGTGCAGGGGCCAGTGCTGGCTTGTGAGTTGTGCTGCTGCAAGGGATTCCTGCATGCAAGCAGCATCTGCTCAAGGTGGTAGCTCTGTGATGGAGTGGATGAGCAGTGTAACTGTAGTGTATGAAGCTGGAAGCCGAAGGATTAATTACATCAGTTAGTCTGGTTTTCCTGAAACTGACCTTGGCAGGATTCCAGAATGCTGAGGGAATTCAATTAAGTTGGAAGGGGAGAAATTAAATACAGCTCCTTCTCCTGGTGTGACACAGCATTCCTGAAAAGCCTGTAAGTACTAGCTGCTGCTGAGCTGCGTGGTCACGGCCTGGGCCCCCGCTCCCTAGTCCATGGGAAACCTGAGGTGCCTAAAGAGGACGGAGGTGTCCCTGTTGTCAGCCCAGCCCACGGAGGCGAGAGGTTTGGAGCGTGGTGGCAGTGGGGACAACACAGAAGGTGCTTCTGGAAGTGAAACAAGCTCCAGATTGTTCACTCCGGGACCCTGCCCTCTGCTCTGGCTCAGTACATAAACCATGCGGAGCCTGCCAGAAGGCTGGGGAGAGCTGGTGGGAAGTGAGCCAGTAATGTGGCAGGAGGTGTATTTTCTGGAAGTTTGGCAGCTCAGTGTGATTTTGTTTGTCTGTGTGGCTTTCAAGGTTTAGAAGTTGAACTGCCCGGAAGGGGCTTACTTACTCAGGGGACTGCATCTTCACCTCACTTAGGGGGGTCTTGGTCCATGCACACGTCTGTCCTGCTGAGGCACCTCTCACCAGTGCCAGTTCCAGTGTCAGCAGCGCTGGCACTGCCCTGCTCGGCATCCCTCCACTCGGCAGCTCCCCGGCTGCCTCTGCCTGCCGCCGAAGCCCCCAGGGCCTGCTTGAGCCCCCAGCCCGCTGGGGCAGAAGTGCTGCAGTGGGCTGCCAGAGCCCCTTCCTCTCTCTCACTCTGACTGCCTTGCAGGACTGAGGCTGGCAGAGCAGCTGGGACGCAGGGAAGATGAAGCCAAGATCCGCCACGGCCTCGGCCTCTCCCTCTGGGCGAGTGGGAACCTGGAGGAGTCTCAGCACCAGGTATAAGCTCCATGCTGGGGGGCTTGTGTTCTCTGAGCCCTTCGGGTTGTTCCTGTCCTTGGGAGGAAATGTGTGGTGCGTGTGAGGTGCTGAGCTGACCCAGGCCCGTGTGCCTCCCTGCTCCATCCAAAGTCACCTTCCCTCTGCCAGGGATGCTGCCATCCCGGGGGGCTGTCTGAGGCAGACCCCCTGCCTGAGGGTATGTTTCTCTGGGTACTCCTGCCCTCCCAGCAGTGCTGTGTCTGTAAGGAAGTCACCGTAGCTGTTTTCTCCCCCCAGCTGTACCGGGCCTCGGCACTGTTTGAAACCATCCGACACGAGGTGCAGCTGAGCACAGATTACAAGCTGTCACTCTTCGACCTGCAGACATCCTCCTACCAGGCCCTGCAGCGAGTACTTGTCAGTCTCGGTAAGAGATGCTGTCATATGTGAGTCTGAACTCCAAACTCATACAACGAGTTCAGCTGAAGTTGCAAGGAGGGAGTTCATGATACATCCTTCACTCCCCATCTGTCTGACACAGCACAGCATTTCCTTGCTGGGACAGAAATAATGGTGTTCTGCGTCGGGTCTGAGGCACCTTTGGATCGTCTCTCTTGCTTCTTCCATTTGTTTGCCTTGCTGTGGCTTGTTTTCCCATACATTGTGTTATTGCCTGCAGCCAAGATGATCTGTGGGACTGTATGCCAGCTCGGAGGCTACTCTTTCCAGAAATAAGTGCTGTGACCCTGCTTCCCCAGGTTTTAGTTTGGGTTGGGATAGCAGCTGTCCCTGCTCCTGCACGTTGCACTGCAGGCCACGTTAGTGTCAGGTCTGACAGATGGCTTTGTCTTTTCAGGTCACCACGATGAAGCATTGGCAGTAGCAGAGAGAGGACGAACGAGGGCATTTGCTGACCTGCTTGTGGAACGTCAGACTGGGCAGCAGGACTCTGATCCCTATTCTCCAGTGACCATTGACCAGGTCCTGGAGACAGTGAATGGCCAAAGGGGACTTGTTCTCTACTACTCACTGGCAGCAGGTTATCTGTACAGCTGGCTGCTGGCTCCTGGGGCAGGTGAGGTCCTTTTTGGAGATGAGAGCCTGTGAGCAAGCCTTACAAAGGGCGGGTTGTTGTCATTTGTAGCTAGGAATTAACCGGAGACCAGAGTGAATGTATGAGGGAATCCTTTCCATCTAGTACCTTAAAGCTGAATAGACTGAAAACTGTCATAGCCACAGCAGTAATGACTTAGAAGTGCTTGTTCAGGGCTTTGATGTTCACCTGGAGATGGAGATGTTTCACACGTTTAATATTTCCATTTTTCAACCTCCAATCTGTATATATTTCCCACAGGGCAGAGCAGTAATGAGATTCCGAGTATGTTGGCTCTGTGAGAATCTTCTAGGCACAAGAATCCCTACTTTAATTATATTTCTGTGCTTTATCCTTCCAAAAGCTTTTGACATTTATTCACTGAAGTGGATTGCAGAAAACAGAAGGGCGTCCCCACTTCCTGATATGCCATTGAACTGCCTGATCTTCTGAGTTCTCCTCATATGAATGTGGAAACACTTATCACAGAGGAGCAAGGAGGATTAATTTGCAGAGGATTGCTTTTTGCAGGCAGCTGTTGTTCATTATCTAATAAAGTGATGACTGTAAATTTTCATGAGTTCTTTCTGGATATAATGTAATAATTGCAGCCCTTCACCATGACAAAGCTAAAGAGATAAAAAGCACTATTTAGACTGCACCAAAAATTCCTTGGGAAGGGAAGCAAACATTCACACATTTCTGACTTCAGATGGGATGGCAGTGACTGAAAGAGACGCTGTTTGGGGGCTTTTTGCAATGTTGCATGTGTAGGTGTGAGATGGTGTTGTCGTGCTACGCATCTAGTCACTAATTGGCTCTTCAGGCCTGCAGTTTGCACAATAAGCTATAATATTAACACAATTAATAATAATTAAAATTATATGGATCAGAAGTGTAGGGTTTGCCACTAGGCTTCATGACCAGTCTCCTCCTTGCTGAAACTGGGTCTGGTAGAAAAGCAGTTGCATTCTTCAAGTACATGGGTTTGTGACCCCCTCCTTGAAGGCACTGCCAGGTGTCAGAAAGAAGAGGGGCTATGGTGCTTCAAGGGTTCCACTTGAGCAGCTTCGCTGAGGAGCTCTTCAGTAGTGACTCCAGCCCAGCCACGGTGACCTCCTCTTGTTTAATTAGTGCTGTCGGAGAGAGTAGCTTCACTGGCTGGCCAGGATCCTCATTTATCCCAGTGAGATGGTACTTTCAGACCCTCTTCGCCGATTCTGTATTTGCTGCTGTTGCTACAGAAGGAGTTGCTTTATTCCTCCACTCTTCTTAACTGGTTTAATAATTTATGCTGTCAAGGCAAACAGGGCATCCAGAGCAGCCTTTTACTGTTGATCACAGGCTGTAGAATTAATTATATCAGGAAGGATATGCCAGTCTGAGTGGAGTAAGGTTTTATCTGCTGTAATAGTTATATTCTTAACAAAACAGCGAGTGTCCTTTGTCTGGTTTACCCATTGTGAAATGCTGTCTTTATATTTTACTATGCATTAATCCATAATTTTCTTTCTTTGTATAGAATGTATTTTCATGCATATGAGTGAAATGAGAAATCTTTGTGTGATGTGAGAAGGTTCTGCTGTAGTAATAACACTCTTGTTCAGCATTTGAGCCTTGTGTATTCAATTTATGTGATCAGAGGCTGTTAATAGGTATTTTTCATATGCATCTATTGAAATGCGAATTACTCTGGTAGGTGCTTGTATGAAGGATCTGTTTTATAATTTATATGAGAATGCTGCAATAGCAAATGCATTCTGAGCATCACATAAAGGCACTGCTCTGCCTTTGTACCTTTGAGCAATCATCTGCGAAGTACAAAACCAGATTTTAAAAGCAAAGCTGTTACAGACTGCTGGAAAAGCCCTGTGGAGACATGGCATAAAATGCTTTGCCCCAGTTGTACTGGAAATGCCAAATGCTGTGCCATCTTCCTAGGCAGTTGCTGGCAGCATTGTTCCTGCCCTGCAGAAATAACCTCATGATTCTGGTGCCTTGCAGGAATTCTGAAATTCCATGAGTATTACCTGGGTGATAGCCTGACAGAAAATGCCGGGGACTTCCATGAAGCCAACAGCGTGACCCTGCAAACAATAACAAACTCTGCGCTGGAACAGTACATCTCCAGTGTGCGGGAGGCTCTGGGTGTGGATTCCTACTATACCCGGTAAGTTGGCGAGGGGGGTCCAGCATCCTGGTTCCTGCTCTCCCACCTGAAAGCAATTTATAGCAGTTCAGGATGATCTCATTGTCTGAGAACTGAGAGTCAAGAGTAGGGAGGGGCAAATTTTCATTGCAGCAACGAAAAAAAAATGCTTTATTTTTGTATCCATGGCTATTTTTCTGCCAAGTAACTCTAGATGCACATGCAAATAAGGTTTGAACCCACACACTGGGTAGTGAATCTGTAGATTGGATGAGGAGGCAAGTGCCATGTCTGACTGTGTATGGGCAGATTCCATCCTACTTACAGCTTCCAGTGTAATTAATTCCCTTTCAAAGGTTTACTTATGAAAAACTTCAAATACCATAGGAATTCCACTCCCCCTCCAAATATATTCCCTTGTGGCTATAGCTGAGTAAATAATTTACAGTTAATTAATCAGTCTGATGAATTTCAGCAGAGGGAGGAACCTTACTCCAAGCAGTTTTTCAGATAGGTCCCACAACTATGTTTCCTCATTTTTTTCATCCTATGGATTTATCACATCAGGGTTTTTTGCTTATTTATACTCAGTCTCATGATCTCTCATGGTATTTGGTTTGATTTATTGATTGGATGAATATGAATGTAGTTTCTATGCTGATATTTACAAGTAGTTTTTCTCTGAATGCTTTTGTCTGAAAAGCAGAATTGGGGATGTTCCTGTCCTCGTATGTTCTTTGTGGGTGAGGCATACAGGGCAAAGGATTTGGTGACAGTTCAGCTTGCTGTTGTAAGTGAACCTTGCTATGTAGTCATAAATGGCTTTACTTCAGGTGGGTTAGTGACACACCAGCAGTTTACAGGTCTTGTTTACTACTAGTGTGAAGAGGACTTAAAATGTATGTGTTGGCTGACTTGCTAACCATCCCTCAAAACCGGTGTGAGTGGAGGCGCTGGCTCTTTTAGGTTGTACTGTGTTTTAGGTTTTGTTTTTTTTTTTTTCTTTTTCTTCCCCCAGACTGTTGTGTGTTTTTCTGCAGCACCGAGATTTGTGAGTGAAACACTCTTGACTTCCCGAGGCTGTGGACAAATGCCATTTTCCTTGCCCACTTTTGATGGTGAAAGTGCTACCGGTGCCGCCGCAGCCCCACGAGCTGTTAGCAGGCCGTGTTAGAGGCAACCACCCTGTAGACCGCTCTGGGTGCGTGACCCACAGTCCCACAGGCAGTGCACACCCAAGCCTGGTGTTCTACCTAATGATGTTGGCCAAGAGAGACGAAATGATGGCATTGACCCTCGGATCAGTTGTGCTCAGGGTTGTGTGGGCAATTGGGAAGCCATTCAGCTCTCCTAATTAATCCTTGTTCATCTTTTGTTACAGCCACCTTAGGCAGCAAGTGCAGTGGCACAGCTGACGCTGCAGTGGTGTCGCTTAGGGCATTGCTGTGCAGGAGGCAGCAGTAAAACTGAGCTGCGCTTTGCAGTCTGCTCACAAGCAGTGTCCTTGGCTTCCGCCCCGTGACGCTCACACCTTAATCTGACAGGAAAGGAATTTTCGATCAGATCAAAATAAGAACATAACCCCAGGCCTCAAGTTTCCCATTACGTGTTTCAACTATGCAGAATGGTACCAGATTTCCCGACTGCTTTTCCCCAGGGCTTGCTGCAGTCTCTCACTGACAAATTAATTCTCCCTTTGGGGTAGGGGGGACATGACACTTGCTTATGTTACGTCCCCAGTACCAGTAATGAAATCGGTTGCAGTCAGCTGGCTGGGTTTGAAGCTCTGAGAGGGCTGTGGACACATGTGCTCAGCACAAACAGTGAGTCCCTCCAGTTTTTTTCCTTCATGGGAGCATCGGATGCTGGAAGGGAGTTGGAAGCCATCAGAGGTTCTGGGCTCAGGCCTAGTAGATTGCTTTTGTCCTTTTTCACTGATTTCAAAGTAAACTAAAGAATGTGTGTCTGCTGGGATGCTGAGTGTGTCCTGAAAGTTTTGCAGGGCAGGATGGGCTCAGGCTGTGGTGACACATTCTCATGGTTTTACTTTTCTTCAGGGAACTGAAGAGAAAGCTCTGCCTAAGATTCTTCCCCCTGCCCCCTATCACTCATCTCCTCAGTAGAACAGGGGGTGGGGTGGGGGAGAAAATAAGACGGAACCCTTATGGGTCAAGATAAAGGCAGTTTAATTGAGCAATAGCAAAAGTTGTGTGTGCAGAAGCAAAGGAAAACAGAAGATGTTATTCTCTACCTCCCATCAGCAAGCGATGTTCGCCCACTTCCCGGGAAACAGGGTTCAGTGCATGTAGCGATCGCTCTGGAAGATAAACATTAGAAATTACGAGTGCCTCCTGCTTCCTCCTCCTCCTCTCTCTTAACTTTCATATCTGAGCAGACGTCATATGGTGTGGAATATCCCTTTGGTCACTTTGGGTCAGCTGTCTTGGCTGTGTCCCCTGCCAAGCTCCTGCCCGCCCCTCAGCCCAGCGGTGAGGGGGGAAGGTTGGAGGGACAGCCCTGGTGCTGTGCCAGCCCTGCTCAGCTGTAGCCAAAGCACTGGTGCGTTATCACCACCTTGCTAGCTGCCAGTGCAAAGCACAGTGCTCTGTGGGCTGCTGCGGGGCTCAGCCAGACCCGGTACAACCAGAAAAAAATACTGGATTTCTGAAGGTTTGGGGAAAAGTGACTGTGTCTAATAAATCAGTGGTGTACAGAGCCAGGCATATCTTTGCTTCCCGGTGCTCTGGCATTGCTAGTCCGGGGAATGCACGTGCTGGGGTCCCCAGCCTGGCCTCCTGCTCCTGGAGCCTGTTTCTGGGCTTGGGCCAGCTTGAGGAATTGTTTCAAAGAGCCACTGCCAAGCTGCTTAGTACGAGCCCTGGATTGCGAGTCAGGAATCAGCACTGCATACTTCGTGTGCGACCTCGGAGGCCTGGCCGAGCCTTGCTGCTGTTGTCCAGCTTCTCCGAAGGAGAAGGCAGCTCTCCCGCCTTGGCCCACTGCTGCAAATGTGAGCAGCAACAAAATGGCGCTGCCTCTCTGGCTTGCCGTCCATCGAGGGGACTGCTTGAGGTGTCCGCCATGGGGCTGTCCACCCTGCTCTTGGGCTGGAAACGTTCCCTTCTGCAGTACCCCGCTTCCCTGGCGAGACCATGAAGGCTTTGGGACCTCTGGGGTTCGGGTGTGGGGACAGGGCAGCGTGACACGGGGCCGCAGGCGGCTGCGTGCACCTTCTCTGTGCTGCCGGGCAGGACGCTGAGGCTGTGCAAGGGCAGCGCGGCCGGCCATCCCGCGCTGGCTGCACAAGGGCTTAAACAGCAGAGAGTTCGAGCAGAAATAACGTCTTCCTGTTCAACCGTAGAAAATGCTGAAAAGCAGCCACTCTTCCTGCTGGTCCAGGAACAGCTGAGATAAAAGAATTGTCACACTTTTAAAACTGTCAAGAAAAAAATCTGCAGAATGACACTGGCTGGGCCTCGCATGATTTCAGCTCAGAGTCGTTGGCCAAGAAAGCTCATTAAAGTAAAAAAAAAAAAAAAAAAGACAAAAAAAAAGAAGGATCTGTATATTGGTGCGCTGCTTGGAAGATTCTTGGCAGCTGGCTAGGCATTTATATGCAATCTGTGAATGGAATTCATTTCCCAATAATTGTCTATATTTACATAATGCCTTCAGGCCCGAGAGCTGTTACTGGTGTTGTAGCCAACGTGGATAAAGAAGTTTGTCACCTGCGCTACCAGAGACAAGCCTGTCCGTAACACTGCCAGCTTGAGAGGGGATCTCAGGAATTTTTGCTGTGTTTTGGGGCGGTTAGATTTGTTGGTGTTTTGCTTTAACATGATGGCTGTTGTGTCAGTCCCCTAAAGAACACAAGGTGCTTTTTCCCCTTCTTTTAGTGGAAATCTGCCCCCAAAACTGCCAGTCACCTGCTACATGAATTAACTTGGGGGTTTCTGCAATCCCTGGAGATTGTTTTAGACACACTGCTGTTATTATTGAAATTAACTTGATCTTCTAAGAGCTAAACAAGTTGTACAGTCCCGGAGTTTTCATGCAGACAAACTGAAGACAGACCAAAATCTATAAGACGCTGCTTCAGAGCACTAAAATCTTGCACTCTATAACCCATAGTGTTTTCTTAAGAGGTGTGAGCAGCCAAATAAAAGCAGATTTGTGACCATATTTGACCTGGCCAGGTTGCAAAGAAGGAAAGTAAACCTCTCCCCAGACCAGAAAAACCTAAAATGAGCCACGCACTGGTCTCCCAGGTGAGAGGAAACTTAGTAAGAAAGAGGCGAAAGATACTGAGATGGACAGTGTGTATCTAGAAGAAAATTTATCTGCTTCACAGCCCTGCTCTCCAAGGAGGGAAGCGATGTCAGAGTAATCCATGTGGTTCTGCACCTAGAAGATCGATAAAGGCGTGGGGTCTGATGTTTAATACCTCTACTGAGGGTTTTCATTCCCTTGAAGTAGCTGCACAGTGATTTTCTTTTCCCTTCTGGTTCTTCTACTGCTATCTATAAACAGTTTTGTAACTACAACACCGATTATCCATAAGCACAAGATACAAAGCGATTTGGAAAAAATCCATACTACTATTCAGAAAACTTCTGGTGAACATGGTGTTTGATCCTGTTTATCTGAGCATGACATTGGAATCTGGAAGTTCCTTTGGAGCATCACTGAGCATTTTGTGTTGCCGTTAGGGAGGACAAGCTTTAGGCATCCGGGGAGAGGAGGGGTTCAGGGATGCAGCCTCGCTAATGCTGACCTTGTAAGTGTTACTGAAATACTGGCAGTATCTGTGATGGGTTTTGAGCATGAACAGGTGAGTTGCTGCTCTCGGTAGCCGAAATGATGGATCTGGCACAGTGAGCCTGCAGTCAGGGTGAACTTAACATGAGGACCCGTTCTTTGTCCTGAGCTCAGTCTGAGCTTGCCATTTTGTGAAGTTACCCACTGATCTCACAAGGGCACTGGCAGGATTGTGTTCGCTGCGTGCTATAAACAGCGTGTGCTGCTGAGATGGGTATGTGCTTAGCTCATAACGCTGAGACAGTTGGAAACCAAAAGGAGTGACAGCCGACTCATCTCAAGCAATCCCCACATCTGCCTGGTTTGGATTCACAGTTGTATCTCACTTGGGTGCGTTTTGGGTTGGTACTTTCTGAAAAGGCGCACAACCTTTTATGATGGTAGAAGTGACTTTCTGAAGGGAAACATTTTTCACAGCCAGTCACATTATTCATTTCACTGTAAGCAGTAACAAACTGCTTGTTAGTCTGGGATTTTTAAGTACTCTGAGAAAGAGCAAAGGGGCTCTCAGCCAGCTGAGTACTCGAAACATAAGGGAACAGACATGCACAGAGGAGTAGCTTCCTTCATATTAAAGCCCTGAGAAGCTACAAGCACATAAGCGCTGCTATCCAAATATTATTATGAAATTATTGCTAATTTAATTTATAAATGGTGCATTTATGAAATGGCTTATCCTTGGTGGTGTCTAGGGTTTTTGAGTTCTTACACAAAATCTGTTCTGAGACTTCTGCTTCTGTTAGCTTCAGTCACACCTTCTGAACTATTTGTTTCGGGTTCTGCTTGAAAATGAGTTGCATGATTCCCATTAAAGGAAATGTCAAAAGTTACTCCCTCCAGCCTTCATGTTGCCTGGGTTTTGCAAATGTGTTCCGGATGTTGGCGCTTCATCCCGTTCTGTCTTGTATGTGCACGTGGCCCATGAGCGTTCTGTTCTTTCTGGGAGAACTGAGTCGCTCCCTCCAAGGTGTGTATACTGACGGGAAGGACAAGAGGGGAAAAACCCAGACTGAATTGGTTCCATCTACCCTTCTCTTAAAGCACCAGGGTGGTGTGGTTCAGATTACATCTCCACGTGTTGATGGTTGAATCTTACCCTGTAGATACGTGTATACACAACTGCAACCTGCAGTTACACCTTGTGTAACAGATTTGCAGATACTGTTTTCAGTTCCATTAATCATTTGTCACCACAGGTTCTCCTACTGGCAAAGGGAATCCTTTGGTCTTTAGGTTCTGGGATGAGTTTTTAGTTTACTGTGATGTCAGCTTCCTCCTCTCTTCGGGGTGATGGTAGTGGTATGTTTTTGGTTAAGGATTCTGGGCTTAATGCTTGTCTCTGAGATCATTGGGCTGGTGTGGTATGATCACAGGCAGAAGCTCTTTCCCCACTTCAAAATTATACGCAGGGAATTAAACAAACAAATCTTGTCTGTTCCATGTGGGTGAACGTCATTTTGTACTTTGAAACTTCTTCCCCACATGGATCAAGTGCTTTCCTACAGCATCGCAGACTGCCACCGTGCTCCAGCACGCCAGACCCCCAGGAGAAGCTGTCATCTGCAGTCCCTGGAACCTGTTCTCTGCCTACCAACAAAGAACAGAGGGATTTAAATATGTACAGCACACATATGAAAACTTCTGTTTACCTCTGAGTTCTCAGTTCATCGTTTGCTTAACTGTGCTGTAGTTGTGTGCTTTTGTGTTCAAATTAAAGTGCCGTTGCCTGCCATAATGCTGTGAGCATGCATGTAGGTACTGTTGCGTCTCCAGAGTGGCACATCTTCCCATTTTCTGCTCCTGGAGAGGAAGAGATGCTGTCACGGGATGTGTCATCAGATTTTTGCTGTGGTGGTGCTCAGTTCCACACTGCAGCCTTCGCTTTCAGCTAGAAATGGTTCCATTCAGCTGGTCTAATTAAGCTGACAAATAGCGCATACTTGCAAAAAGCAGTGGGAGGGACTTCAAAGTCTGCTTGAACTTGTGTTGGGACAGAGTCCTTGCTCTTCAGGGAGAGCATGTGGCTTGCTCTCTTGGGTTCATGAACTCAAGATTTTTGCCTCTTTAAGGAGCTCTGAATACTCATTGTCATTGTTACTCAAAACTGTGCCAGGACTCAAAACCGAGCATGCCTGCAGCTGGAGGAAAAACAGGCAGGAGGCAGCTGCTGACAACCTTTTCTTTGCCTTTTTTCCCTCCCCCTGCCATGGCTGTTGCTCAGCTAGCCCCATTTCAGTGTTCATGAAGTGATTGGCTTTTGTCAGGACTTATTCCTTCAGGTTGTTAAATTATATTGACCTGGAAGTATGCTTACAAGATATCCTGTGGTGCATACAGCAACATAGGGATGGCCCTAGTTGCCAGCACAAGTGCGTGTTGTGCATTAATTTAATTCATGTCCTCTTTGTTGGAAAATGTGCCCTTGAGGAAAGACTGCAAGTTGTCAGGAGCCCAAAAGGAAACAGAAATGAGGTGCAAGGCAGCTTCAGCAGGTAGCATAGCAGTTTTAGCTATGTGTCCAGTTTAGCTAATAAGTGTCCAAATTCCAAGGTTTGTGATGCACCATCTAATATGCAAATTATTTATTAAAGGGAGGAGTTGTTAAAAATGCACGTACAATAGTTGTGTTTCCCTTCTGCTTTTAGAAAGAAGACAAAATACAGCATTTTGACAGAAAATCTACACTGAGACGATAATTTAGATATTAATGTCAGGATATGGAAAATTCAGAGATTTGGAGATCTCTGTGTCTCTATTGCTGCTGTCCTAGTGGCATTGGTAATTTCTCTCCCTGTGTGTTCCCTGTTTGTATAACAGGAGCAGCAGCACAGCTCCCTTTTTTATGTTGTGCTTTGCCAGTGAAGGAAGCATACAGAGCTTGGAGCTGTTATTGCGGAAATCTGAAAAGGATGCACTAACACATGTTCTTAGGCAAATCAAGGGCCGAGTTGGTTTTTCCTGCAGACCTCAGCTTTTCTGTTGTGCTGCAGCTTCTAAAGTCCATGCCTGCAGAGCATGGGAATTGGGGTCCTGTATTTCCATTAGCGTGTGTCACTCTTTAAACCTTGAAGAATGCCCAGGAGAAGAGGAGGGGAATGGGGTTGTTACTCTCTTGTATGCCTAACAGGAGGAGGCGATGCAATCCAGGGAAAACAGGACTTCAGCATTTGGTTGAGGTTGTGTCTGAAAGACATTTTTCTCTCAAACTGGCTGAGCATTTGTCACAAAGCTGTTGCTCTGTCTTGCGTCAATGACTCCTTCACCCTGCTGTTCCCCCTGCAGAGCCTGTGCCAGTAGCGAGACTGAGAGCGAAGCTGGGGATATCATGGATCAGCAGTTTGAGGAGATGAATAACAAGCTGAACTCAATGACTGATCCGACGGGCTTCCTGAGGATGGTCAGCAGAAACAACCTCTTGAACAGGTGAGGCTACAGCGCTGCACTGTGGGCATCAGCGAGCAGCATGAAGCATCTTGGTGGTGGGTTTCTCTCTAAATGGCAGGATTGTGTGGCCGATGCCGTTGCTCGTGGTCTCTTTGTTGCCCCAGGTTGAGGGGATACAGAGCAGCAAACCGATACTGTCCTTTATGGGTGCAGTAAGCATCCATTCCTCGCAGCATGGATGTACGGGGGACATTAAGCATTAACATTAATGCCTTTTGGCAATAAGGTCTGTGTGTTAGTACTGTGCAGCACTTCGCCTGCTGAGCAGAGGGGCCCGTAGGCATTTCCCTTCTGTCCTTTTCTTTTGTGTTCATGTTCAGTGAGAATTCCTCCCTCCCTCAGGAGAGCTCTGCATCTTGCTTCTGATGGGATTGGGAATCCATTACTGCCTTGTGTGTTGCATGTGCATCCAGCCCAGGAGCCTTGGGGGCCTGGTGGTCTTCCACGGATAGGTGACCTGGTGGGGGTTGGTTTTGTTCTACATACACAAGTGTTGAATGTGAGGGAAAACGCAGCCCTGCCAGGCCCTGGAAGGCCACGGGGTCCTTATTGCTTCCTTCCTTAGAAATAGGAATTTTCAGTCAGAATGAGGCAGGACAGGGACTGAAAGCATCACTGTGCCTCTTGTGGGACGGGGGACCCCAGGCACAGGCAGAGACCTAGGCAGGACTATGCATTTCACTTAAGAGCTCAGTAGCTTGGTTTGGAAGATGTAGGGGGTGGTATCTTCATTGCGTGTCTGGGTGAATTTGATATCTTAGGGTGATAGCCAGCAAGGACTTGGCATCAATTATTAACTGATAGCTCCGTCCTGAGGGGCAGCCATTTCCAATTTGTTCTTCACCCGGCCAAGCACTGCTTTTGGCGCTCTGAACAACTGCAGGAGAACTCTCTTTTGTCCCTGCTGTCTGTGAGGTGCGGAGCTTGGAGCTCTTTGCTACACACTTACAGAAATACTTGTTTCTGTTGATTTTAACTGCTGTACTAATTAGCTGGGAATATGCTGCATTTCCAGAGTTACAGGGCTATGCACTAGCCACACAGTCTCCACTCATTTTCTGCCTCTTAGAACTTGCTCAGGTCTCAGTCTTTCACGCTGCTGTGCTGAGTAGGGTGTCGTGGTTTAACCCTGGCTGGTAATTAAACACCATGCAGCCGCTTGCTCACTTGCCCATCACCCAGAGGGATGGGGAGGAGAACCAGAAAGGGAGGTAAAACTGGAGGGTTGAGATATGAGCAATTTTGAAATAGAATAAAAATGAAAGAACAACAACAATAATAGTAATGACTGGGGATCATGAAAAAGGAGGCAGAGGAGGAGAATAAAATCCAAAGGGAAAGGAAGAAAGAAAACAAGTGATGCACGATACAGCTGCTCACCACCTGCTGACCGATGCCCAGCCAGTCCCCAAGCAACGTTCAGCAGGCCCTGGCCAACCCCCCAGGTTTATATACTGAGCATGATGTATGGTATGGAATACCTCTTTGGCTAGTTTGGGTCAGCTGTCCTGGATGTGTCCCCTCCCAATATTCCATGCCCCTCCAGCCCTCTGGCTGGCAGGGCCTGAGAAACTGAAAAGCCCTTGACTTACTATGAACATCACCCAGCAACAACCAAACCCATCAGCGTGCTATCAACATTGTTCTCACACCAGAGCCAAAACACAGCACTGCACTAGCCACTAAGAAGAAAATTAACTCTATCCCAGCTGAAACCAGGACATAGGGCAAGCAATCAAAATGAAATTTTAAGACAGGATTTTTCCAGTGCTACCACTGCCCCAGTGATGAGGGGCTGCATGATGTAACCAGGGGTTTCTGGCTAGATCTGTGCTCCAGCATGGATTGTGAGTACAGGATACCCCAGGCCCTTCTCAGCCGGAAAAGAAAATGCCATCAGCCTGCAGTGCTGTGAGCCATCACATGGAGCTTGTGAGCTGTAACAGCATCCCCATGAAACTGGGAGCTGCCTGGTGGCACCAACAACTGGCCTGTGTTTTCTTTCCAGAATCCACGTGTGTATCTGTTCAAGCTGCTGCATTGATGATGAGCTGTGAGTACTTGCTAGTTTTGGATCAAACAGGCAGATCCCCAGAATTGCTGAGATGTTTTGCTGCTTCAATCAGGCTTAGAAGGACAGGAGAATGGCCCTCTGATGACAGGAGAAAAATATGGTCCAGTTCTGCTCCAGGGAATGCTAATCCTCAGGAACACTGCAGAGGCCAACCATACAGCATCTATGCCTTTCTGCTCCATAGGAGCCAAGTGCATTACCTTGAACCCACATCCGGGAGCTTATCTCAGGTGCCTTGTCAGGTAACTGGTTTGCAGCTTTTAGGAGAAGCTCAGGGGTGGGGCAACTTGGGCACTTCATTAAAGCACCCTCACAAGAGCATCAGGAGGAGCACTAGAAGTAGCTGTGTCTTTGATGTTCTCACCATGAGCACTGAGATGAAGAGAATGAGAAGACACTGCTATCTGGCCTGCTTGCCCACCTTTGCCTGCAGATGGGACATACCAGGGGGCTCTGGTGGCTTTGCTAACACTGCCACAGCTGTTTTGCACCAGGTTTGCTGAGCCCTGAATTCAGGATAGATGCTGTGGTCCTGCCCAAGCCTTTGAGTGCGTCCTGTACTTAACATCTGCTCCAGTCCCGTAGGTGGTCAAACTGGAGGCTACAGAGTGTAGCTGGTCTCTTGCTATACTGTGTGGTTCTTTATAATTAAGCTGTGTAGAGAGTGGTGTGGCTCACGGCACGTAGCACACTGAGCTTGGGACAACAAGGGGACAACCTTCCAAGAGCCCTGAAGCTTCAGGAAGGAAGCAGATGAAAATCTGCACGGAAGAGAGCAGATGAATAAATAAAATGGGAGCAGGCAGCATTTCTGTGCACTGGCCTGGAGCTCTAACTGGGAGCTGTGAGCTCTTAGACTTTGGTTAAGCAACGTAATCGAATGTTCAGCTAGAGCACAAGCGATCTTGCAGCTCTAGACCCCAGCTCACCTCCTTTGCAATGGCTTTTCTGCCAGCCAGTGCTGGAGTGAGGTCATGCAGCCGTCGGTCAGCGTTGAGTGGGTTGGTGCTGCTGTAGTGCTTCAAAGGACGGTAGAACTGTAGCTCACAAGCAGTGACTGAAGGTATGGCGTGTTTGCTTTGGCTTCTGCACTGCAGGGGATAAAGAGAAGTAGGGCCTGCTTGGAGCGAAGAATAAGAGCTGCTCTCCCCTACTGCCAAGGCAGCCCTGCATTCCTCATGTTGGGCCTGAGTGCATGTTTACATCTTGTGCTTGAATGTTGGAGATCCTCAAGGGAGTTTTCATGGCTGGGGGCCAGTGCAGCTTCCCTCACGCAGAGGAGTGGCACATGCTGTTAAGGTCCCATGTTAGAAAATGAGGCTCTGAAGATGCTGGGGCTGTTTGGAGCCATCCAGTCTCCGTGTCTGGCGACAAGCGGGTGACGGAAAGGGAGCCCTTGGTTTGGGATGGGTGCCCTCTGGCTGCTGTCATCAGGTAACCTGGCTTTTAAGCAGAGAATAATGTGATTTTTTCAGCAGTTCTGCTTAGAAAAGCAAGAACGTGGGGGTTTGGCAATTAGCTTAGGGAACTTCTGAGAAGAAATGGGCATTTGGAGGAGAAAGGAGCACTGAGGGGATGCTGCAGCGATCTCAGTACTGGGCAATAGCTGTCTAAGCTGTGGGTGGCACTGGTACAGCCCCCAAGGTAGTCCCAGTTGCTCATTCCTTATACAGCTTCTGTTTTCTGTGCTCCTTGGGACTCTTAGACTTTCACTGGGTTTCCAGATTAAAATCTCATTTCCTCCCTGCTAGTTGTCTTCTGCTCCAGAAAAGGACTTGATCCCTGCCCATACCTGAACAGAGCTCCTCCTCCTTTTCTTTGGCCTCTCCGCTATCATGGGGACACAGTTTGTCCTCCTTCCATGTACCTGCCGAAGGTATGAGAATCAGCTCTGACATTGCTCAAAGGGTAAAATACACCTCCTTGAGGGCAATTTCTGCAAGGCAGCATGGTGAGAATTTTGTAAAAGGCAAATTGGGAAGTAAGGAGCAGTATAACTTGAGATTAGAATTCACTTCTGCCAGGGCCATTGCCCAGCCCCCCTTACAGCTGCAAAGAGCTTGTTTTTTGCCAGCACAGTTGGCATGCACAGGGTCTATGACCAGTCCTACAAGCATTGTTGGAAATTTCTAGAACAAGCTCAGTGCCCCGGTAAGAGTAAAGTCTCTATAAATCCAGCCAGAGGAATCTAGCACAAGGTGGCTACAATTCACATGGAGCTTCAGCAGCAGTAACAACGTGACTATTGCCAAGATATTTCATTATTTTTTTTGCTCGTGGTTTCATCCTGGTGACCATCATGCGATGTCTGAGCATATCTCCCCTCTCCTTTTGGTGTGGGACCCTGCCTTTGTGTTGATTTTGGCCCTGTTGGCTGTGCTTATGGCGCAGCAGCGCCTGCGGGGCAGGGGCCACGCCGCAGGACCCCGTCCCACAGTGCCCAGTGAAGCCAGCAGGGCAGACCTGGGGCTGGCAGCCGGAGCCAGCCAGGACTCCGCATGGTCGGGGGGGTGCCTGGTGCTGAGGTGGGTCCGAGGTCAAGCCAGGCGTGCAGGATCAGGTCTGGTGGCAGTCGTGGGGTCAGGCTCAGCCCGCTGACGGCTGCGTGGGTCCATCGGAGTGGGCAGCGCGGGGGGTGTTAGTCGGTGGGTTGGGCTGGGGATGGGCAGGGTTCATGGGCAGGTGCGGGCAGGGCTCTGGTGCAGCTGGGGACAGGCACACCTGCGGCGTAGCTGAAGCAGAGACTGGGCCCCAGCTCCCATGGAGCTCCTGGGCCCATGGGCAGGGCATGCTGGTGGGGGCCCCAGCTTCGCTGCTCATTAAAAGCCTATTAATGTCCTCAGGAGCCGGAGAGCTTGCCCTGGAGAACTGTGCTGTTGACCCTGTGGAGCAGAGGGGTGGGGGTGCACCGGGGGTGCTGGCTGGTCTGGGACACAGTGAATTCTTTGGAAGGCAGATGGGAACAGCGGCTGGAGTCCCCTATCTCCCTGGTTCTCTGTCACGCGGGGTGCAGTGCTGTAGCTGCCCCAGTACAGACCACACAAGCAGAGAGTGCTGGGTGGTCTGTGGGTTTTGTGCAACCACTGGTGGGTTCTGGAGATAATTGCGGATCCTTGAAAGCATCCACAGGGAGCCCATATCTGAATGTTTTCTGGAGCTTCCCACAGCTTGCTGTTGGGAGCGTGTCAAGGCCCCGAATGTGGATATTGGGCTGCATCTCTAGGAAGAGTCTTTTTGAGGAAGGCTTGCAGAATGAGAGGCCTGATGGACATCCACTGTCTTGAGGCTGCCAGATCACTGTGGCAGTAAGTCTGACTCACAGCCCAACCAAACAGCCGTGCTTGGTCATGGGTAGTATTTCAGTTGTCCATAGTGCCTGGTGTGTCCCCATGAGTGCCAAGGCAAGAGCAGCTCTCTGCTGGTTCTGGTAGGAATCCCTTCCTGCCCGCGCCTGGCCATGTTCACCCTCAGCAAGCCGAGCCAGGCCCTGTGGGGCTTGTGGCTGGCCAGACCAGGCTGAGCTCAACGCTTGCATGACACGGGCTTTTTCCCCCTTTCTCCGAGATTGCCATGGGACCATTGCTTTGTTCCTGCATCTCCAAGACAAAGGGCGGAAGCAGAGTTCACGCTGCTCCATGCAGGCAGCCCCAGCCCCAGTTCGTGCTGTTTCCTCTGCTTGCCGCAGGTCGGGCTGCCTTACACAAAGGGTTATAAATAAAGAGCACTGCGGAGTCTGTGCAGGGACTTCCAGGGGAGAGATTTCACTCTTCCAGAAATCAGGGGACCCCTCTACATTGCAAGAGCAAGGTAAAAATGATCAGTGCAGCATCCCAGAAGCCAGCACTGGTGCCTTGTAGAAGGGGCGTTTGGCCAGAAGTCTGTTGTCACACTGAAATCACCTGGACTCAGGTGCCTGACAGGCCACCTGGAGAGCCCTTGGGCTGCTCTGCTTTGGAAGGGAGCGGGCTGGCCAGTGCTCCAGGTCTGCTCTGCCTGCTGCAGAAGATATTTGTCCATCCTCCCCGTATGGATTTTCTTACTCTTCTTTGTGTACGCAAACACACAGGCAAGAGATGCGAAAGATTTATGTTACTCCCTTGGTTTTGTTCTAATAAAAAGCAATCCAAGTGGCGAAGGAATAAATCTAGAGCTGCTTGGCTGTGAAACTAAGATGAAGGAGGCTCTGCTGATTAGAGTAATCAAGCCCCTGTTCCCTGCAATAAATTAACTTAATACAGCAGGGGAGGCTGGCGAGTGCCGCCTGCTGGCAAGTAGCTGCTGCTTGGAAAGGTCAGGGCTGTTGTGCTGGGGCTAAAGCTCTGTGCGCTCGCTGGATCCTGGGTGAGCAGTGGGGTGGGTATCCCTGCCTTTCCAGGCTGGCTTATCAGGCAGGAGATACAAGAGGGATGGACTTTGAGCACAGGGTTCGGGGCACTAGAAACGTGTGAGATTGGGAAAGCACAGGTTTGATTTCCCGATCTGATTTTAAAATCTGTGCTACGTAAAGTACAGAAGCAGCTGAGCGCTGCAGAGTGTGCTTGGCTCATCAGCTGCTGCAGTGAAGCTAGGCAGAGGGGTCCGGGGGGGAGCAGACAGCGCTGAGTCCATGCTGGTCCTGCAGTGAACTTGGTGTTGCAGCAGTCACCCAGTCAAGTTTGCAGCAGCACACTCACGCTTTCACCAGAATCTCTGTGTCAGGGAGCGGGGCAGTTGGACACTGGGCTTCGGTCCACATTCTTAAATGACTCCTGTTGGCTCACAAGATGAAATTCATTGTTAGTGGGGAGCATGGGTGATAGCATTGTTTTTTTCTTTAGAGAACAGGTTTTAGACATGATGTGGGCTGGTTCTGGTGACATTGCAGCAAGTGAGGGAAGAGAGAAATTTTTTTAATCTCTGTCTGGTCTGTGTCAGAAAAGGTCAGGGGTGTCTCAGGCCCGTGGTTTGTCAGTGGTAAGGGAGTGCACTGGAGTGCAATACTTCTGCTCTCCTTGTCTTTTCCTGCATGTTGGCTTAATCTGGTAGTGCAAAGAGACACTGTGCCTGTGTGTGTGTGTATGTGTCTGCTATAGGCATATGTGTATGCATATACATATGAATATATATGCCTATAGTAAATACACAATCAACTGTTAATATGTCTCATTGATTATTGTGTCTGTTGGATGCTGAGTTTTCTTTTTGGTTTTCTGGATGTGCAGATGCTTTCTGCTTTTCTTTTCTCCGTTGATAGCCCAAAATAGATTCAGGCAAGAGGTAAAAGTGAAGAACAGAGACAGGCATTTCATCAGAGTGAGCATTCTTAAAAAATGGACATTGCAGACTAACGTCCTGATAAAGCGCATGAGTTTGGTCATGAATCAGGAAACTCTAGCTGCTTTCCTGTTGTGTAAATTGGCAAAGGCATATAGCGTTGGAAGGTGTCTGAGAGGCAAAACAGCGCTGTGCTTCACAGAGACCAGGAATGGAGGGCGGCTTTCTCTGCCCGGCACCATCAGAGCATGATCTGGACTGGGATTTCATGGAACCCTCCATCCAATGCATTTGGCACCTTGAGGACAACGCGGCATGTGTTGCCTCATGGGTGGCCTTTTATGTTTGAGATTGTTTTGTTACTGGACAGCCCCAGTGGTTACTCTGGTTACACTTCAGACCTTGCACTACCGTTACTGTTCAATGTCTTGTTTCCCTCCCTGCCTTTTCTTCAAGGCCCACCTGTTAAAACTTTCTGGAAAGTTATCCTTTTCACATAAAATGGTTGTTCATGGCACCAAGCCAAGGATAATGTTTCTGGGGAGCGCAGCTGCTGGATTAGTGAGACTGGAATGGGGCAACATCATTTCCTCAGCAGGGCAGTAACTTTTTGTAGCCATGCCATCTCGGTCTCCTCAGCATGACGGTGTTTGGGGCTGGTGATGCCAGAAGAGCACGTGCAGAGCTCTGTCTGGAGGGGTTATCAGAAAGGGGCTCCAGGTCAGCTCTCGCATCTGACTTCATGGAGCCGTTCAGAGGAGTGGCAGCAAGCACAAGCGTAACTTTCATGTCTTGTTGTTTGCCTGTTGTCATAGTTTCTTTTGGTACTATGCTAGATTAGTTGGTATAAAACCCCAGTACACGTCTTCCTGTGATTATAGTCAATACTTAATGCGTCTCCGTTTGCCTGCTATAGATACGTATGAGTAACAACTGTGAACAGCACTTCAGGCACTTGAGTTTGTAGAGAAACTCCGTAGCAATTAGTGTGCTGTTTGCAGCTGGTTCAGCCTGCCATTAGTGTTATTGTTCATTGTGGTGTGAAGCTGAATGGGAGAGTAAAGCCCTGCCGTGAAGCCTGTTACAGAAGAGAGTCCTCTGGATGGACAGGAACTGGCGTGTTGGTCAGTGTTACGAAGTCAGGGCAACCTGTAGTTGACCTCAGGTTTCTGCAAGTAACCTCTCACTTGCCTTTTGCCCACAGGAGCTGTCAGAGCATGACCAGTCTGTTCAGCAGTACCATGTCTCCTGTTAAGGATGGAACATCATCTCTTCCAAGGAGGCAGACATCCTTCACCAAACCCCCACTCCGTGCGCTCTACGACTTGCTGATAGGACCTATGGAAGGAGTAAGCCTTTGGCATGGACAAATGTAGAGATTCACGTACAAAATCCTCTGTCAGTGTGGGAAAGCAAGAACAGGCAGCTTGGGGACTGTGTCTGAAGCGTGGTGGTTTTCACTTGGTCTTTCCAGATGGTGAGGCTGGGTGTGTTGGGAAGTGGACACAAGGGATGCTGTGGTTGATACCACTTCCAGTGAGCTGCCACAGTAATGACGCTTTTGATGAACCTAAGCAGGAAGCATATTCTTAGTTCACTGATGCTAATTGGCAAACTCAGCAGCTCAGTCTACGGACAGAGCTCTTGTCTGGGTCAGGGGACGGAAGAAGCAGTACTGGGAGCCTGGCAGCACCGCTGGCCCACCCTGCGCCTCCCACTGCCCTACCCTGCGCCTCCCACTGCCCTGCAGTGCCACGCTGGCAGCCAGCCACAGCCAGGCAAGCTGGACCTTGCTCCCTCTTCATCCCAGGGCTTGGTGCTTTTGCACGGAGGTGGACGTTTCCTGGTGGGTGCCAGCAGCAGTGGGTGGGAGCTGCTGCTGGGGCTGGTCAGGCGCTCGGCAGCCTGCTTGGTTCGCTGCCACTGTCCTGGCACTCGGGCCATTCGGGACCCGGCAGTGCTGCAGCGGTGTGCACCTGCCAGCAGGGTCCCGTGTCGGTGGGTCATGGGGCGAATGCAGAAGCCAAGGGGAGCTGCGTGGCACGGCGTTCTGCCAGGCCATGCAGGAGGCCAGGGGCAGGTTCCAGTCTCACGGAGCAGTGGCAGGATAGATTAACAAGTCCTGTCTCTGTCGCACCGTATCCCTAGCTTGAGGAGGTAAAGTTGCTGAGTCAAGAATTAGTCTTTTCTCAGTTTGTATCCAGCTGAACGAACAAATCAAAATGTCATGTTTCTGTCATGTGAGAGGGTAAACCAGCTCTACCCTGGGTTACTTTAAAGGCTGTTTGGACACTTTAATCTTGTCTGCAGAAGTCACCTCCGCTGTGGAGGCATAACCTGTGTGAGCCTGAGCTTTTGTTAGCTCTGTCAGCCTGCCATCCCGCGGTCACGCCGTGCATCTTGGAGCGGGGCCTTCTGCTACAGAGGTGGCACGTCTGTCCTCTCTGCAGGGCGAGATCAGCCCTGCTTAAGGCTTTTCTGTTCCATCTTCTGCAACATTCTTGAGAAAGCTTCACCTGGGACTTAGATGCCTGCCTGCCCCTAGTGTGAATAGGTAAGACAGGCTGGGAGAAAATCCTCGTGGGGAACCCCAGGAGGCTGCTTCTCCTTCCTGGTGAGGACACACTGTGGCTGGGCACTGCTTGGTCGGTTTGGGTGTCGGGGGCCCGAATTTGGCACCAGCAGGGTACGGTGGGGCTTGGCAGGGCTTTCAGAGTGCAGAATTGGCTGTTACAGGGTCCTTACTAGCTGCTTTCTAAGAAGTTGCAGTTCAGGTTTGTGTGTGGTTTGGCAATCCCAAGATAAGGAGACTCCCAATTACAGCTACACGAGCTGCGAGGGACCCATCCAAGCCAGCAGCTGTCAGCCAGCCTAACCCTGCACAGCCACGTGCCCCACAAGGGGTGGACCAGCGCCTTTCTCACCTTCGTGACAAATCACCAGTGTAGCCGGTATTGTTGCTGTGAAGTAGAGCACGTGTTCTGTGCTCGGCAAGTTCATGCTTGTCTCCTTTTTCTTGTTGAAGAGGGTTTTTTTTGTAGAACGCACCATAGAATTAATTCTTGGAGACATAATGAAACACAAATTATCCTTATAGTTTTATTTCTGTTTCTGCAATGCACACAGAGACCTCACGAGGAAAAAAAAATAAAACTCTAGGGGTTTTACATACAAACTAAAAATTCTGCTAGGCACATGTCACTATGGCTTAGATGCTCTCTGATTGTGTTGCTGACAGCTAAAGCTCCTGAAGCAGTAAGTAAAATGGATTATATATTAATAAAACAAACAAAACAACCAAAAAAACTCCAAAAGCATTTCTGGAAAGCAACAACTGCCCTGGTGGGAAGCTGCTGCTTGTCAGCTTGGGCTCTGCAGAAGGAGGCAGGGCTGAAAGGGAGGCGGGTAAGTGCAGCCGCCTGGTTCACCCCAGGCAGCGATGCCAGGGACGCCTCCCTCGAGGCTGCTGGGCTGGTAGGCAGCATGTCAGGCTGGAGCGGAGGTGGCGGGCAGGACGGCTCCCCAGCCTGCTGTGTGTCAGCAGCTGCCTGGCATCTCTGCGGTCTGTGGGGCAGGGTGAGCTCCAGAGCTGTAAGGAGGACACGAGAAACAGCAAGAGGTCGGCAACTATTTTTAACTCCTTTTAAATGAAAATTTTCTTATCGTTCAGCAGTTTTGTTCCCACTTCAAATGGCAAGAAGCCTTTAAAAGCATCTTGCTGTCTCTCTTCAACCTTCTACTGTTTGACGTTCTCCCTCATAGCTGACCTGTTTTCTGGTACTTCTGACTCGCCCCAGACTCCCTTTGGAGGAGAACGCCAGACTGATTTTTCTGTTTCTTTAGCGATGTTCATTCATCTTTGCTGCTGCCTGAGAACTAAAGCTTGAGACTGACTGCAAATTCCTGTTATTCTTTGATTGCTAGTGAGATGGGGTCAGTGTGTCTCAAATTAATTGTCAGCTGTCAGTGCATCACAGTGCAGTCTGGAAGTCTGCTCCAGACAGACCCTGAGCAAGGCGGAGGGGAAGAGTTGTGTGTTAGGACCAGGGTGCATTTGTCTGAGCTCTCTATATAAAGCTTCACACAAGTAGTAATACTCACCCTCAAAATTCACAAAATCCCTTTCTTTTCTGTTGCACTGTCTGGTTGTTTGACATGTCCACGCTTCAAGATTTTCTGACGTTACTCCTGCATCCCTCTCGTTTCACAAGTCTGCGTTCCTGTTAGACGTTTCATAGTAGTAGTTCACTGCTGGCAGTGAAAGAAGGAATATTATTCTTTCCCTGACTTAAATGGGGACTTGACTGAAATAAGCGTGCTCTAAAGCACAGATGTTAAAGGGAGCAATGTTTGATAAATAACAGAATGATGAACATGGATGTTATTTCTTCAGATAATAATGTAACTAGCTAGCACCTCAGAGGTTTTGGCGGTTATTATTTATGAAATGTAAGCCATATGTTTGAAAAATACTCTTCCTTTACTGCTGTTCTGTTAAAGCTCCAGAATTTGCATCAGGAAGAGGTAATGTTTGGAGGCATTGGAAGCTAGTTCAGAAATCCACTTGGAATGGAGTCAGGCAGTTTTGTCTTAATATGCTGAGCAGCCCGAGTAGCTGTTCGTCTCCTGTCAAAACAGATGTTTGCTACATCTGATGGCAATTAAAATAGCCCAGAATGAAAATTCTCAAAAGAATTGAGAATCTAAGGACAAGAATCTAGTCCTGCGTACTGGATCCTTGTCTCCATCCTGCAGTGGACAGTGAAGAGTTCGCTTGCCTTTGGGAACATCGAGCAGTCTGGACAGCAACAGAACAACACTAGTTGAACTGGTTATCAGCAAAAATATGTCAGGTTGGGGATTTGGTCTCATCCAGGCTTGTGCTAAAAGTTTCATCTTCTAATGAATGGTTTATTTGCCATGCCAAGCTACGGCTGCTACGCTAGCTTAAAGGTGTAGAATTGCTTAGAAATTTACTGCTGTTTTGCATGAGTCCTTTAGACTTTTTTGGTGTGTGCTGCAAGTGTTTAAGCAGGAGCAAATTTCAGTGCTTTGAAGTTACTCTTTCCTGGGGTGCTAACTAATTATTTTTATGATATGCTTTGATAAATTAGTGAAATTCCTCCAGTTAGATTGGACCAGGAGCAGTTGCCACTTTTGTGCCCAGCTGCATGTTCCCTATTTATTACTCTCCCTGCTTGGCAAGGCCCATAAGGTGCCCCAGCTACCCCGTAGGGTACTTTCTGTTTAGCCCTGCTTGAGGCTCTGGGTAATGACAGTGTCAAGTGTCTTGAAGCGCAGATCATGGGCACAGCCTGTAGATTTTTTGCTTTTATGTAGGAAATGACTAGTTTGAAATTCAGTATCAGAAAGAATATTCTCTTTCAAGGGATAAGGTGATAACATTGACAAGGCGTAGGTGGTTGGGGTCGCGGAGACGTTATGGTGGAGCGGGAGGAGCTGCTGTGCTGCGGTGAGGCTGCGTCCCAGCGCACTTGCTGGGGCTGGGGGTGATGACCGAGGTCGCAGCGTGTCGGTGCGCTCGAGGCTCGTTTGGCTCGGTGGGATCGCTGGTGCACAGGGGAGCAGCAGTCCGGCCGTGCAGACCTGCCCAATGCCAGCGTGTGTTCGCCTGGCGCCGCACCTGTGCTCACACGGAGCATAACTCTGATACGGATATTTCCAAACCTGGCGTGGGGTCAGACTAGAGCCTGATGCTTGGGAAGTGCAAGCTGGGGCACCTGCTGGAGTGAAAGGGCCGAACTGATGCTCTCTCTTTTCTTTTCAGGGTTTGATGCATTCCAGTGGGCCTGTTGGCCGCCATCGCCAGCTGATACTGGTTCTGGAGGGGGAACTGTACCTCATTCCTTTTGCTCTCCTGAAGGGCAGTTCCTCCAACGAGTACCTCTATGAGCGCTTCAGCCTCATTGCAGTGCCGTCCATCCAGTCACTGAATCCCAGCTCCAAGGTCTGACATTGCCTTATAAAACCTCTCTCTCACAGAACCTCTCCTGTGGGGTGCGGGTTCTTACACCTGCTAGAAAAGCGGCGGCTCTGCCCTGCTATGCCAGACACAAGAATAGAAACAGAAATGTACCCCCCTGCCGAGGCACTCCCAGTTCTGATGAGCACGTTAAGCACCACAGCTGTGAAGTAGATTCTGATGTAGTTCCTGAAGCACAAAAACACAGCCCCAGGTGTGCCAGGAAGGACAAGGGGAATGGATCATTTGGATGTCCTCATGTGAGGGGTAGCATGTCCTAGGGTGTGGAACTAGGTGGCAGACTGCAGAAATGTAGGAGTTGGTGATCTATATTGAGCTTCCTTGCCAAGCTGTCTGTCCTATCACGTTTCTGGTATGTTCGTCTACATTTTAGCTTTCCGTGTGGAGAAGGCTGCTGATATCTCATGACACTGAAGCTAAAGGCAAAGCAAATGCCACAGGCAAATCATGCAGAAGTGTCTTCATGCTGAAGTTTGGCATCAGCATTTCTAAGCCCCAGGGAGAATGCCCTAAGTCACATCTGCTTTTGCTGAGCAGTGTGCTGCTGTGTGGCTTGGCTTGTGCTGGGTTAAACAGTCACTGAAACAGCGAAAGAGTCTGAACCTTCTCAGCGTTACCGCTGTGGGAATTAGGCTTTTCTGTTCAGTACCAGGCCCCAGTAATCAGGTGCGTGCAGCACCATGCCGCCGGCAGTGATGATGCTGATCCTTGAAATACAGCTGCAAGAAACCACTCAGTGAGTGAGTACGAGTAGTCTTCCCATAAAATGGAGAGCTGTAATCTTCTTTATGTTTCTAGCTCTGCTGCAGCCCTCAAAAGGAGCTGGGCTAAGTCTGTTGCTTTCTGTTTTTACCTATCTGTTCATCCCAGATGTGGGGATAGAAATCCTGATTGGACTCAAGCAGAAGTGTTCCTTGGAATAGTCAGGTGGAAGAAACTAAAGAAATGCAGATAGCTTTTTTTTTTTTTTTTTTTTTTTGGTAATTATGACAACCAGGCTTCTGGTTAGAGCCAAAGAGTCAGGGTGTTTTATTACCAGCACTATAACAAACATGTCTTTGAACACCATTTTCTCTTTCTCTTTGTAGTCCCATGCAAGGAAGAATACCCCTGCTTACTCCAGTTCTACCTCAATGGCAGCTGTCATAGGAAATCCCAAGCTCCCTTCAGCAGTTATGGACAGGTGGCTCTGGGGACCTATGCCCTCTGCAGAAGAGGAAGCATATATGGTATCTGAGTTACTTGGCTGCCAGCCCTTAGTTGGCAGCGCAGCAACAAAAGAGAGGGTCATGAGTGCCCTCACTCAGGCAGAATGTGTCCATTTTGCAACCCATGTCTCCTGGAAACTGGCTGCTTTGGTCCTGACACCCAATACTGACAGCAATCCAGCCAGCAGCAAGAGTTCCTTTGGGAACCCCTACACAATCCCAGAATCCCTTCGGATGCAGGATGATGCCAGTGATGTGGAGAGCATCTCAGACTGCCCTCCTCTTCAGGAGTTTCTGCTTACAGCAGCTGATGTCCTGGATCTGCGGCTTCCTGTCAAATTAGTGGTTCTTGGCTCTTACCAAGAATCCAACAGCAAAGTCACTGCTGATGGAGTTATTGGCTTGACAAGAGCATTCCTGGCTGCTGGGGCTCAGTGTGTCCTGGTGTCACTCTGGCCTGTTCCTGTGGCTGCCTCCAAAATGTTTGTGCATGCCTTCTATTCCTCCCTCTTAAATGGGATGAAAGCCAGTGCAGCCCTTGGAGAAGCGATGAAAACTGTACAGAACAGCAAGCAGTTCTCCCATCCATCCAACTGGGCAGGTAGGAAGAATTCTGCTTTTTGGCAAATGAGGAGGGGTTTCTAGGCAGTGTTCTAATGCCAGGTTGGTTGAGTTAAGCAAGGAGCAGTGCTAGCAGGTAGTTGGGAGCAGCATGTGCCCTGTGCTCTCCCAGAATTCAGCCCGCATGCTTCAGACCCTGTTACTCAGCTGAGTGTGGCTGAATATCAGCATCATGGAACACATCAGTATTTCATTGTGTATAGTAAATGTGTTATGAATTTGATATAATTTAAAGCAATTGCAAGGTGGTGAAGTGTGTTTCATCACAATGGTTTCGTGACTGGAAAGAAAAAAACATGCAATACAATAACTCCTTCCCTGTGTTTGTAACCTGTAGGGTCACGTTTCCTGTGTACTTGGAATGGAGTTAGTTGGAGCAAATATTCAGAACCTTCTCACTGAGTATTTAGGGGAATTCTCAACAAAGAGCCAAGAGTAGGACTTCTGGAAGTTGCAGCAGCAATCAGTAGCTATGATTTCTGTGACATAAACCTTGTAGGGCTTACTCCTTTGATCCTTTCAGGAGAAAGTTTTCCCTTGCTTCCACTGGAAATTTCTCAGCAGTGTGAGCTCCTGATGGAGGGCTGGGGCTTGCTCCCTCTCAATTAGATGAGTGAGCTGAGATTCAGAAAGGCAAAGTCTTGGAGTTCAACGGTGCCGTTACAGGGATATGTACAAATAACCTGCTTTTTTTTTTTCCCTGGCACAAGTCCTGGTTTTTGAAAACTGCAGGCATTCCCCAAATGGCTTTTTTTCTTTTTTGCACAGGCAGCAGTACCATGGTTTTTAGATCAGGAAGGTGCTGTGAGTATGGTTCTGATGTAAACTCTGTGTAGCTGGAGGAGTGCGAAACTCACCAGAGCTTGTTAATGTGAACACTTGGAGTTAGTCTGACAGAGCGATCTCAGGCATGCAGAGTCCAGCGTTAGAACGTGATTCAGACAATACCAGGTGGATGCTGAGTTTAGGTTACAGTCCACAGTTCAGTTTGTATTTTATTTTCCTTCCAAGATTTTTCTGTCTCAAAAGGCAAGGGCATTAAAATAAAATAAAAAAAAGTCACTGCTTCCTAGGCAAAACAGAATGCGCATGGCCATGGGTGTGTGGCATCACCACCAAGCAGAGGCTTCCAGCTGCTCAAGCTGCCTTAGTACTGCGCCTTCCGTAGTATGTGACACACAGTCCCTGACTTCCATCTTTGATTCTTGACGGTGAGTCTCAGATGGAGAACCAGGGCGAGGATGGGCAGCCGCGTACCTCTCCGCAGTGTTGGAGAAGGGGCAGGCAGGGCTCCTTGGGCTGCCATCTGGAGAATCTAGTATTTAGATGGTGCATAAGCCAAGACAGGTTTCTCACTGAGACAGGGAAAGCTCTCAGTTTTGAGTTCTGTTTCTGCGAGCATCTATTGATTTCCACTGCTGTAAGGGAGACCTGGCGCATGCTAGGACAAGTTTAGCTGCAATACAGTGTTTTTTCCACTTGCTTGAACAGGAAAATACTATTGATTTAATAGAGGAAGACAGTAAGAAGCATCTAGAAGCTTTCTGGAAGTTCAGTCTATGGGACTGGGCAGCTGCTCTGGGAAAAGACTCACTCTGCAGGGTGCAGTAAACCATCATTCCGTTAGTCTGAGAGGGGAGAGGATATTGCTGCTGTTTTGAACATTTTCCATAACAGAAGGAGATTGACTGTCTCTTATTCTGAAACCTGCAGGCTTCATGCTTATTGGGAGTGATATGAAGCTGAACAGCCCCTCTTCACTAGTAGGACAGGCCCTGACTGAGATTCTGCAGCACCCTGAAAGGGCACGAGATGCTCTGCGTGTCCTGCTACATCTGGTAAGATCAAGGAAACGCTACCACACCCAGCAGGCACCCGGAGGGCCATTGTAACTGTGAGATAATGTTACCTGTGGGTGTGCATCTGTAAGTGATGAATGGGAAGAGAAACACTCTGATGTGTTATATCCTATATAATAAGAATATGTACTTATTATATATAATAAGTATACACATTATTATATATAATTATATATAGTGTGTTGTATATATTTATGTATATTTATATATATATATTACATAATATATACTTTCAACCCTTCTCCCTTACCTCACCATACCATGTGAAAACTGTGGGTCAGTATAAGAAGACTGTTGGGACACCTGATGAAGTGTCCAGAGCAAAAAGAGGCAAGAAGTGAAGTCTTTCATTGTATTGTGCAAAATCCTGCAAATATAAAATATATATATTTAAAAAAAAACAAAAAACATGTATATAAATGTACCAGATGCAAAACCATCTGGTTTGCATGTGCTGTTGAATTGGGTCTCTGCTTTAAAACTGAGATAATCGTTGGGGTTCATTGTTCCTACAAGAAAACAGCCAGGAACATCGCAGTCATGGAAATGCAGAGCACAGTGACTGCTGTCTCTTTGCGTACGTGGAAGGTAAGAGGCGCTGTGGTCCCCGTACGTGCCAGTAGCCTGTTGTGGGGAGCCGCAGGACTGATGCCAAACTGCCAGGCGACTAGAATAATCTCCTGACTTTTAATACTTTCCTTTCCCGTGTGTTTTCTGTGGTCCCACAGGAACGTGGAGTATCCATAGCATCAGGAAAACCTGTGAATATTGCTAGTCATCCCAGTTGCTGGGTTTTGTGGACACACATCTTGTTACTTCTCATGTAGCTGCAAACTGTTGCCTGGTAATAAGCAGTGTACGTGAGAGACTGGAACCTGAACCTGAGTCATATTTTGGGGAGAAAGGCAGCTGCCAGGCTTATAGGAAACTGTCACAAACAAAGTGGCACTTATTTTCCTGTGGTATTGCTTTCCCCAGCATCTCAGAGCATACTGGCACTCGTTGCAGTGATTTTGCAGCTGTGAGTGCCGAATTACTAGAGCCTCTGTTTCCAAGGACGCTAACATCCTTCTGTGTGAGACAGGCCAGATTCAGCGCTGGGTTTGCTGTCGCTCAACCTGCCGTTCCCGTCTCTTCACTGTGTAAAAAGAGGCAGTCAGTAAAAATCTCTTCTAAAATGAGCTAACGTTATTATTTTCCCTAAAGGTGGAAAAATCATTGCAGCGCATCCAGAATGGGCAGCACAACTCCATGTATACCTCCCAACAAAGCGTGGAGAATAAAGTCGGTGGCATTCCAGGCTGGCAGGCACTACTTACTGCAGTAGGATTTCGGCTGGACCCTCCAGCCAGTGGCCTCCCAGCAGCGGTGTTCTTCCCAACCTCCGACCCCGGGGACCGGCTGCAGCAGTGCAGCACCACCATACAGTCCCTCCTAGGTAAGGGGCAGCTCAGCCACCGGCTCTGTCCAAGCAGGCATCTGCCTTTCCCTGCCCTTCTTTGATGCAAGCCTGTAAACTGGTGATGTTTTACATCAATGAAATACAAGTATTTAACAGGGTAGAAGTTGTAAAAGTAAATATTTACTGAAAATCTTGTCATAGAGGGGAATCACTTACTACTGGGTCTAATACCTGAGCAGCTTGATGTGACTGTTCCTTTCTCCCAGCTCTCAGCCAGCGAAGGTATAATTACCTGAAATTACCTGCAAAGCGGCAAAACCTTTTGCTTTCTGGGAGTTGCTGCTGCTTCCAGAACTGTTCAGTGCTGTGGGGGAGAGGTTTTAGGAATGAGGCAAGTTTGTATTCTGTTCAGGTTGTTGCCTTTCTAGCAGTCAAGAAACAGATACTGAACAATCCATGTTTCTGCTGCTGTTTTTCAGGTTTGCCTAACCCTGCACTTCAGGCACTTTGTAAGCTTATCACAGCTTCAGAAACAGGAGAACAGCTTATCAACAGGGTGAGTTGGGAGGTTTTCCTCCAGTACCAGTTTCCAAATGGTTCTTCCCAGGTCAGTAAATTCAGAAGTGTGCAGAATGATTTATGCCCTGGTTTATCAACCCAGCGCTTGCTAGGAAGCTTTAGGGTTGAAATTCTAAAGCTTGCCTCTTTGTGTAAATGAAAGTGTGTGTCCAGAAGAGAAAAATGCAGGTATGGTACTGGGCTGCATGGCCTTGGGTCTCCCTGTTCAGTGACAGAAGTGAGAACGCGATGCCTGCTGCAGTGAGGGGGAAGCAAAGTACGGGAAATGGGTGGCAGAACCACTAATTGCTTTTCGCCATCCTACGTAGGGCCCATGTTGGCTGGTCTTTGTCCGCTGTGATTACCAAAGTCCCAGGGTATAGCTGACTTTGGACAATGCAAGGTCTCTCAGAAAACTTGCTGAGCCTGTGCTTTTCCTGGTGTGCGTGCTCATAGCTCTGCTGAAAGGATTCACGGTCTTTAAGAGGAAGGCTATGGCTATGGGACTCCTCCCTGCTCGCCCCAATCTCCTTCACGTTCCTCTCCCTCCCTAGTCTTTCTAGCATGCCTGGCCTAACCTAAGCTTTCTCTGTGCCATCAGCCCAGCTGCCTTTCCATTACCTGCTTCTTACTGTCCTGATAAACTGAGGTTTATCTTGGTCATTTGCCTGCTTTAGTAAATGAACATGCTGCACGTAGTGAATGGGCATATTGCTCACTTTCTTCTCCCCTTTCCCCATGCAAAGGTGTTCTAGGGAAGTACCGTGGTGGGTAGCTGGGATTATCTCTGCATAGCTTCAGTGGGCTCCCCTGTGTTCTGTCGTGTAGAGTCTCTGCACAAAATGCAAAATAAGAGCCCCAGCTTTGCTGTTACCCACTAAGAAGCCTGCTTTGTCAATCCACTAGGCCGAGTATGCTCCAAGGAAAGGGTTTCTTG
The DNA here is from genome assembly GCF_023634085.1 of Falco cherrug. Taxonomy (NCBI): domain Eukaryota; kingdom Metazoa; phylum Chordata; class Aves; order Falconiformes; family Falconidae; genus Falco; species Falco cherrug. The sequence continues at coordinate 99,452,969 of NC_073697.1, forward strand.
TGATGATCTACAGTAGCACATGAGATATCTCTAATGGCTTGTCCTTTATGGCATTTTGCTTTCTTGCCTTGGCTCTTCTCAGGGCCCGAGACTCCTGTGGTTGAATAGCAGGATTATTTTTTCCCTCATTGCCACCAGAGGGAGGCCTGGGGATGAAGGGCCTGGGGATGAGCACAAGACAGCGTGGGATAGATGGGAATGTGTTTACAGGGTCTATGAGATTACTTCGCAATTGTCTTCTTGTCTCAGACAGTTAAATCACCCAAGGAAGAACATTCAGATGGCTGTACACAACTGACAGAAGATGCACTCGCCATTTCCTCAGCTGCCCCTTGCAATAAATATTGTCAGGGATTTTGCATTGGTTTTGCATATGTTCTTCTATAGCCCACACCCCAGAATTCCCTTTTGCACAAGAGTCTATCCAGTTACAAGTTAGGGGTTTTCAGCTTAGCTCGCCCTTCCTCTGTGGTTACTTGCTTTTTTCCCCTCCTTCCTCTCAGCAGGTCAGTTGGTGAGCAGCTAGAGCCCTGCCTGTCCCAAAGCAGAGAAGACTTTGTTCAAACCTGAAGTGTAAAGACTGACAGTTCAGTCAGCGGGTGTTGCCAGCTGTTTTTTCCATATGAGTGGTAGGCATCGTAAGGGAGCAGGTGCTCTTGGCACTTGGCTTCAGTGAAGCTGTGAGGCAGGGAGCCTGATCTTTTGCTCCGGATAGCAAGTGCTGATTTTCAGTGCAAACCAGAAAGCAGGAACCACAGAAGAGAGAACATCAGTACTACTACATGTGCAAGGAAAAGTTAGGGATTGCTGACTGCATTACGTGCCGATAATGCATCCCAGAGAAGACAAGAGAAGGGCTTGTTTTATTCTCAGCCTTCTGAGGGAACGTGGGTTGGCCTGAGTATCTGCCTGCCGAGTGTCTGAGTTGATTGTAATGAGCCGGGCACTCCCAGATTCCAGCCGCCTGTTCCCACGCCGTGGGACTCCTGGTTCACAGCTCAGGCCGTGTCCATTGCTCCCTTCTTTCTCTGGATTGAGCACCGTTGCAGTCAGGATGCTGGTTTGCATGTGGATGTGTCACTGCAGGGTTCCCGATCACAGGCATTTTGTAGCACAGAATAACCTGTGTTCTTTCTTTCTTTTCTCCTTCTCTTTTCCTTTCTTGTTATCTGCTGCCCGAAGGCTGTTAAAAATATGGTGGGAATGGTGAGTATTACATGCACTGGGGAATGACACTGCTGTGCAGGATAAAATGCCTTGGTCACTGCAGACCCATTTCCCTGTGCCGTGTAGTGTCTTCAACCCGCTTTCAGGCCTGAAATTTGCTCCGTAGTGCTACTGTGGAAAAAAGACTGTGTAAGCTTTTGTGGGTTGTGAGAGATGGGTGGTCCTGAGGTTAGCTGGGCCCTGATTAATGGCTTTCCATCCTTCCTGCCCTGGCTATGTTTTTGAATACATGGGATCCTGGCACCTTAATTTGTGTCAGATCTTCATAAACACATTTTTTCTCTACTTTGCTACTCCCGTCCCTTGGGCACAGTTGAGAAACTTCTTTCCTGGAGGCCACGGAGGTATTAGGAAAGTCTTCTGTGGTTTCATATGACTTGTTCTGCCCAGTTAAATGCTGAGAATGAGTTTCTTGGGATTTGCATAGGGCGTACGGCTCAGTCACGGAATGGGCTTTAGTATATTTCTGTGAGCAGCCCCAAAGTATCTCTTTCCTTTTCTGTCACTTCACAGATGTTCCTGCTGTGCTTCCTTCTTGCTCAGTTTCCACTGGCCCACACCCCCAACCCTCACCCCTGTTCTGTCCTTACCTTTTGCTGCTGCTCAGGTTTGTCCACTGCTGCTGTCCCTGGACTGTCCCTCTGCCCAGACCTTTTCATCTCACTGTTCCGTTCCGGAGCAGCAGATGAATAAATGGGTGTACTGGGAAAGTTTGCAGTGAGTTTCCTTAGCTGTGACTGTTGGGAAAGCAGTGATGTGATTTGTAAGAAGTGGCTAATGTTTGTGTTGTTATCTTCAGCTGCATCAAGTCCTGGTTCAACTTCAGGCAGGCGAGAAGGAGCAAGATTTCTCCTCAGCACCAATCCAGGTTTCCATCAGTGTCCAACTCTGGAGGCTGCCTGGCTGCCATGAGTTTCTGGCAGCTCTAGGTAGGAAAACACTTCCTTCCCTTGTCTTTCTAAAACTATTACTAGTGTCTTGTACGGTGTCTTGAAGTAGTGACGAGACTCACAGCTTTAGATTTGTTTGTCTGGGTACTCTTTGGTCTTTGCATCTCTGGATGTGACCCCTGACAGCTCAGTACATCTCTGCCGGCTCACACGCACGGAGCTCTGGCTCGCTCGGAAGCCCGTGCGAAGGTGCCTTTTTGTCTCATCCACCAAAACACCTCCTCAGTCAGCAGAACATGGATTTCAGGGTTGATAGCAGCTTGGTACTGTGAAGTTGGTTTAACCCCGGTTTTTATTTCAGGATCCTGTTCCCCTCTTGTTTGTAATACATACTTTTGAGTTTACTTCTGGCCTTCTACCTGAAGTTGACCAGTCATTCCTTTGAGAGGGAGACCCGTAGGACATACCAGGGTGATAGTATGTACCAGGGTCTATATCCTGTGGAAAAGACAGATGAGAAATAAATACCAAACTAAATTTTATTCTAGCTTGGACCTTGCTTAGAATTAATTAAAAGGCATTGCAGGGAAGAGGCAACGCTGGAAAAAAACTCCAAACATTCAAGAAGACTGCTGGAGGGGCTGTTAAAAGCCAGGCATCTTCTCACACACAGTCATGCCTCCTGCAGCCCAGCCCTCATTTGCTGAATCCCAAGGTCTGTGCCCTTCTTCAGACCCATTTCTGTGAGAAACCTTTGAATTAATGATGAATGGTAGGGGCATGTGGGACACCGTTCCCTGAGATGTGGTTAGTATATCATTCTGTGACAATGCCAAGGAATTTGCAACTAAAAAACTACTGACTAGTGCGTTTTGTCTGTCAGTTTGGACAGGAGTGAGTTGTTTCTGTGTACGTGCTCACAGTCCAGCACCATGAAGGTCCCGATACCTGCTGGAGAAGCCATGCTAAATAGTAATGAAAACAAACCAGCAGAACCGTACATTGTAGGTGAAGAGCCATCACTCCAGGACACCGCAGGATCTCATTTCTCTTTTTTCCATTTGTGTTGTAGATGGGGCCATGCTTGTTTAAGACATGGGATCTTTCTTTGAGGTGTCATTTTCTCTCCATATTCCACTACAGGTTTCGACCTTTGTGAAGTTGGCCAAGAGGAGGTGATTCTGAAAACTGGGAAACAAGCTAATAGGAGGACCATGCACTTTGCTCTGCAATCCTTGCTGGCACTTTTTGGTAAAGCTACTTCCAGTACTTTCTGCTCCTGTATCATCTGATGATTTGATTAGAATGGCTTCTATTGAAATCTTGCACTCTTACCTTTTGCAGAGATCATACATACATCATCACACACGTGTCATACAGACCATACATCGTACAACAGGTGCAGCAAATGTTATTTTTATATGGGAAACAAACATTAAGACTTGGCTATGGCCAAAAGTGGGAATAGAGTCCAGCAACTGGAAGATGTGTAACTCTCTCTTGTTTTTGAGATATAAAATGATAGCAAATTGACAAGTTTCATCTACGATGTCTGGACTGAGGTTCCTGCCTGTGCATTTCCTGGGTTGTGCGCATTTTTTTTCTCACCTAAATAGTAGTTGGGGTTTTTGAAGTAGTATAGGGTCTGAGTGCATGTTTTGTAGCCTTTCCTCTTGATTCTGATAGAACATTACCTGGTTTTGTTTGATTTTACTGTGTATCTGGGGGCATGTTTGTACTTTTTTTTTTTTTTTCTTTTTTAGATTCTACAGAGCTGCCTAAGCGCCTTAGCCTGGACAGTTCCTCATCGCTAGAGTCACTGGCTTCTGCTCAGTCTATTTCCAACCCGTTACCCCAGTATCAAAACCCTCCATTCTCTCCTACTTGTCCAGACAGCATTGCGTCAGATGCCATTTCTGTGTATAGCCTGAGCTCCATTGCTTCTTCCATGAGTTTTGTTTCCAAGCCAGAGAGCATGCCAGATGGTGTGGGGCACAGAGGACGCCAGGACTATGAGAGGCCCAAGAACATCTATCCACATAGGTCTGCAGTGCAGAGCCAGTTGTCACCACAGACCAGCACTGTAGCCAGCAAAGATGAGGAAGAGTATGAAGGTTTTTCTATAATAAGCAATGAGCCTTTGGCCAGTTACCAAGAAAATGTAAAACCAAGATTTTCCCCTGATCACAAACAACCCAAAACTGGTCAGGCTGGAGGCATTAAAGAGTCTGCCAACTCCAAAGGGAGCATGAGTACCCCAAATTCTCCTGTTAAAATGACTCTTATTCCCAGTCCAAATTCACCTTTCCAAAAAGTTGGGAAGCTTGCAAGTTCTGATACTGGGGAATCTGACCAGTCTAGCACTGAGACGGACAGCACTGTCAAATCCCAGGAGGACAGTAATCCAAAGCTTGATCCGCAAGAGTTGGCCCAAAAAATTCTAGAGGAAACTCAGAGTCACCTCATTGCTGTTGAACGTCTTCAGAGAAGCAGCAGCCAAATAAACAAGAGCAACAGTTCAGACGATGGGGCTTCCACCCCGGCAGGTGTGTCTGCGTTCAGATCTTCCGAGACCAGTGCATTCAGTCGCCCAGTCAGCTCTAGTCAGAAGAATCAGTCTTCGCCTCTTGCAATGAAACCAAAGCCTCCAACAAGGAGTTCGTCCCTTCAGAAAGTGAGTTCTGGCTATAATAGCCCTACGACATCGGAGATGTCAAACAAAGAAGGCACAGGCCAGTACAGCGGGCAGCCATCTCCAAGTTGTGATTCACATGGGTCCTTAACTGAGCAGCCTCACTTCAAACTCAAGTACCCCAGCTCTCCCTACAGCGCTCATATTTCTAAATCACCCAGAAATATCTCCCCAAGCTCAGGGCATCAGTCTCCTGGTGGCAGCACTCCATCTCCTGCTCTTTCTTACTCCTCAGCTGGTTCTGCTCGCTCAAGTCCAGCTGATGCCCCAGACATAGACAAATTAAAAATGGCTGCCATTGATGAAAAAGTGCAAGCAATTCACAACCTAAAGATGTTCTGGCAGAGCACTCCCCATCACTCCACTGGCCCGATAAAGATACTCCGAGGAGCTCCTGGAACAATGACTTCTAAGAAAGATGTCCTCAGCTTGCTCAATTTATCTCCGCGGCACAGCAAAGAAGAAAGTGCAGATAAGCTGGAACTAAAGGACCTGTCTATTGAGCAGCACCTTGCTTCTCCACAAAAGAACCCTCCCAATGGACACAGGCGCCCTGAAACTACAAATGCAGTGACATCAACTCATTCTCCGCCCTCCAGTAGCGCTCCAGGAACCACACGCCCCTTGAGGCTGCCATCTGGGAACGGTTATAAATTTTTGTCACCGGGAAGATTTTTTCCTTCCTCCAAATGTTGAAATGTCTTGCGTACCAGCTGATGACTTACAGTCATGTTTAAGTATTTGCTTCTGCCCACTTGCCTTTATCAGTACAGAACCATTATCTGAGAAGCCGTAGTCGTACCCACAGTTGGCAACGCACAGGGATGTGACAGATTGGCCCTGTCTGTCACTGCGTAGGAACACGGGCCTTACACAGATGGGGTTTAGTTTCCATTTTCAGGACCTTGGCCAGACTCACTTGGTAACAGGTTCTACGTAGCGCTCAGTATTTGCAGCAACAGGTCCAATGAATCTAGTTGTCTGTTCATAAATACCAGCTTTTCAGCCACCTACTTGTATTTCTTAACCTAACGGGAGGTTTTCCAGCTGGCTTTTTATACAGAAATCGTACATATCAGGGATTGGAGAGGGAGGTGAGAGCAGGCAGACTTTCACGTGTATACCACAAAGGAAGTATGCACAGGTTTCTGCCTGGAGAAGTACAAGCCATTTATTTGATTGCTTGCAAAGGCTGACAGAGAGGACGAGATAGCGTACCTCTAGATACCTCTGCCAAGTTAGCCAAACACAAGAAATCGCTGGCAGTAAAACTCCATAGCAGCATGATACTGGCAGTTCTCTTGCATCATTTAGAGGCTGGTGAAACAAAGACTAGAGGACAGAGGTGCCCCATTCTAAAACCTGCTTCTCGGGTAACTCTTTCCTGGAGGGAAGCCTTTCAGGTGATATTTTGCTGGTTGGTCAGCTCAAAAAGCATGTTTGGGGCATAATGAGCAAGGGGAGCCTCAGCATGAGGTAGCAAGCGTGTGTCAGACAGACAAGCTCTGGTTTTATTGAATGCTCTGATCTTTCTGGCACACAGCGTTGTGAAGGTGAAATTTTCGTCTTGCCAAGTGTTTGTGCAGCACAGGTGTCTTCTGTCTGCTAAGCATGCACAGGAGAGGGTTACAGACACTGAAGCTCAGAACGTTGTTTTACAGTTCCACAGCAGGCAGGAATGTGACATCAGTATATGTGATTTAGAAATCACCCGACCAAATAAACCCTTCACTGATCCTGCTAAATCATTCCACACAGCTCGTCGCGGGCAGGCCTGCAATACTTTTCCCTGCTGTGGAGGCAAGTTTCTTTTGGAGCGAGTATACCAGTCTAAGCAGATGTCAGTGCAGTCAGAGCCCGTACATGAGGCAGCAAGCAGAGTGGCTGTATGCAGAACCTGTGTGCCCTCTGATCCGTGGAGAAAAGAGAACCAAGAGCACCCCAGGGGGGATGTGTAAAGTAAGCTTTCCTAGGCTAGGTGGCGTTTAGGTGTTATGGATCAAGTGGAGGTTATTTCTTTTAAGCGGCTGTTGAATGCAGTGATGTAATCAGAATCAAAATGATAATTTACATGCACTGAAAACTGTGGGCGTGTGGTAGCATTAACTTGGCCACACTGCACACTTAGGTCCAAGCAAGGCCATGTGCTATGAAGTCGGAGCACTGGATCACCAAGGCTTTTGGTTTCTATTCTGCACTCCCAAAATTCGCTGAGCGACTGAAGGCTAATCACTTCACCTCTCTGTGCCTCGTCTTCCCTTTCTATCTAAATGGGGATAGTAATATTTACCTACCTACCTCACAGAGGTGTAGTGAGGCTTAATTAATTAGGCCCTGAGTTTTAGCTGGATCTTAAGTCAACTTCCAGTCTTGCAACTGACTACCTGAGCGGTGAGTGCAGTCAGCTCTGTAAATGTATGAGGGGCACATTGCTGATGCAGGTAATTGTTGCACTTACCATGTCTGGATGCTCTTCTTGAAAATACGGATCTGATAATTTGTGATTTTCTTAGGGATCTTGGAGGAAAAGCATGATAGCAGGACAGAGGATTCAGTTCTGATACCGGGATATAAAATTACTTAGGCTCAGCTTACTCTTGGTGCATATATCAAGTGCTTGCTTTGAGTATATTCTAGAATCCACTGGTTTTGGGAGAATGTTTTCCTTTTTGCCATTGCAAGAGCTTAAAACAAGTACTAAAGGCAAAGAATATAGGGCTGTGTTGTTACAGTCAACTCACAAGGGACGGATGATCACAACAGTTTCAGTGCAGAAACACAAAAAGAGTAGTGATTCATCTACTCGTATTAAGCAATGTAGCGAAAGAGTTGAGTAAATCTGCTCAACTCATATGATGCAAGTTATTTATACATTACATCTTTCTGTGATGGTTTGGTGCTAGATACCATCTTCTCCTCATTTGGCAGGAAAAATCGGAATAGTGGGCCAAAATGAGTCAGTACAGCGTCTACCCGTCATGTAGATGGTGATACTGCTGACAGTGCAGCTTGCTGCGGTCACAGGACTGCTGAGAGACTTCATGTGACCTACTCTGTTTCTAACCAGCATAACTGTTTCAAAACGACATCCCAGGAACATCCAGGATGGAAGTGGGCAGCTTTTTGTTTATAGCAACAGCAAATACTCCCTGTAGTGCTGCATAACATGCCAGAAATAAGCCTCTTTACTTGTAGTGTACTTCCATAACTAAAGGATCTTTTAATCTGTAGAAATTACATATTGCCATTTTGGTACAACCCATTTTCATGCTGCCAGCAAGTTTCATACTGGCTTAAAGTTTTCAGAAAGAGCTAGATCGGGGCTGGGGCAAGGGGGGTGGGGGGGGTGGGGGGGATTCTTCTGTTGTTTTTTTAAGGGGGGAGCATTAGAAACAGGGAAGGGTTCAGATGTAGAGGAAGTTCAGTATTTGGGAAATTGGTGTTGTATAAATATGGAAGGTGAGTGTCACTAGAACAAGTCCTTTGGGAAATGTGTTTCCATTGACTTGACACAGGGCACTTCCATTGGCTTAATGAAAGCCATGAAGATGCATGCTTACTCATGGCTGGGAGACACTTCACACACCTTGTGCCTCACTCCTCCACCCCCTGAATGAGAAACAACCCCTTTGTGAGGAAAAAAAAAAGAGTTTTATCAGGTTTGCCCAATATGTGGAGAAATTCAGGAAATGAAAATAACATGTTCTCCGTTTGATATTAGAATTCCTTCTGTGGAGTTTAAATGCATTTGTCGTTGTTGTATTTGTGCATGGTACAAGTGACAACACTGCTTAATACAGTGAGCAATAAGAACTAGGTATTATCCATTTTCACATTAAACCTGCCACATTCAACCATTCCCCAAGGCCATAGAATGTATTTTAGTTTGGTTTTGCCCAGTACGTTTTACTGTGTGGGATTACAGATTTTATTTTTTTTTTTTATTGTCTTTAGCTTCAGCTAAATGGGAACAGTAAACAATCTCTCTGATCAAAATCCTGTTTAATTTGATTGTGTTGGTTAGCCTGTGCTCTGGCCTGGTACTATTTTCCTTCTTTTTAATTGTACCATACTTAAACAAGGAAAAAGCATTGAAGGGGTGCTTCACCCACATATATCACTCTAGGCCATATTTCCTTTCATTAAGTCAGGCTCGTTCTGTGAACATCTCTTTCAAGTTGCAGAACAGATCCAGGTGCACAGAAATCTTTGTGAATCTGTTAAGAAACACTGGTAGTTTCAGGCGAGATGGTAATAATGGGTTTGAGCAGTTTCGGGTTTGTTGCATTGCCGTGCTGTCCAGAAAGGCTGCAAAATGTGTGTGGAAAACTTGGCCCCTTGGTTGCAGAACTCCTTCAAAAGAGCGTTGAAGATGGTAACTGAGAGAGGACTGTCAGCAAAGACTCTTCCAAGCAGCAGCCCTTTAGCACTTGCTCTCCTTGTATGCAGTGTTAGCCATGTTTGGCCTATACGGACTTTCTTTGTAAATTAAAACTCTGTTTCCAGACAGCATTAAACTTTTTATATTATGAAATTTACCATGTAAAAAGATTTTCATATTTTTATTGAAATTGCTAAGGCATTTGGCCTTCTTTCTTTGTGATTTCAGTGTCTATTAAAGCATGAGTTCTCTCAGTACTTCAGTCTCTTGGTCTAGGAGGGTGTTGGGAAGGAATGCGTTAGCACGCTGCTCTCTGTCCGGGCACCCACCTGGTTGCTAGACTGTTCCTCTAGCCTGCTCCGGAGAAGCAAAGAGGTCACGTATAAATCCGCATTCTCTGTCCAAGTGTGACTAACCTACAGCAGCTGTCCTCAGCGTCCCCTGTGGAAGCGAGGGGTCATCGAGAACTTCCTCCTCTTTTGGTGGCGGACTGGAGTGTTCCTTTAAAAATGATGATTGGAAATTGCTTTTCCTTTTTCTAGCAGGTGGTGGGAGTGTCAGCATGTGCTCGATGTCTGTCTTGTAGTCAGCAGCAAAAGGACATGCAGGGTTGGAAGGAGCTTCAGGGATCGCCCAGCCCCATCCCTCCACTGTGGAAGAACCGAGCGCCGCAGGTACGATCTATTTTCCCATACCGATGCCAGCTGGAACTTGCTGACTTAAATCTTCCTTCTTCCCCCATGTGAAAGGTGCCCTTGTGCTTAGGGAAAGTGTTGGTGACCAGATGAAACTAAACAGAATTTGAGCTTTTTTATGGTCTTGGATGTGTCCGTTGACACCAGTCCCATCCCCGGTTGCGTAAGTGCAGCCTCTGGCCATGCTGACAGAAGACACAAACCAGGTCCTCAGTCATGGTGCAGCAGGCTCTTACTGGCCTACAGTCTCCAGCCTCCAGATCCTCGATCTGCTGAGAATGAGGTGATCTGAACCACGTAAATCACTGCAGTCTCCCTGGTGTGCATCTGAAGTAGCTAGTTCTGTGTGTGAAGGCGTGGATGGTGCAGCCCCCCCAGCAAAGGTCTGACAGGTGGCTGCCGCGGCTTGGCCATGCCCTTACAGTTACCTGCAGCCTGGTGACATGTGCGGTGTGAATCGGCAGGCAGCTGGTGTGGGTGCCTTGGCTTCTGTCCTTGTTATTAAGGTACTGCCACTGTATCGCAAGGATGCAAGAAAGTCCTTTTCCTTTCAGAGAGATGCTTCTAGAACAGCAAGTGTGGGATGAAGTCAGTTCAGCACTGCAAAAATGAGGGGGATATGTGTGTGTGTGTCTTAAAGCCTGACCTTGAACATTTGTGTATCAAATACTTAATAAGCAAATTTGTGTCAGGTACAGGCTGGAGCATTCTGTGAGTGTTGATACGCACGTTCATACTGTGCGTTGATGTACGCGACCAGTAGCATAAACCTGTGTGTGCCCTTTCCTGCAGCCCTGGTGATCTCAGCGCGCAGGCAGCCCTTGCTTCTTACTGAGAATGGTCGTGGACTTCTCTCCAATTCTCTCAAACACTCCAGCTCTAGTTCTGTCATATTACTTTTCCCATACAGCCTTGCTTTCTCATTGTTTTTTTAATGTACTTTCCAAAGAGAAGAACTTAAATGTTTATCCCTGTCAGAAAAAAGTACCAGCCGCCTTCTATTACATGATGACATCATTTGCATGTGGTTTTATTGGTAAATGTCTGTGGCTGGTATTTCAGTGGACTCCCAAGTAAGCTGTTACACAGGGAACTGCAGCAGCTGCCACTTGTACAAACGAGAAGTGCGCAGGGGAATTGCGTTCTCCTTAGGTCTCTCCCGTATCCTCCTCTGAGAAGCCCTTGGAGAGGGATGTTGGTTTTCCAGTGGCTGGCAGCAGTCCTGGGAAGTATCCATCACAAACATCTCTGCTCTTGCACAGTCCTCAGACTTCCTGTTCTTTGGGGCTGAGAGTGAGCTGGTGAAGGAACACATGCCTTGCTGCTCCCACACGTGACCAAAATATGCAGGTATACCTAAAAAGATACTATGAGGTGTAAGCGGAAAACAGCCAACTCTTGGGGTTAGGCATGTGGGCACCCATTCTGCAAAGGAGCTGGCAGCCTTGGACGTGTCAGAGCTGGGGTATACTGACCTCCTCTGCTGTTCTTAAATCACACAGCAATACAACCTGTCTGCTAAAGTGCACAACTGTGATCTTTTAGCATAAAAGAGAGGGTATTCAAATACTAAAAAACACATTCCCATTTTCAGTTCATTATATGGAAAAGTTTGCCATGGTTACAAATCCCTCTTCTCTCACAGGAGGAGGAATAAGGGCCTGGGAACTCGAAGGAAGGGAGTAGTTTGTCTCAGAGAACCAGTGACACCTCTGGCACTGGTGGCACAGTGCTGCGGCTTCTGCCTTCTTACCCCACTGGCCGGCTGCTGCTGATGTCCTGCTGCCAGCGGTGGGAAGGTGTGGGAGCAAGAGCAAAGCCCGTGCTACAGCACAGTGCTGGAGACCAGGAGAGGGTCAAAGGAACCTCAGAGGCAGGCATGGTCCCAAGGTGCCTTAGACATCACACGCAGACCTAGAGCAGTCTCCTAATGACTCTACACAAAGTTAGGGATAGCACGGACCTGCCCAGGGACGTGGTGGGACGGAGCATGGCCCTCTATGCCTCCAGCATATCCCCTTGCAGAGTTCCTGAAATGGTGGCCTCGTGTTTTAAGGCCACCATGCCACTTCATGTGCATGCAAACCTGTGTTCAAGCAGCAGGATGTCTCAGCAGGCTGAGCCTCTGACAAAAGCCAGGAGCCGCTGATGTGCAGCCACACGGGCAGCGTTAGCTCCCCACGCAGAGCAAGGCTAGGCTGGAGGACTCCCGTGAGGAAAGCTCACTGGGGTAGCATCCCTTCCACAAGTGGAGACCATGGTGGAACTGTATGGGCTGGTCTGAATTGGTTTGTCTGTACACGGGCTCTGGACTCGGCAGGATGCAGCTACTCCGATGAGACTATCGTGTGTGGTATAATCTAGATATAAACAAAGGGAGTAAGGGTTTTGGGGAGAGCACACATTGCAGCTGGCTGAGTAAACAAAAGACAAATGTTGTCCATATGGGGAAGGAGCAGCAGCAGGGGACTGTACTCGGCCAGGATTTTGAAAAACTAAGTAAAGGAAAATAGTGAATGCTTGAGAACTTTGGGAAGCAGACACTTAAAGCCCCACCACTGTGCCCTGGCACAGCCCTTTGTAATTTCTTTGCCTTGTAGACTAAGCCAGTGCAGGCATAAGTGTGAGCAGCCGTTTCCATAGCATCAGTCTTTCACGTCGCAAGAGACTTGAATGAAAATATGTTTTCTAAGGCAGAGCCTATTGAGGATTTTCTTTAAAGCCATTTATCTGTGGGAGCGTTGTTTGGCAGCATTTATTTTTCCTATCCGTGAATTTCTGCTCTCCTTTAGTGGAGTTGATACGTAAATGTATTAGTTTTAGCTACTGTCAAATGGGGCGTGGGGAAGACTGCTTCTCAAGGGAACGGGTAGGCAAGAGTGAGCCTGGAAGTGGGGTCTGTAGCCACTTCTGGGGAAGAGGATGCAATTCAAAAGCACGGGAGCACGGGCATTGTGTGGAGACTGACACCCAAACAGGAGACCACAATTCAACAAGCTGCAAAAACTGTTTTAGCCAGTTTTGGACATCAAGAGTTACTACACAGAAGAATTAAAATGCAGTAGCTACTCATAAATAAAAATTGTGCAGGTAAGCTTCTTATGGGTTGACAGCTGACACAAACATCTATTTAAAACGACACCTTTCTCTTGTCAGCAATAGGGTGGCATTATTCACAATGAAGATCTCTGCAAGTGTAAATGCTGTGAACTGTTCCACAGCCAGACATATTCCCATTTTTTGAGGAGGAATCATCATCTTTCTGCAGTGCCAAACTGCAGAGTTTTACCCTCGCCTTTGTCAGATCTTGAAACGTTGTGGGGTTTTTTTTCTTTCCAGTTTACCATGTCTTACACTCTTGTGAACGTTTCAGAGTAAAGCAGAAGTGGCTAGTCTGCATAGCTGTGAAGAAAAATCTGGAAAAAAACGAAAACTAACACTCAGAAACTGGAAAGCAAATAAATGTATTTACAGTACATTATTTTAAGTAAATCCTATAGTTGTACCTGAATTATGATTTTTGAGCACCCCAAAATGGAAATGTCATTACCCGGCTGCTTTGTTCTTGGAGCATCATTTTGCCACAGGATAAACTTTAATCACCATAGAAACAACGATAAAGCCAAATACAACATCCAGAAGCAACCTGGGAGAAGCTGACATGTGTTGTCCTTCATGCGCCCTGTGTGGAAGAGCCAGGTATATCCCAGTGGTTTATCAGCAGCTTTAAGCATTAACAGGGCTGGGTCCTCATTCCAGGGATAAGGTCACTGCAAGATACGGTCTTGGATTCTCTTAGTTCTGCTGTGCTTGAGCTCTGAACAGCCAAGTTGGAACCAATTGTTATAATTCCTTCCTCATTCCAGGTCTCTAAGCTGCACCTTCATTTTCAGTTTTTTGCTGTGGAATTCAATGCTGCATGTCTCCACAGTACATGAGAGACTCCTGCGTAAAGATTTGTTGCTACTAGAGAAATCCTTATTTGGACTCAAGGAAACTCAGCATATTTTCCTTTTTGGATTAAATGCCTAGAGTAAAAGTTTAGTTAGTTTGCTCTGCCCTGCCCCCCCTCCCCCCATTTCTCTTGCCCCCGCTCTGTTGTTTGATTGTTGTGTTAATAGAAATGTGTTGGATGAGAAGGGAGTCGACGCTTTTTCACTGTACAGTGAAAGCATGTCCCACCCCTCTGCCTCCCAGTGAGGTACCTCAGTAAAACTCATCTCCTGCCACACACACTCGTAAATTGAGTGGTGTCCACTGCCTGGTGTGGAGGGACTGGGCACCAGCACCCCCCTGAGATATGAAGGCAGTTTCTCTCCTCAAGGACTCGAGTTTCAGGTTCTTTACAGGCTCAAGGAACTTCACTGGGTATTCTGCCCTTGAGGCTATTTCAGCCAGCTTTCAGTGCCTCTGAGCCTTAGAAGCTGCTTTCGTTTTTTCACTTTTGATGAAAGTTGATGGTCTCATATCACCAGCAGGTCTGTGGGACCAGAGGGTGCAGGTGGGTCTGAGCCCAGCAACGGCTGTCTCGTCTTATGTATGTCAGCGTGTCGCTTAACTTCTGGTGGTGGTGTTACCTCTGAATGTGATACAGGATAAAATAAATTATCTCACAAGAGGGCAGCATTGGACGCAGCGATCGCGGGTCCTTGTGTTACAGCCTTTACATCTGTGAGAGCGTCTCTCCCTTTGTGGCGGCATTAGCAACTCTGTGTCTGATTTACCGTGTTTCCATTTCTGCGGCAAAAGGGGGGCAGCCCCGAGGTAAGGCCACAGCAATCCACCAGGAAAGGACTCTGCCTGCAACACACCGCGGAAAGACATTCTAGCTTCCCCCCTCCCCAAAAAAATTTAAAAAAAAAGGCAAAAAGCACAGCGCGGTCCGGCGGCGAGTCCAGCAGAGGTGCCCGGGCCGGCTGCGCAGGCGGGGGCGCGCACGGCGCCGGGGGCGCGGACAGGCCCCCCCGGGACCCTGGCTGCGGGAGGAATGACATCGATACACACCCCGGGTTGCCCCCCGCGGCCGGGCCGTTCCCCCGGGCCGGGAGCTGGCTCCGGCCGCCGCGCACCTTCGGGAGGCGCCCGCGCAGCCCCGCTCCCTGCCCGGCCTACGGCAGGCGGCGGCGAGCCGGGCCGGGCCGTGCGCGCCGGCCGCCCCGCGGGTGCGGCTCGCCACGGTCAGTAGGCGGGACCCAAGCGGGGCTCTGATTACCGGCTGCGGTTTTTCCGGGGCCGCCAGAGGCCAAGAGCAGGAGGGGTGCTGCCCGGTAAGCCGCTGCAGCCCGGACACCGGCAGCCGGAAATGCCCCGGTCCGGGCGATCGGGGGCGGCTGCTCCCGGCCAGGACCCTCCGACCGGCCCCGCCTCACGGCGCCGCGGGGCCCCGGCCCTGCCTCACGGCGGGGAGCGCCCGCCGGTGACGTCACCGCGCCAGCACGCGAGACGCGGGCGGCGCCGGGAGCGAGCCAGCCTGGCAGCGCACTCCGATTGGCTGCCTACGCGTGAGGTGGGGCGCTCGCGGGAGCTGCGCGCCCTCGGATTGGTGACGGCCGGCGCACGCGCGCCTTGCCCAGGGTGCGCTGGGGTCAGGAGCGGGGCCGCACGGCGCGGCGGGATTGGGCGCGGCGGCCTGCGGGGGCGGGGACTTCCCCGGAAGCGCGCGGTGCAGCATGGGCAGGCGGTGCCGGTGGCGCGTGCGCAGTGTGGGCCTGCGAGGGGAAGATGGTGCTGATCAAGGAATTGTGAGTCGGGGCCGGTGGCGGGGGGGGTGGCCCCGGGGCACGGCCCGGTGCTGTACGGTGGGGCACGGCGCGGCGGGAGCCCTCCGCGGCTCTCCCCGCTGGGCCCGGCCGCCGCTGGGTGGGGCAGGGCCCGCTCCGGCCCGCGCCCCGCTGGGCCTCCCTGGGTTCCGCTGCGCGGGGCCCGGCAGCGCCTGGCCCGCCGCCTCGGCCGCTCCTCCTGCCGGGCGGCGCCCTGGGGGGCGCCGAGTGTCTGGCGGCCCGGCGGGGCCGCACCCATCGGGCCGGGCCGCCGTGGGGCTCGGGGGGCGGCGGGGCCGGGAGCGCTGCCGGCCGGGGCGCGGGGCCGCTGTATGTTTCCCTGCCCCGCCGTGCGCCCACGCACCGCTTCCCCCCGGGCTTCAGGCCGCGGTCGCCGCAGGGCACCGAGCGAGGGTCCGTTCGGCTTTACAGGCCCCCGAGTGTGCGGTCCCCGGCGAGGCGGTACTGCCCGGGGCGGACGGGCCGTGTCCCCGCGCGATGAATCCCGGACTCGTCCCTTCGCGGCTGAGGCTCTGCTGAGCCGGCCGTGCCGACGTGTCCCAGCAGGCGCCGCAGGCAGAGCTGTGTCTGGAGAGCTGTCGGGCTGGAACCTCATTCCGCTTGGGAAGGAGCTGGAGTGGCAGTGGTGACGGCCCTGCAGCATGCTGCAGTTATCTGTCCTGGTCGTGCTGGGAGCTCCACGTTTGGTAGATCTTCCCCTAAGGTCTTCTGCCAGCCAGCCATCGACTGGTTCCTTCCTCCCTCCCACCCCTTTGGCTTTAAATTACCTCAAAGTCTAGTAATATGTAGTGTCTGCTGTAGCAGTAAAGATGATGTGTATGTTCAAAATGATGGATAGTAGCAAATGTGTGTGTTAGGTTCCAAACGGGCTTCCAAAGACACTTCAAAGATTTACCTAAACTTCAGGAGAGTAGGTGCGAATGGGCAGCACTGAGGTACCAGGGCTGTAGCTGGCAGCGTGGTGTGAGATCCAGGTGTCCCGCTCATCCTGCGTTTTAGCAAAAGCTTACACCAGCCCTCACAGGAGAAGCTGTCTGTCTGTCTTGCATTTCCTGCAAGATAACGGTGGGTTGTGTGTTTATTTGTAAGGTAAGGTCTCATCAGATTCCTTTGCTACTCAGCTCTTTTGAATTATCACAATGTGTCATCGTTCTTAAGTTCAAAAAAACCTGTTCCTTACAAATTCTTCCCTTTAATCCCTTGCTTTCCCTTGTACGTTTGCTGTTTTCCTAATTATACCCCTATTTTACGTATTGTCATGTTGAAGACTAAACTGAAGTTGCCCAAAAATCTCCTGTACTGTCTTGCAAGCCACATATGTGTCCTGTCTAGGTATTGAGTCAGCATCTGCTGGTGCCAAGACAGCTGTCTTCTGTCTGTATTGGTCTTGATAGCCAGCTTTAAAAATAGTTTAAGGACTTTTCTGTCAGGTAAAATAAGATACACTAGGGCTTCTTGTGGGAATTTTATTTTGATTGCCATTTGGCCGTTCTGTGTTTGGATGCAAGCTCTGCTTTCAGCCAGACACTTGCCAGCATTTGAGGCTGATTATGTTTTTCTCAGTTTCTCTCTGAAGGTTTCACAGTTTAAATAAAATTGTTTCAGTGAGGCACATAGTAGGCTAAAATAGAAAAATCTTTGTCCAGTCAGGGATAAAGAAGAAGTTACTTGGAAATTGCAAGACTGAGTTTGACCCGCAGGGATGATAATTTCTATCTTGTCAAGGTTGCGGCGTTTTCTGCCGGGGGTGGGGGTTGAGCAGAGCACTTTAGCTGCTGAAGTCATTTTCACAGCAGTACCTAAACAAAAGCATATCAAACTCACTGTTCACAAAGTGCAGACACAGTAGCAGGTAGCAATAGTTGAATCAGCTAACTGTAACTTTCTTCCTCTCTAGAACAGTGGGCAGGCTTAATTTATATTCATGCTTTTGGGATGATTATGTTGCAATTGAATCTTAATGGCTATAAGGTTGTCACTAAGGGAGGTAACATCACTTAAAAGCACTAGGAACAATGTTCTGTGATGTTGCTTTGCAATAATAGTGATTTACATCGTCTCTGTCCATTTTATAATGTAAGGTGAAACTGGAAAATACTGTCTGTGCAGCGTACTGTTGCTGTGAAAAATCAACTTCTGTGTCCCTGACGCTGCTTTTAACTGTACAGCGAAACAGTTTGCCTAGAATGCACTTGCTTCTGCCACCTACATGGGGTATGAGCTGTGGTTGGTTTTTAAACAATGCATAACAGCTGTAATTGCCAAAAATAATTCGTAGGCTCTGAGGGCCTATGCATTTGCCTTTTTAAATTGTATAGATGGGACTTCTTACTGTGTAACATGTGAAAAAAGCTCACACCTCAAAGTTTAAACAAATTCAGCACAATACAAAGTTATGGCAGAGCTGGAAGCAGATCCTAGATTTCCTGGCTCTTCTGTGCAGGTTCTAACATTCTTAACCCTCTTTTTTTTTTTTTTTCTTTTCCTTTTGTAATGTATCTATTGTTGGTTTTTACTTGGGTTTGTTGCATTATATCCATGCAGCCTTACTGTCACAGAGCATTTCTAAAACGAAAACTGGAATTTTGGCACTTCCTTCTTGAATGTCTTTGTTACAGTTTGTCTGTTACTTGCAGATGAAGTATAATTACTCATTTTGTTGAATTTGCTCTTTTCTTCTTTCAGCCGAGTGGTTTTACCTTGCTCAGTGCAAGAGGTATGTCCTCATCCTACCTGCTTTTTTTTTCGGGGTGATGGGTGGGAGGATGTTAGTGTCTTATTTAAATCTGACTAGCCTGGATCCAAGTGGTTCCTGTGCTGTACACCCACCAGGCTGCGCAGGTAAGTTACCAGATGTGTAAGCCACCAGTGAGCAGAGTTAACCTCTTGTAGATCAGTGAATTTCAAAGGAGGCACATGCCTGCCGGCAGAGAACCTTTACTTGTGCAATTCTGCACGGCAGCAGAATTTTTCAGCTGATCAAGGCACTGAGTGACTCCAAGCCTTTTCCTAAAGGCACTGGTAGGAATCGCCTTCCAAGATCTGAAGCCTGCAATTTAAGTGGCACTGAGATATGTTTAAATGATTGTCCCTCAGAAATATGTTCAGACATTCTATCGTGAAAGTGTTACACTTTTTCCCCTACAGTGTGTATTTTATGGGTCCTGTGAGAGCAGTATCTAGTTAAAAGTATGAATCTGGGGGGGCTGAGTGCTGGAAATCAGTCATTTCAAAATCTGTAAACTAAAAATCATATTTCTCTTATACAATTAAGAACAACATATATACTTTGCTTTTAGGGTGGGAAAGATTAATAACAGCATATTTGCTATGCTGTACCAAAGTGTTGCATTAATGTGAAACAAACCGATTATAGACCTGGTACTTGTGAGCTATGTATAAATTTTGCCAGTAGCTTGTCATACTTTACTAAGTATTTTTTACATGGTGTATTTTACTTTCCTGATAATTTTGTTTGTACACCTAATTTTCACTGGAAAGAGCTAATTTTTTTATACATTAAAAGTTTTGGCTAACTTTAATACAGAAATTTTACTTCTCTTAATTTTTCAGTATCAAGTTGGGCAACTTTATTCTGTGGCAGAAGCTAGCAAAAATGAAACAGGAGGTGGTGAAGGAATTCAAGTCTTAAAAAATGAGCCTTATGAAAAGGATGGCGAGAAGGGACAATATACTCACAAAATCTATCACTTAAAGAGGTGAGAAAAACTGATATGTATCATGGTCACCTGATGTTGAGTGAGAAATGTGTAAAAGTGAGGGCAGCCTTCCATTCTTTACTGTTCGGGGGTACTTGTATTTTTCTACATTCTGTAATTTGCTGAATTGTGCATGAATGTTCTGGTGAGTGGGAAAATGTGAAATACAGTGGATTTTAAATATGTGGGATAGAGTAATAGAGAACCGTGCAAAATGTCCCATTTGTTAATAGACAAATGCATCTCTAAGTAGGAATAATTTGAATTCTTAGTATATCGCCAAAATAATGGGTTAGTATCACGGATGCTTTGTAGGGTAGCCTGAAGGACAGGAATGTTGATATAGAAGGATAGAGAAAATGAGTGGTTACTGTGTTATAAAGGAAGAATGTTTTTATATGATCTGGTATTTAAGAAAGAGTTCTTATGGCCTGACTGCTCCTTAAAAACACTCTGTAAGGAATCACACAAAGTCTTGTGGTGTGGTAGGGTAGTTTTTTCTCAGAGAGAATGAGTAAGTTAAAGAATATTTTCAGAAGTTACCTGCGTTTCAGAGCAGGTAAAACCAGGGTTATTTGGAAATCTGACCAACCTGGGGTCTGAACATGTAGGGATTAACAGTGGATGTTACTCCAGGGGGCTGCAGTACTGTAAAGGTAGCCATGTCATTAGGGTTTGTAATATGTTGTCAAGTTGTGAGGATTAGTGTTCCAGATGTTTATAAATGGGGGAAAAAAGATCTAAATTAAAAGTTGAAGAACTGAATACAGTTACGGTTGGCTTCCCCTGGGGGAGGCACAACGATGACGTGGGAAAAAAATACTGTACAGCAGTACTGTTCCAAAGCATCTGAGTGTTTAGTGTCTCAGCTCTGTGAAAGTAAACAGGAAGGCGAGCTCACTGCAGGGCGGTGTTGTGTGGGATTGCTGCACACAAGGTATGAATCGTAATTCCTTTTGGTTGGCTTTGGGCATGGGACTTTCAGATGTGCATGAACTGGAGGGTAGAGAGAAGTGTGGGCAGCGTGACTGGTGTGGAAGAGCTGTAAGAATTGTGTTTGGTTATTCTAGAAAAAGTCCCAGATGGGTGGGACTTAAGGTTCCTGCAACGTAAAAAAGGAATCATCAGTAGGCTTTTTTTCCTTAAATCTAAAAGAAAAAAGGACAGGAACTCACTCACCATCCTTGGAGGAAAACTGAGGATGGAACACTTACACAGATTGAACTCTGGCTGTTCCTTACACACTTCTTGCTGACTTAAAGGCACCAGTCTCAAATACTCTCCTAGGTAATACCAAATTTTCTTTGTATCGGGTTTTGTTACTTTTTTTCCAAGCATCCAGGTTTGGGCAACTGTCACAAGCCCTCTGTTGGACTACAGGGCAGTTCCAGAGCTGGTAATTCTGCTGCTCATGGTGAGCTGCAGTTTTCCTCTTCAGGCGTGGCTGGAATAGCTGAATGGCCTTCCATCTGTGTTGTGGGCCAGCCAAGTTACAGCTTGCTCACTGATCAGCCTCCAGTTTTGCTAGAGAGTTTGGAGTCAGGATCCCTGATGCAGTGCTCTCCCTCTACAATTATCTTTGCTGTTCTTGAAGAGAAAAGAAAGCACAGCTTTCATTGTTGTTGTAGTTTTTTTCCAAAAATATTTCTAGGTCACTCTGCATTATCTTATTATTACCTTCCCCATTTTTTTTCTTTATTATTTTGTGATCAGTAACAATGTTGGAGTTCCTGCATGTTTACCTGTGGATAACTTGTACATCATTGCCTTTAAAGTGCTTAGGTAGAATGTGCCTTTCTTACTAGAGTGGAAGAAATCAGTGAGGAACTTCAGCTGGCAGAAATTTTGAAAACATTGTCAATGTTTGTTTTTCACAGTAAAGTTCCTGGTTTTGTAAGGATGATTGCTCCAGAAGGCTCCCTGGTGTTCCATGAGAAGGCTTGGAACGCATATCCCTACTGTAGAACAAGTAGGTCTCCTGCTGTGTGTTTTGCTGTCAGTGTTCAGTCAAGGGATGGTCTTACACGGTTTGGGAGAAATGATTCTCTTAAGGTCTAGAACAGAGCCTGTTTGAAAGCTCTTCATGGTCCATTAGAATAAGGTGACTGCTTTGTTTTAATACTTTCAATTCTAAGTATTGAAGTAAGTTCTAAGAGTAGGCCCTATGTCTTTTGTGTTTCTGTTCAGTATTTGAAGTATCTTATAATGAACTTCTGAGGCTAAGGCAAGCAAGTCAGAGTTTGCTGAACTCTGCTGACTTGACACACACAAATGCTCTTAGAGTAATTTTGAATTTTTCTTATGCTGTGAAGCAATCATTAGATGTGAGACTTCTCAAAAACGATTGTATCTAATAACACTTTGTTTTTCCTTTTCATTTTCTTTGCATGTGTTTTCGACGGCCAGTTGTGACAGTGAGTATTTAAATTGCTATCAGTCCTTTGTTGGTTTTTTTTTTTAAATATATTTTTTCTCTTATTACTGCTGCAGTTGACTCTGACTCTAGCAAGCTAGCTCCAACCTTTTATATATGCATATGTGCCTCGCCAGGGTTCCTGGCATAGACCTCCTTGTTACTTTATTTGTCTACACATGGCTATAATTAGAAAGAACTGTAATTTGTCAGAGAAATGCTTTCATTTTTTACATCATCTTTTTATGTCTTTACTTACCATTACAGCTGCATAATGTTTGTCCTGGTAAGATATAATGCTAAAAAAGAGAAAAACAAAAAAGCCAAATTGGAGGTTTCTATTCTCTTGAATGCAGGAAGAGCAATGAAATACAAGTAGTCCCTGACTGTCTGAGAACCTGTTTCTGTAAGGTTAGAACAGGTTAACTGAGAATCTAAATGGACCATCATAGCTGGGTGGGTTGGGTTTTTTTGTTTTTTATTTAAGTTGCATAGGAAAGAGATCATTAAGGCTGTTTCCCTGTGTATTTATTTTGGTGACCTAGGAAGCTCATAAATTTAATGTTAAATTGGTTTATCTGCTCACTTGGAAACTCGATTTAGATTGTCACTAGGTGGATGCAACATAAGCAGTAACAAATGAGTTTGTGAACTGTTAACTTGACTCATTGTGATAGCGTACACCAGTGTGCACACCTTTCTTCTGAAATTAGAAATGTTCTGTGCTAGTCTTCAGAGATGCAATTTAGAGGTAGCTGGACCTTTATGATTGAGGTTGTGCTATACAGTAGCATCTAATGTTTATAAGCTATTACCCTGCCTCTCAGAATAGTATCATTTATTAAAAATTTCATGCAAATGTATTTTAGTTGTTTTGTCATAACTGCAGTATTAATAATTTGAAAATTACTTGAACATAGAGGTAAAGAATTTCATGGTTGAGGAAGAAGGATGGTAAATGACAGTATTATTTCTATTTGTATGCACAGAGTCAGAGTTGGATTTCTCAAACATGGCCGGTTTTAATTTAGTACTTGCTGCTGCAGCTGATACTTAAGATTTAGATACTAGTTATCTCGTTTTACCTATTTCTGTATGTGGGTAAGGGGGCTATTTCTTGTATAATTTAAATAAAATGTGTTGCTAGTCAAGGCTTAGTAGGGACTAATATGTGAATACCATTTATCTAAACTTTAAGCAGAGAAGGTAATCAGCCCTATGCTTTTTGATTTTAATTCTTACAGAATGAATACATGAAAGACGATTTCTTTATAAAAATTGAGACCTGGCATAAACCAGATTTGGGGACATCGGAGAACGTGAGTTGGGATTTGTATACCGGGCATTAGTATTACTTTCACCACATAGTCATCCAGATAAAGCATTCTATACCTGATAATGGTGGATAATTACTGGATAAAGGCAAAGCCCTACCAGTGTTTAATGTAAAACAAGAAAAGCGTTATTCAGATCTTTCTAAGGTGGTCAAGCTGTCTTACCTATACAAGGTGTAAGAACAAGAGAAACTTATTTTCTATATTGAGGTCAATGCAGATACTTGATTCTCCCTCAAATCTTTAAATAGATTTTGAGTAAGTTCTTTTTAATTTCATGTTCTCTCACCTTAGGCATGCTGTGCTACTTGGGCTGACAAGTTTGTCTGAAAACAGGTTTCCCGAGGCTGTTGGAGTTTATCTGTGTACAGCTTCTGTAGAGTTATGTATTGAAGCTGCTTCTGTAAGTTTCCCAGGCTGGCCATACTCTTGCTTTCCTCCCTAGGCAGTTGGTTTGGTTGACAGGTCTCAGGAGATTTTTATTTTTTTAATCTATAGTGACAAACATATTTATAACTCATCCACAAAGGAATAATGGTCAGAGTGTTTTCAGTGCTTGGATGAACTGTAGCACTAGACGTACTACAGAGAAGATGAGTATTTCCTGGACAGCTCTGCTTGCTATAATTATAAGTTTAGGTGTGCCTAGCAGACTGCAGGTGTGAAGCTGATTACATCTTCAGACCTTTATATATCTTCATACCACACACACTTCATCTGGTCCATATTAAAGGCAGCCCTATGATTTAGGGTACCTATAGATTAGTCAGGTTATTGTAGATTAGTCAGGTTATTGAAACCTGCCATATTTGCACTTTGGAATTTGTGCAGCTTCTTTCTAGATCAAAAAGCTCGTGCAGATTACTGAATAGGTAATGTTTCTAATTAGAGCTTGATTTCATTAGCACTAATGAATGTGACAGAAGAATACAGCTTAATCTTAAATCCAGGTTTCCTGAATGCACAAGAAGTGAAGGCTTTGTGCTGGTTTAAAATTGGTTAATGAGTGAATTAAACTGTAACTGAAAGGCAGAGGACGAAAGCACAGATTTTGAGAACACTGCCTTGATAAATCCAGAAAAAAATCCATGACATGCATATATGTACTGTGTAAGATGCACTACTGTGTAAGGTGGCAGCATGGAAATCATTCCTTTTTCTCTTCTTGCAGGTGCACAATTTAGATCCAAACACATGGAAGAGTGTTGAAATTGTCCATATTGACATTGCAGATAGAACTCAAGTAGAACCAGGAGTAAGTAAATGCTCTGCTATTGGGGTATGGATGTGGCATGTAGCATGCAGCTAATGACATTGATGCTTGGTGTTGATCATGTTTTACCCAACAGATAAATGAATATTGTCTTGAATAGAATTGTTCTTTCCAAAGTTTCACACTTGGTAAATGCATTTACAACTTCAGTCTACTCAATTTGACTTCTGGTTGCACAGGACACGAAGGGCAACAGACTTGTGGCACAGGTGTAGTTTTCACTTTTAACTGTAGATAAAGTAGTTGATTTGGTCAAGCAAGCATTTATGTGTGCGTCTTAGTGCGTGAGACCAGAATCGGTCATGCAGGACATCTGGGACAGAGCACAGTGGCTCTGCCAAGCTACTTCCATGCTTCTGCTGCTACTTCTGGGTTACAAATTCTTTAAATTACATTCTGTTCCTCCACACATCCTGCATTCTGGGGTTATGGCAATCTCAAGAGGATCAGTCAGGTTTTGCCATTGAAATCTAGACCTTGTTTGTTGTTTAGTTTTTTTAAACTTTTGTTCATCAGGGTAGTTCTCAAGACATGAACTGCTCATCTCTTCTGAAAGCTGTGGGATTACTTCTTCAGTTTTGTCTTTAATGATTGCTTTGGCAAGCGTAAGTGTCCTGGATACACTCAGAAGTCTGTCAATAGGAGCCTGTGGTCTTTTCCTTGAGAACTTGAAGCTTAATATCATGATAGAAGAAGCAAAAATTTTGGACAGATTTTATTAGTAAGAGTGCATGGTTACTCAGAGAATTTGTACGTTGAGCACAGGTGTAAATTTGGAAGGAGTGTCCATACCAGGTTGTGTGGAGTCTGTGTTAGCTTGCCTAGATGTGTGCTGGAAGGAGGCAGCTAGATGAAGAAGTGAGTGTGGCAAAGTTTAGTGCTGGGCACGCGCACCTTCAACTTGCCTTTTCAATAGCCCTTTGCACAGAGAAGACAGTGGTACTGTGAATGGCGATTGTATCAAATGCTACTGAAGTAAATACATGAAGGGATTTCTAGTTAAGCTTTATCTGCCATATTGAAATTTTGCTGACAGGGTTAACACTAAATATTTGTAACAGTTTCTGTTCTTTTCCCTTCTGTTACCAATATTTTGTTAACCAGCTCATAGTCGTATGTTTGGGTTGGAAGAGTTTTTCAAATATCACCTAGCTCCAGCCCACTGCCACGGGCAAGGACACCCCCCCCCCAGCCCAGGCTGCTCCCAGCCCCATCCAGCCTGGCCTTGAGCCCAGCCAGGGATGGGGCACCCACAGCTGCCCTGGGCAGCCTGGGCCAGCGCGCCACCCTCACAGGGAAGAATTTCTTCCTAATATCTAACTTAAATCTGTTCTCAATTCAGAACTGTTGCCTCTTGTCCTGTCACTACAGACCTGGGTAAAAAGTGTTTCTCCATCTTTCTTATAAGCCCCCTGTATATTAACAGGCTGCAGTGAGGTCTCCCCAGAACTGTCACGTCTCCAGGCTGGACAACCCCACCTCTCTCAGCCTGTCCACACAGCAGAGGGGCTCCAGCCCCTGACCATCTCCGTGTCCCTTCTCTGGACCCGCTCCAACAGGTCCCTGTCTGTCTCTTGCTGGGGACCGCAGAGCTGGATGCTCTGGAGGGGGGGTCTCACCAGAGCGGAGAGGCGGAATCACGTCCCTCCACCTGCTGGCCGTGCTGATTTCGGTGCAGCCCACAGCTGGCTTTCTGGGCTGCGAGCACACGTTGCCAGCTCATGTCTGGTTTTTCATAGTGCATATGGTTAATGTGAGTAAGAAGGTAGGATATGTTGATTGTAGATGCTGGTTTCTGCAGCTTTAGAGAGCAGCTTCACCATACTTATGTGCCAGCCTTACTTCCCTGTTTTTACTGCTGTTGCTTTCTACACTTCTGTATCTATTGGGATTGTTGTCTGGTTTGTTCAGTTGTAACAGCTGGACTGGTCTGTGTGTAATCATTAATTTTTGGATAGTAGGAAAATGGTATGCACTAATACCAACACCAATTTTTTTTACACAATAATTTGATTTTCTCAGTTTTGTGCAAGGAGACATTCTTTATACTATTTAATTGTTATTTTATGAAAATAAATACTTGGATATCCTGCATTGTGGGAGAGGACTCCTTTGCAGGGAACAAGGGGAAAGGCTGTGTCGTGTGAAGGAGAAAGGTTACTGCTTCATAAATTTCCATTTGCATTACCAACATTGCACTGTTGCTTAATTGATGTTAACAGATGATCTGTGGATTTACATGTGTGAAAATACATTGTATGGAGAACCTCCCTGTAAACCAAATTAAATGTGTCTTGCCTATTTTAATGCAGCGAGGAATCGTTTTGCTGCCCCTTGTTCTTTCAGACATTCCATATGACCTTAGAGCTGAACTGGCAGGTAAATGTATGTTGTGCATTCCCTATTACATGCCTGGAATTGTGGCAGACAACTACAATGCTGTCATCTGTCAGAGTGCTTGCTTGATCACAGTATGTGTAAACAAAGGGTTGTGCTTATTACTGTGTGTTGAACTTCAGTATTTATTCTGTTTGAAGTACTTTCAGTGAACAGCACTGCTCATGCTGTATGCCCTCTTGCACCATTAGATTACATGGCCTGCCTTTGATATTGCCAGTTTCCTTTGTACTGAAGACTGACAGATGGTGCTGTGCTAAAAGAAGTTGTATTTTTGGCTCAGGGCAAAGATCCATCTAACCCAGTATCCTGTTAGTGGCCAGTAGCAGATACTTGTGGAAGGATAAGAAACTTGGGAGGTATATACTGGAAGCTGGGAGGTGCATATCTCTGAAAGATCAATCTGTATTTAAAGGACTTCAGAGCTAGTGGTTTTATCTGTCCTATTGCATTCATTATCCACTTACATGCCCATGAGCACATCTAATTCATTTTTTTAACCCATTTATACTTTTGACCTTTATGGCATCATGTATTCTGTAGAGTGTTAGATGCTATGGAGGAGAAAAATACTTCCTTTTTGCCTGATTAATTAACTGGGGGGGGGTGGGGGTGGAGGAATGTTACTTGTTTATATTTTCTGCACAATTTATTTTACAGATTTTGATCATATTTTCTTTTTCTTCCCCCACCTTCTCTTTAGCATACCTTTCCAAGCTGAGGGTCCTTATCTTTTAAGTCCATCTTCATGTAGAAGCCATTTCATGTGTAGAAGTCCTTGGAACTATTTTCAGTCCGTTATCCTCTTTTTATCTTTTTTTACATTTGACCTACAGAGTATCAAAACTAAATGCAGAGTGGTTTAATCCAGAGTCTGAAATCTCTTCTGATGTTTCTACATTCTTTCTTTTTTAGTACCATTTAACGCTATTTGTGCTTTTAGTAGATATCTTCAAATTTAAACTCACAGTGTAGCCCCTCATTGCGTAGGAATACTTGGGACTAATTTTCACCATGTGATTCAGATTTTCATTTCCATTTCATCTCCCAGAAGTTGTTTTGCAAAGTCCTGATTTCATTGAACAGATGACTGTGTATTCAAACACTTACACGGACCTCAGTAACTCTTGAGTTATCTATTGGCAGATGCCCTTCCCGCTCCACTCGTTGGACCCTTTCCTAGACAGTTAAGCCGAAATTCTCTGGGACCCACTCTTGTAGTTTCTTTTGTTACGAAAATTTGCAGTTTCTGGCCTTTGTTTTCTCTGTCTTTACTGCTTATGACTCCATGAGAGAGACTTTTCATTCGTGCAGATACTTTTATGAAGTTCAGGTAATGGAACTTGAGGAATTTTTTGGGGGAAGATCAGCTACATCATAGTAACAAAATTGCCCTGATCTACTTACTTTATGTCTTCAGAGAAGGCTGCTGGTTTTGGAAAGTAAATGTCCCCTATGAAAGCATTAGCTGTTTTCTGTGTATTCTGTTAGTCCAGAGGTTCTTTTCCTACAGTTTCTTCATCTTTGTTCAGTAATATTAGAGCAGTTGCTAGTTTACTCTGAGTAGTTTCTGAAATCATGTGCGTTGTATGGCGTTTGGTTTGGTTTGATGCTTGTTGTTTGGGAATTATCATTCTTAGTGGCTGGTGGGTTTTTTGGTGTGCCCCTTTTGTTAGGGAAGAGGGATAGTCAGTGTGGCCAAAGGAAAGTTTTATTTGTACATTTATTTTCTCGGTCTCAGTTTTGCCTGGAAAAGCAACTCAAATGTACTATCTTGGGTAACAGTATGACTGAAAGAATGGAACTATCTAATTTATCAAATCCAGCAATTTTGATAAAAGTTTTCATATATTTAAGATTTATCATTTCATTCAGTCACTGAACCTTGTCCAACCCATCATAGTGTAGCAATCATGTTAGTTCCAGAACTACAGTCAGCATAAATATAAAAATAGTAAATTTCTTTAAGATACTAATGGCATGCATATGCTAATTCATGCTCATTTAAGTATGTATAGAAATAATTTGGCTGACATCTGTGGCTTTCTTTAGATATAAATTTAACCCTGCCCTCTCTTAATCATCTCCAGCATACAATCTATGTAGCTTTATGTGATTTGTATACAAAAATCACTTCCCAGGAGAATAAGACTTTCTAAAGTGTAAGCAGAAGAGAACACTCAATTAACATCAGAAGAGACTACACTTTTGGAAACAATTTGTAAGAAAGTAGAGTGTAGTGAAAACAAAGAAATTGAAATCAGGTTTGTAGATATTTTTGTAAATGAAGAAATTAAATATCTTGTTCTAGGTCGTAGTGGATCTTCGTTATGTTACTTAAAACAAAGACCTAAAAATACAGTTTTATACAAATCAGTCAAATTACTTAATGCGTGCCTTAAGGGATAGGATGTCTATGTGCTGTGCGGTAAGTATTATTCCTTGCCCTACAATTTGAAGAAATATAACGGCATCTAGGATATGCTCTTCGTTTGTAGTCTGTAAAGAGTGTTAAAAGATTCTTGAGTGACAGAGCTGTTATTCTCATAGGTGGATCTCTTCCATTTTGGACCTAACTTATCATGTGATAGGCATCTAAAAAGTCCATATTACTAGTCCAGAAGCTTAGTATCATCATGCGTTTTATTGGTAACAGTCTTGGAACACCTTATCTGGGTGATAGACTTGACTATGTATTAGCAAAATGATCAAAATATACCTCTTAGTTTCTTTGAAAAAATCAAGAACATTTCTTTTTGGAGAAGCATGAGAAAACCCTCTTGTTTTAAACTTGTTTTTTGTTGGACTTCAGTTCAGCGGGGCTATTTCATTTTGGTGTCCAGGTGAGGCAGGTGTGTGGATGTATGGACCGCTACTGGTGCTCAGCAGGTGGATGATAACTAGTTGACTTTGGATCACATAGTCCTATCTTTATTCAGCAGTTGTTTCTCAAGCCTTGTGAAGCTCCACTGTCACGCTGCCGTAGGTGTTTGCAGTCTAGTCTATAAAATCACCATGTGCAGAAGGATGCTACAATGGCTACAGGTCTGGAGTGGTCAGTTTTTATTGACCTGCTGCTGAGGAGAGCCCCAGTGACTTACGAGACTTGAGAGATCCAGGGGATTGTGGATCCTGTTTAAAAATACGTTAGTGGTCAGGATTCAGGCGCCAAAATTGGCAGTCTGGTGCTCAGAGTACTGCCTGAAAGTGACCCTGTGGCTGTGTCTCTGGTCACCAGGGCTCCTTGAAGTGTCAGATCCAGAAATGCATGGAAAATACTGACTGCTACAGACTTGACTTTTGCCCCAAAGTGTGTGTTCTGCTTTGCCTTGGACATTTGTATTATCAAAAAAGGCTTGTCTGAATTACTGAGTTTGAATAGATGACTGTTCAGCCTCCATCAGTACTACTTTAGAATAAAAATGCAAAGGATTGTTTGCTCATGTGATTCTTAGAGGGCCCTGGTACTTTCTCCCAATCTTCAGCCTGCTTCCAGAATCAGCCTTTCTTCATATTGGGATGTTATTTACTGGTATAGAAAGTAGAATAACCTGTACACACTTTGAATTTTGCTTAATCCCTTCACTAGTACCTCTGGCTTCTTTTACAAGTATGCGTCTAAAACTGCGCATTCCATGGAACAACCTATGTATGTATAAATAGGGCTTATTTCTAGTCAACTGGTTTTTTCCCTCCCCTGTTTTCTATCCCCTAACTAAGGCTTTTTTCATACTGTCCTGGGTGCTTGTAAATCTTCATGTCCTTCAGTCTCTTTCATGGGACCTTTGACTTCTAGGACACGGCACAACACTGCAGCATACATCTGTGCTAATGGAACAAGACTGGCTTTATTTTAAATTTGAACCTTGGCATTCTTTCAAAGGGAATTTCAGGGAGTAGTTCACCTGATAGCTGTCCTGTAGATACAGGACTCTTCAGGAGATGGGGATGACTGTAAGGTATCTGTTACTAAAAGCCATGTAGCTAAACCTACCCAAAATACTTGAATGTTTTTTTGCATATCAGTTAAGTGGACAGTAGTGCTAGTGATTTTCAGTTATGAGACTTGGGAATATGACATACTTTGATTAACCTGATCTTGATCTTTATTGTGCTGTGGACAAGTATTCACAGAGCTCTGGATCATTTTGGGGAAAAGTGCTAGTATACGTTTCCTGCCCCAGTCAACTTTGTGTTTTCTGCAAAATAACACTATTATGTATGTTCTCCCTTTTAAAAAGCTAATGCCATATTGAGTTGAAAAGCCAGAAACTGTGTCCACCTGCCTAGTTGGTCTTACGGCACTCTGTGTTCAGGAAGCTTTTTTCATGAATTTACAGGCATGACATCAGACTTGAAAACTTTTAGAACTGAACATAAAAATGATACGTTCTGTCCTGTATGTATGTTTTCAAGTTTTATATTACTTGATAGAGTAAATTATGAGCTATCTGGAGTACTGTTACTACTTCTAGCAGGTCTTATAAATTAGAATTGTAAAGAAGCACCCAGATCCCAGGTTTGTTGCAATTACTACTTTATTGTATAGGACTCACAGTCTCTCTAAACAAATCTTTACAACAGTTTGTTGCATTCATGCATATTACATTGAGATTTGAGCAGAAACTGCCTATGAAATGGTATCTGTATATTTCTTTGAAATGTTTTTTGGCTCCTCTGTATTGTTATGCTGCTGTGTAATGATGTTTTGCCTGTCTAGCTTTCAAGAGGGCTTCAGGGTTTTTTCACCATAATATTTGTTCCAACAGCTGCCTGTTTTTCTTCCTAAGAAGGACTTGTTGCTGTCAGGAGTTAAGCTCTTGCTGCACAGATATTTTCCTTAAACTCTGCAAAGAACTGTTGTTTATTTGTACTTTGGCTCTAGTCCAGTCTTCTTCCTTCCATGCTGTTAGGGTTTGTGTATTGAGAAGAGTTCCTACAATGCTCTCTTGTCCATCTCGTCTTTAAGTTAGACAGAGTTTTTTCTTTGTCCTTAGCAGCATTTGTGTTAACTGAGTCCTGAAAGGTCTTGGTTCAAAGCCTCTGTATGTGGTCTCTAGCACAGAAAACTTTACCATGACTTAGATTATTTTTCTTCAAATTTTTGTTTTCACTCCTGTATTTTACTTGTAGGTAACATTTTTTTTTTCCCCTCCCAGTGTTTCCAACTGTGTTTATATGTGGGTCCTAAATGCAAGAGCACAGTTGCTTTTTACCAGTGTCCCTGTGCAGGGAGAGGTATGATGGCAAATTACATGGTGTCACGTGGACTTGGGTGTCCCTCTGGTATCCAGTCAAATAATTCCACAACATATAAGAGGCAGGTCAAGGTTGCATGTATAGGTTAGTTTAAATGACGAAACAAAGATTGCATATGTAAGCAAAGTTCTTACCTTAGCAAGTTTTCTCATCACTGTATATTTGAAAATTTGCATCCTACTGTTCATTTCTATAAGCTTGTGTGGTATATACCATAACGTGCGGGTCTGAAGTACTGATGATGCAAGATACCACAGGGTTTGTTAGCGAATGCAATTTTTAATATTAAATTTTTGGAGGATTTTGAATGAACAGTCTATTACTTGGAAATAGTGATGTTTGTTGGTATTTTTGCTTTATTTCTTTTTACTATTTTTTGTCAGGAAGGGGTTTGCAATGCAGATGTAGAAGTTGCCAAATATATTTCACTTTAGTCACGTGTCAAGATCGTTTACATTTCTGCATTGTATGGAACGTGGAAGCTGTCTTTCTGGTGGAGAAAAAGCCTTGTTTTCTGAAGTTCGTTTAGCTTTCTTCAAGCAAGGATGCTGACTTCTTAAGTTTTTAATATTTATGTAGATTTCACATTGTAGTGCTTACAAAGGAAAGTAGCTCAGTTAAATATCTGTATCTATAAGCATGCTTGCAGGTTTTTGACAGTGCTTTGCAGCAACTTGTAGCAAGTTGAGGCATTTCATCTTTGGTGTGTGTTTAACACTGGCTATCTTGCTGGTGTTGTGAGGCATGTATTAGTCCCTTGTAAGCTTCTCGGAGTACATCGATTCTTCCCGTCTGTGCTGGTTCCTGGATGCTACAGGGCTGTGAAGAGTGATGGCGGTTACTTTGGTGACAATTTGAGTGAAGGGGTTTTTGTCTTTGAAAATGATTTTGACCTGGGTCTTCCAAGCTAGTACAAAGGTACAGTCTAGTAACAAGTCATGTCACCTAGTCAAAATATGTGTGCTTTATAATCTGATGCAGGGTGATTCATGCAGTCTCCTGTGGATTTTTCTTACTGCTATTGACATTTTTAGATTGGACCACAACAGTGTGCGTTTTCCAGTAGTGATCAACACTGGATGTTAAGGAAGGTAGAAACCTCCGCTGTGCTGCTTACTCCCCCTGCTTCCCAAGTGGAATGGGTGTAGGAAGGGCTGGTTAGGCAGAAATTATATTCAGCGTTGTCTAATTGGAACCAAAAGCAAGACAAACAATATAAATGTAACAATTGTGGTATGTAAATACATGTTTTTATTTATATGTAATCATGTAAAATAATAACTGTATAATTAAATTTAAATTGTGTAAACATAAACAATATTACAAATACATAATCTCTGCAATATTGTATTGATATTATTGGGGAAGAGATGTACTGTTTTCTATCTTTTTCTGCATCGTGGGGCTTCCACATGTTATTGCAGCCTAAATTGTTTCATGGGTCAGAAAATTGTTCAAAATAGTCTAATTCCCTGTACTTCCTTTCCTCAAGTATAACGTTGACAAATAAATTGTGTTTTATTTTTCTGTTTAATGAGAAGGGCTGCACTTAATTTGAGATATTTGTCGTTAAAATGAAGTGGTTTGCTGCATTCTCTATCTTGGGGCTTTCCATGGTAAATCCAGTGCTGATGAGCTGTGTTGTCTGATGTAATCTTTCTCTTTGACAGTTATGTAGAGAAATCTCTGCAGAGTGTGCCGTTGTAAAGGAACAGTCCAAATTACATCCTGTTCTTCATGAGAATGCACTCCTGTAGCTTTAGTAAGGAGTCGGAACTGCAGCTTATCTGTCCTTCTAGTGAACAGTTTGGAAAAAATGTTTTACAGCCTAGAAACGTGTCACTGTGGCAGCACAGACACCTGGGCCCAGCCAAGCACTGCCTATCAGAAGGCAATTAATTCTCTTTCAGCAAAAATCTCTAAAAGATTTCTGTGCCTTCTTTCTTTCTTTATCATTATTGACCTCTGATGGAGTTAGCAGTATTCTGCCTGTATTTGTGTTGAAAGTAACTTAAAATTTTTGTTTTAAATCGCTGGCAATTTTACCTGGTTGGGGTTTTCAGTTTCTACTAGCTCCAGCCCCTACCTACATATATTCCCTTTCTGGTTTTGCAGATTTCAATTTTTTATTCCTCTCAATCATGTTTTTTCCAGGCTGAAGATTCATGGTCTGCCTTGTTATTTGAATGGAATTAGTTCCATAATTAATCATTCTTGCTGTCTTCTGTATCTCTTCCACTTCTAATGTATTCTTTTAGAGAAAAGGATACCAAAAATCAATGTAATATTCAAAATACAAATGTACCTCAGAATTGTAGTCTCATAAGGTATTTTGTGTTATGTTCTTGCCTGGTTTCCTAATATCCCAATGTATTTCAGATGTTGGGCTCATTTTGATATTGCCTTTCTGTTGCTTTTAGGTTTGGTCTGTTGCGCTCCGTAGCGATCCATGAAAGCACAACAGCAATCTCATTATAATTATTGCAGTTTCTTCTTTTTTCCTTTAAAGAAAGCATGGAGATACTCTTAAGAACATCCTGAATATGGTATCATCACGCAGTGCTGTGAGACACTGCTTACAGCTGGGACAGCAGGCCAGGCAGCATCCTCCGGGTATCACTAGTGCAAATGAAGTTTATGGTATGGATGTCCCTGTGCCCTGCACCGCTGCGGTGCGAGCTCTGCCTTGGTAGAGTATTCAGACAATCAGACTAAGAAATTCAGGGTTGTCTCGATCCAGTACCTGGCTTTATTTACAAAACTGGCATGAAAATATGGAAGCTTTTGTATTCTGTGGTTCTGTTTAGCACAGCGCTACCTCAGAACAGCAGCAATATTTATGCCAGGAATTAGTTCTCTAGAACAACATGTTTATTGGAAAATTGTTTATCCGTTACTATAGCTTGGTCCTTTTCTTAGTGTCTTCCATCCAGTGTTTGAGTGAAATTGTTAAACGCAGTTATCATCAGTAATTTAAAACATTAAATATATTTCTGTAAAAATATTCTGCCGTAGTATTTACATATATTTTTAAAACGTGATTTACTTGTGAAGAAAATGCTTCTTTTTTTTTTCCCCACCCAAGGATTGTTAAAAAAACAAGTCGTGCGCATCATTCAGCCTCCAGAATATGCAGGACCTGGGGTTTCGAGTAGGTTGCAGCTGTCTTCAGCCACAGTATTTGGAAATAACTAATGAATGAGAAGTCTGCAGCTGGTGGCGAGCACTGTAAATTGTGTGCCCTCAGCTCGCCTCCCCCTTGGCTTCCTTGGCTTCCTGGAGGAGACAGGCTGCGCACAAAGGCAGCAGGCACGCTCGCTTGGTGCGCGCTCCCGTACAGCAGTAATTGGGAGCTACGGCTGCGTGTTGGGTGCTGAAGCCATCACACACTTACTTGCTCTTTTTGATGTCTGTAAAAAGGGCATGTCCAGTAAAATAATAAATAAGCAGGGTTTTACTAAAGTTCAGGTGACAAATACTGCTATTAGTCTTTCTCCAATTATAATAATACTGAGTAATAAAAAAAATTACATTTAAGTGTTGCTGAATTTAAATGTTATATACAGTGCTTATGCTGATTCCTCTGATTGTCCCTGAGGTAGACAAAGTATTATCTTAGCACCTGTGGGACCACCCTGCTAAAGTTGTCTGGCCATGATATCCGTTCTTTAAATAAACATACTGTTTCAGTTTAGAGGAAAATACTACTTGTAGAAGTTCATAAAAAAATACTGGTGAGCAATGTGATTGAATGTCTTGACTCAGATGTTTCTAGGAAATTCTTGCTCAATTCTTAAAAGTGCACGTTTGAATACTCAATGTGGAAGTTTATCTGAATACCTATTAATGCTTTCTAGATATATTAATTACAGAGGCTGGAAAAAATCTGTTAAAAGGTTTCTTCAGCCTACTTTAATACATAGTGTAGGTAGCTACATTAGAAGAACTGGGAACAATGAGGAAAAAACTGGGGAGAAGAATGTATCAGAGAATAACAGCTGATTTTCTGTAAGTGAAATCAGATTCCTCTGAGAGGATCTCCTGGATATTCCAGTTCCATCTAGCTTGCAAAAAGTGCATTGTAAATGTCAAAATCGTTATGAAAGCATTAATAGCTAATTTGTGTAGCCTTGCTCAGTGGATCTGGAATTTCAGCCTAGAAGTAGCCTTCATTCCTCTGTGCTAATGGAAAAATGTAGATTTGAAAACTGGCGTGTTACACGGGATCTTAAAAACTTCTGATGGCTGAAACAATGAATTCCTGTAATGGCTCCCCCATTGTATATGCACTAGCACCATCTGTTGAATTCAAGTTACATGAGTTAAATGTGAAAAGTAGGGAAATGGAGCTGTTTTGGGAGGGCTGAGGAAAGTTGATGGGAATTCTTTTGTGTGGATTGGTTTTCCCATGTTCGTTTGGGATTGTCCTGGTGAATAAATGTGAAATCCCTTCAGAACAATGAGAGGGAAATGCTTTTGCACAGGTGATAATTCATCAGGTGCTAATTATCATAGGGTGGGAACTGAGGCCAAGAATAAAAGTGGAGAGGAATACCCAGTTATATGATGGTCTGTAACTGAGGAGTTTATATCCTTTCTGGGAAAAAAAACCCAAACCCAACACAGAATAGGGAAGACTAAACTGTTCATTGCTTGGAGTGACAGCTCTGTCTTGGGTGTTTGCATCCTTCCATGAAGCATCTGTTACTGGCCACTGAGACAGAATATTAGATTAGAGTGGTCTCTTGTACAACTCCGTCTGACAATTCCTGCTCGATCATGTTACGGTGTTCGGGTTTTTCATGTGTGCTTATGTTCATGCTTTTGTCTACAAGAATTAACTTGGTCATCTAGGGAAACCAGTTCTCCAAAACACACTGCTTCTGCAGCAGGGTTGTAGTTAGATGGTTTCAGTATGCTTCAGAAGAGACATCACGATTTCAGTGGGTAATATTCAGAGAGCCATTTTTTTAATTCACATCTATCTTGCTGCTGATGGCATGTAATTTTGAATACAGGGGTGAAGGTCTAGTTTTAATTAATCTTAGAAGCAGTTTACAAACGTGATTCCTTGTTGACAACTCTCAGGTGCAGGAGTGGGGGGATGCCAGTAGCTACTTTTCTGGTGGTATTACTTTCACTCCATGTTCTGCAAATTTTGTCCTCATTGAAACTTGTTTTTCAAAATGAGACCTTAAACTCTGCTAAACTTCCTTGGGGCTTTTCAGTAGGACCCATCAAGCATTTGTTCTGCTTTAAAGCAACTTAAACTTTTACGGTTCTCCACGGTTGCGTGGGTGTAGTGTTATTCTTAGGGTTGATGTTTTTCATGCATTGTGTAAACCTTAGGTGTTTTCAATTACTAAGGTCAGAGTTTTTAATCCTTTCCTAATTTCCAAGGTAGCATCTTTATCAGGTAATCATTTTCATGCCCCTCATTAGGAAAATTTAAGTAAATCTCTACGTTGGAAGCATTTGTCACTTTTGACTCTGTGGGTAATAGTTTTGTCCCATTGTGTATGACTAGGTAAGCAGGGATGTCTGTTGTGAAGCAGTGCCACTCAGACTGCTGCCTTCCCTCTCTGTGCTTAGCCTGCTGATGTCTCGCAGATTGAGATTATGCAGTTTCTAATTTTGCAAGTTAGCTCACTTATGCCTTCTTCCCTTTCATTTTGGGGTTCTCAGGAGTGGACACATGTTACAGCTTGGAAAAATGTTAGCGCACTGATTTCTGTATCACTGGGTTCTGTATTACTGCTATCTCTTCCCCTCAGAAGTTCACAAAACTGATAGATAATGCTGATGTCACACAGTGTGCAGCACAAAAAAAATCCTGAGCTAGAAGGCAGCCCAGGTGTGCTGTCGTAGTATGAACTGGTAATGAGCACCACTGGTGATAACACAGTGAATGGGTGAGTGTGATGGAGTATTCAACACAAATGTAAATCAACCTAACACGTGTTCCACCTGTTCTGCTGCACATCACTCAGGAGAAGCAGTTTGGTAGTCCTCAACAGAAGCTTAATATAGTGGAGTATTGAATCTGTTTGGGTTTGTTTTCTGACTCTCACGGGTTTTTTATGTTATAGGACTACAAAGCTGATGAAGACCCTGCATTATTCCAGTCGGTTAAGACGAAGAGAGGACCTTTGGGGCCAAATTGGAAGGTACTAAGAACTGATGTTACAACCTTGTGAAGTCTTTATCAGCAGAAAAAAAGTCATGGTTCCTTAGAGACTAGCACTAGTACTGTTAGTCTTAAAACAAAGGGCAGGAAATGAATACTTTTTTGTATTCAGCTAAAATTCCAAATGTGTTAGTAAGCAAAAGTACTGTCTGCTACTTGTTTAACATCACTACTATAACCAAAGCTATGCAAATTTAAATTGGATGAACTTTATGCTTACTCAGGTTTGATATGTGAATATACACTGCGATGAATTCCATGGAAGTCATCAGTGCGCTGGAGGTGACTGAAAATGAAAAAAAAATTAGTTGGAAATTTCCTTGTGTTTAAATGGATATCAGTGTATTAGAGCAGGCTAATAGTTACTACCTGTGTATGTTTTATTTAGTTACCAAACAATTAGCAGAAAAGACTGGCAACTAAATCTAACCCTGTCTTCACCTTACCATACTGAGTATCTAGGTATTTTTCATTTGTATGGAGTGTGTACAAAATGCTATGAACCTCCAGTAATTCATCATACTTTCCCT
The DNA here is from genome assembly GCF_023634085.1 of Falco cherrug. Taxonomy (NCBI): domain Eukaryota; kingdom Metazoa; phylum Chordata; class Aves; order Falconiformes; family Falconidae; genus Falco; species Falco cherrug. The sequence continues at coordinate 99,491,746 of NC_073697.1, forward strand.
CAGTGAGATAATGCACCGTGCTTGCATTTGTGCATGTTTGTGTACATGCATGCACAGATGCATCTACCATGTTCTTGACATTTTCAGTCTGGCATATGTAATGTGAGTTGATTTGGGAAATCAGTTTTCTACATTCTTTGGTCATTTAGCAGTTCCTATGTGGCTGTCAGTATGACTGCAGTGTGAAAGCTTAGCACTTAGTCACATCCAATGTGAATTTGTTCTGCTTATATATTCAACTACAGGAAAGTCATGCTTGAGAACAAAGTCTTTCGTAGGTAGCGTGTGTACTGGTGCAGTGCCAGAATATGTATGTGCCACCCTTTGTAATGCCTCTGTACTTCTCTTAACAATTTAGCCTAAACAGTTACTGCATACGTAAATATGATCTTATCTTGAAATAACTTTTTGTAGAGTCTCTTGCCTGGGGTCCGCTTCCATTTCCTCCAGAACCTTGCTTGACTCAACTCAGGAACACATTTCCTGTGGACCAGCACATACCACATGGAACCCAACGACACCTAACAGCAATGCAAAACTTGCCAGCACATCCCTGCCCCAGTCACAAAGCACACCCTTCCACAGACAGCCATCCAAATTCATGTATATATGCCCATCCCAGAAAGAAATACACTGTCTGCTACACCACATATCCTCATAGAAACTGAGAAGCTAACTGGTGTATACTGGAAGGAATATGCAGGCAGTCTGTCAGGAATAGGCCCTCAGTTACCAATTATGATATAGGTTTTCACTTTTGTTGTTACTGTAAATGAAATATTTCATCGACAGAGCATAATTTTACTTCTTATGTTTAGTGTGTATTGTGATGAATTATGCTGAAGTCTGTGCTGAGGGGTTTTTTAATATATTACAAAAGGTGCCCCAGTTCCTGAAATTTTCTTGTAAAAGTATTGTCTCTCATTACCCAAAAACGTTCTGACTGCACCATGAATGTTTCTGTCAAAATACAGTGTGGAGGACTTTCTCCGAGAGGTGTGAATTTTCTTGTAGTTCATTACTTTAGATGTCACCATTAGTTATTTTACCACTGGCTTTTGCAAAGCAGCAAGATAAGCGTCAGATATTAGAGTGGGATGCATTTGGACCAGCAAGCTGTCCGTCTGATTTCCAGTGCTACAAGGTGGCTGTGCGAGCTGAAGTGGGCAGAAGGCACACCACCCTTCTGCTGTCCGAGGCTTGGCCTGTGTCTTAAATGTCCGATAACTGCCCGGTGTGTCTGACAGAGCGGAGGCCCCGTGTCCCAGCACACAGGACCACGCTCGTTCCCAGCTGGCCTGAGATCACTAATAGGCGCAGTCTGAATTCAAGGACGTAAGGTGTCTCTTGTCCCACTGTGGCGTGAGGCTGTGGTTCAGGGGCACCACTGTGCAGCGCTGACTGGTCACTCCTCTACTTTAGTACCTGCTGCTACGGTGATTTTAATGCTGTGTGGTAATTAACCTAGGGGGAAAAGTAGCAAACCAGGTTTTTGTGAGAGGATGGGAAGCTATGTGGCAACACAGGGAGCCATAACAGGACCATTGAGATTTTCAACAGATCAGAAAGGGTTTGGGCAACTAAAGCTGGCATGTCGCTGCCACTAATGCTGTATTATCAGAAGAAAAGCTTGCAAAGGTACCTCCTGGGTCCTCCACGTACTTCAGTTTGTCTTGGTGAGAGCTGGGGATGCAGTCAGTGTATGCCATGGACCTGTTTGCTGTCACCATAGCTGTTCCTAATGTCGTCTTTTCAACACGATGAAAGATCCTGTGATAGTCTGACTGTACAGACACAAAAATAATGTAAAATTCCATCTGAACACCAGAAAGCACTTTTTTACTATGAAGGCGATTAAACACTGGACCAGGTTCCCCAGGGAGGCTGTGGAGTCTCCATCCATGGAGATACTCAAAACCTGACTGGACACAGTCTTGGCAGCCTGCTCTTGATGACCCTTCTTGAGCAAGGCTCCTGCACCTGGTGGGCAGGGACAGTCCTTTCCAACTCAGCCATGCCATGATTTTGCAGTCTACACATACCTACACGCTTTGTGTGTCCAAAGACAGAAAACAGCTCTGCTTCAGAAAGTTTCTGAGCTTATGAGTAGCTGGAGATTGATTGAGTTTCTAAGTGAATTATCAATATTTTCTTCTTTGCGTTTTACTTTTTTACGTAGGTTTCTACCATTAGTTGCTGTCGAAATACTGAGCCAGGTAGACTTTGCGTCTGAGCGGTGGGGTTTGTCCTAGGCCCAAGCATTAGCTGGCATCTCATGATAAAACAAGCGTATTGCGTGTACCAAAATGATGGCGAGGGGAGGCATGTATTCGAACTCCCATTATTGTAAGCTCATTCTACCTGGGCTAAGTACTCTTGCTAGCAGGGTAAAATTGTCACAGGGGTTTTTTTTGTGAACTGGGCTGAGAATGTGTATCCTGCCTTAGAAGCTCGTTGTTCCTTCCTGCTCAGGAAGGAAGGAGGAGGCTGATGCAGGAATAGCCTGCGTGACCTAAAGAAAGCAGGCAGTTACTGGTTTGTTTTTTAAAAACAGCTGTAGAATGATAAGGAGAACTTTAAATGCCTGGAACTGGTGGCACTGAATTTGCATGTGCCATTTAGTTCTGCCCTGTTACTGACGCCTGGACATAGGCTGGTGCTGTTTGGGAACACCAAACAACAGCTGCACTTTGTTTTTTGCTCGTGAATAGACCATCAGTCTTCTGATTATAACTGGTTTTCCTTTAAGTGCTCTCTGGTGGTGAGTATTTGTGAATAAAAATCTGTCTTAAATATTTATTACGTACCTAATTTTTTTATACGTTAGATATGTCTCACAGTAATCTTTTTATTGTGTACATGACCAACAGGAGTTGTCCTTTTCATGGTTGAAAGAAATCTAGCTTTAAAGTTATGTAAAGTATTCCTACTTAGAAGTTTGTTGCAGATACAAAGAATAAAAATCTGTGGACTTCTAGTAATTGTTTGTTGTTCAAGCCACACACACAGATTTTTAGGTTTTTTTTAAGCTACTGTCAACTTCCGTTTTTGGTTTGGTTTTTTTGTTTCCTTTCTTATTTTTCCTTCCTCTTTTACAAGGCTTGGCATAACCTAACACACTTTGTTGAACTGAAAACATGATATGGGCTCTTGTATTATGTAAATTGGACCACACGAATTGTAGGAAAATCACTGTGTATGATGTTACAGGTACTTGAAAATTGTTTGGATGTAGGAACTGTAAGAAACCTGGGAATTAGACAAAATGGTTGTGGGCGTCTCATGAATTTCCCTCCGTTCATTCCTCTGGGGAATCTGTCCTCTGCACGAAGTCCTTAAGCTGGACCTGCTTCCAAGCAGTTCTAAGTGGAGCTTTAGTTGCTTTTACAACCACCTGTTGACATTGATGATAAACAAATTCTCTCCCTGTTTTTCTCAGGGTAGTAGTCAGAAGGTCTGCAATTCAGTATGCAAAAATAAATATGTAAATTACACCTTAAAACTAGAAATTATCTCTGCCCCTGGGTACAGACGTACCCTTCTGGCACTGTCTGCAGGAGAGGGATGTGATGGAGGGAGGAAGAAGGGGGAGCACGCCAGCGTCTGTGTGGGCAGAGCAGAACCGCAAGGAGATGAAGTTTTGTACTTTTGCGAGAGGCAGACCTGATGGGCGGGTTTCTGCCACTGCTGAGCAACTTGGTACAACTCTGATTATAATTGCCTTTGCACAGTAGACCCAAAAGTAAAAATAATTTGGTGCTAGCTGTTGTAATCTAGCTTCATTGTCATTTCAAAATGTCAGAAAGTATATTACAGTGGAAATCATGAAAATTAAATCCGTGGCAAGACTAAGATGTCTGCAGCATGGATAGAATTGTTTTACAGATTTAACCTGATAGATTGTTAATGCCCTGTGTTCAGAGTACAGTGCTAAGTATTTACTAATACTTGGAATTCCAAGTACTATCATAATTCTAGTAATACTTAGAGTTATAATTGTAACAATTATTTAATTTACTATAAATTAACAATGTAATCCTAATAGAATACTTGGAATTATAATTTCTAATAATGAATTTGACTGAAGTAAAGTTTTATAAAATTAAAAATTCCTTCCCATTATCCATGAACAGAAAGAGCTAGCAACTGATGAAGAGTGTCCTAAAATGTGTGCTTACAAGTTGGTGACTATCAAATTTAAATGGTGGGGACTGCAGAACAAAGTTGAAAACTTTATACAAAAGGTAAGTGCCTCTGCCTTGTTGGGAGGCGGCTGGGGAGGTGGGTCTGTGGCGGTGGGGGGGGTTGAGGAGGAAGAGTGATGAAATTTCCTGTTGCTGACTTTCTGTTCATTTCTTCAGCAAGTACAACCATTGGTGTCTTAATCTACTAGTGATGGTGTTTCATTGGTGGCACTAGAATAACTTTCCAGGTTAAAAAAGCGAAGGTATAGGCAAAGAGCCTGTCTCATGCAGGTTTAGCACTTGATTTGGTACGCACCGACACTTGGCAGGGAGAGAGGTCTGTGGTTCTTTTTGGTTTTTTTTCTCTCCTAAGTTGAAAGTTGCATAAAACGTGCTGGTGTTTCTCTAGTATTTTATGTTCTAGTTTTCTTATGAAACTCTTGTGTTTCTGCTAATTCTAAACTATTTGATTTTTTTTGGAATTGAGTGCTTGCAAAACCAGGTATGACACCGGTAGAATCCAGTGCACTAGGGTGTAGCTGGCGATCGTGGTGTTTGGTCAGTTTACGATTATGTCTTATTTCGTTACTGCTGTATCACCAGCATATGAATAGTAAAATATTTTCTAAAGTACAATGAAATATTTAGAATGTGAACTTAGGTGTAGCTAGAGTGTTTAATCTAGACCATCATGCCAGTTCTTTCCAGTCCAGAGTAAATACGCTGTAACAGTGGGTTAACCAGAATGTGATCATCCAGTAGCGGCTGGCCGTCGTGTTTCCTCATGGACAGCCAGCGCCAGACCTTTTTCCTTGTGGTGACCAGGGCTTTCAGCTCCCAGTGGACCACACAGCTAACTGCATTAAGTGCTTCTTATGGATTTCAATAAATGTGATAGCAAAAGAAAAAAGTTTCAAACAATAGTAACTGAAAAATGTGATGGAGAAGGAAGTTTGTGATGGCGACAGTATAAAGTAAGGGTAAAGAGACATTGGAGACCACATTTAGCATGGTGGGTTTGGGAAGGAGTTGCCTGTCATGCATTTCAAACTGAACACTGTTAGGAAATAAGCTGAGTGGAAGAGCCAAGACCGATTCTGTGGTCTGATGAGGAGTATTTGAAGATACAACTTCTTCTTTTTTTCCTTGCTTTACTTGAAGCTTACTGTTTAGAGGAAGTTATCTCTGTCTGCTAGTTGTCAAGAACGGTATGCTAGATATGGTCAGCATTGGTTTTGAGGACAGCCAGCAGCTTGAGTGATGCAACGTCTGGGAGCAGATGAACAAGACGAGAACTTCAGGTGGCAGCCTGGGTAGCTGAATGCATGCAGAAGTCATGAGTTTTAGTACTAAAATAGATGCCAGTGTTGTATATACGTGACTACTTTTATCCGAGCAGTCGGAAGCCGTACTGGAAATCTTGCAGATCAAATCATTTGTATGATACATCTTTCATCATCCAAGTTGCTGTTATAAAAGCTGAGATTTCAGGGCACTAGAGATGGGCTGAGCTGGCAAGTTGCAGTTCTTTGGCACAACACAGCGTGGTTTTGAAGATGGAGAGTGTTTTGAAATGTGAAACCTACCAATTTAAGTAGGAGAGGTACAGTGAAAATATTCCTACTGTCATCGATTCAGAACACAGAGAGGTGTACTTCAATGAAAAGGCTGTGGAAGCCTTAGCTTGAATATTTATACTGTCAAGGTTTTGTACCTCTGAAATTGCATGGCAGATATTACTGGGATGCTGATTTGGTACAAATTACAAGCATGCCATCTTTGGAGTCAGAATTACTTCCCTTTTTGCTTCATTCTGGCTTTAGGAATTGGCTGCTCTTGTTTCTTTTAACAGTGAGCACAGAACCTGCAACAGTTCTGTTGTAGATTTTTTGTACAGTTCATGCTAAATGTTCTAGCTGTTGCAATGCTGCTTTTATTTTCTTTAGTGCTATCTTGGAGCTGGAACAGATTTTGAAAGGATTCTTCAGCATTTTCAAGTGACATGAATTGCTGAACTTTCTTAAAACTTTATTTTTTTATAGTGAAATTTGTTAATTTATTTCCATGTTAAAGCATGTGAGAAATGAGATGAGTTAAAATTGGATCCAGGAATATGAGGGGGCTGAACCTGTAGCAGTGTGAAACAGCATGCACCTAAAGATCATAACTTCTCAAATTGAACAGCTGCAGTCACTTCACCAGTCTTTGGCAAAATGTAGGCCTATTATCTAATGCTTGTTTATCTTCTTAAAGCAAGAAAAAAGGATATTTACCAACTTTCATCGCCAGCTGTTCTGTTGGATTGACAAGTGGATTGATCTGACAATGGAAGACATTAGGAGGATGGAGGATGAAACCCAAAAGGAGCTGGAAGCGGTAAGGATGCTTTTTTGAGGCTGAGGTGTGTGTGCTATCTACCCGTAGATTTATCTGTTCGGGAATTGGCGCAAGTTACGTTGTGTCCATTCCCGTTTGTGTGTTTGGGCAAGTGCTGATGAACATGACAGGCCCTTTAGTGGTTCTCCTGTGCAGACCTGTGCACCTCAAGCTTCTGCATACTGTGTTGTGTCAAGCTGGAAGTGGCTGTAAGGTAAATATTTCTGATGTCACTAAATCCAGAATGTCTGCCCTGACGACCCCTTTACTTATGGTGCCATACCCATTGACAAAGTTCCATTTGGGGCCTTTTTGTCACTTGTCAGTTAGAATTCAGTTGTCATCTTGCTTTTCCATCCTATGTCTTGTTTTGTTTCCTTTCTAATCATCATTAGATCTTTTTACTTTTTCTCTTCAAACGTGTCTTCAAGAAAGCTTCTATGTGTCACTTCAGCTGTTCCACTCATCCCAATTAGCACACCAAAACTGAGAATTGTTCTTGCAAAAAGGAAGTCAGTGATAATTAACAGGCTTGAGATAGTGTCAGTGTTCGTGCTCTAGTGGCTGTGAGGACCAAAAACGTATAGCCTGGTCTGTCTTTGGACTGATGTCTAGAAGGAAACTCATCCATAGGGCACTTTCTCTACTCTTTCCTTTACGAGGCAGAGGAGCATCCCAGGCTAGGCAGGCACCCGCCTTCTGTAGTGCCATTCCAGAGCATGACCTTTCTCATTGTAAGTCCTGCTGGTTTTTTGAGTTTCTGGCAGTCTTTGCCAGTTGCCTTATGCCCCAAACCCATTCAGCTTGTCACTTTCCTTTCATTGTCTTGGTTCATTCAAGACACGATGTGTCTTCAGCTATAACTTGCTTTTTTGCATGGTTTAACTCATTTCAGCCGCCAGACATCTGTAACCAGATTGCCTGGTGCTTTAGACCTGCTGTTGACAGTGGTTCTGAAGCGCATTTTGTGGTTTGTGCCTAGCACATCTTTTAGTTTCAAAACTACCTGTAGCTCCTCCATCCCCACTTGTTGCGCTCTCCATGTTTGGGCTTTACAAACTGCGTGGAACCATCTTGCATTGGGTAGAGTTGTTTTCTGGATTTAGAAGACGTGGTTCTTCGTTGTGCTTTGTGTTAATAGGTTGATGTTCTAAGCTGGTAAAACCAAACTTTTCCTTTCAAATAAGCAGAAGGGTTTGTCTGCTTTGGCAGTTCCCAGAATATGCTTTGGAAGAGAATGATACTCACTTGCTCTTGCAAACGTTGTGCTCTTTCATTGGCATTTGGATATTTTTGGTTACGGGAAGAGTTGTCTGACATGGATTCCTTTAATTCTACTTTATAGTAGAACCTATTCCTAGGTGTCTGTGAAGGAGGAAGAGTAACCACTTTCCTCTCTCCAACTGATTTTTGCCAGAGGGGTTCTCTTTGGCACACCCATAGTTCTTTATTTGGAATGAAACCGACTTAATCCAATTTCTGTGCCAAAGGATAGTGGCAGTGTGAGGGATGCATACAAGGTGGTATTGGAGAGAGCAAGCAGCACTTGGCACATCTGTGTGCATGAGAAAATTTCCCTTTCGTGTTTCTGTGCGCTGTGGATGTTTGTCTTCTTGTAGAGAAAGTTCTGTTTCACATTTTTTGCTGGTAAGTAATCTTTTAGTATTTTTTTTTTTTGCAAAATATTTGCTGCTTTTTAGTTCTTACCTTAAGCCAAACCCAGATCACATGTTTCTGGGTGTCACACTTAGCCTCATTCTTAAATATCAACCATGTTTGTTTACTGTTTTCTTGTTTTGCAAAGCAATGCAAATATTTTATTTCGAATAACTTGTTGTGTAAGACATTACCATCAGGAACTTAAGTGTATTACTTGTTGAAAAAGTCAGCTTTTTGCAAGAGAAATGTATTGATGAGTTATACTAACACAGCTTTTCTGTGTGCACTGTGAAATGTGAGAGGAGTGGGGACCTACTGTTAAAATTTTGAGGTTTTTCTCAACTGTTATAATAGTTATCTACAAACGCCTGTAAATGATGCAATTTCAAGGTTTTTGTGGTGAAGTGCATTATTGGAGAATAACCTAAAGGCAAAAATGTCACTGCCAAATAAAATACAAATGCCAATTTTATCCCAAATAATTCGTGTTTGTTTCAGATTTAACTACTTCATCTGTTGTGCTAAACAGTAACTTCCACTAAATCCCAAATGTACCACAAAACCTTATTTTTTTCATCATCTTTTGTTTATGGCCAGGACCTCTGGGAAGTGAGAACACTTAGTGATAAGGTGCTTAATATGACAAGAGTATCTTCCTGCTTCCATCCCTGCAGAGTAGTTGGCTTTTTTGACAGTATTGCACTATGCAGTTCTGTGATGCTTAAAAAACCAACACACCTGCAGGAAGCAAACCTGATAATATTGGCAGCATTACACTTTCTTACACACGATGCTTTCTGTTCCTGTTTGCTTTCTCATTAACACCCTTTCTTCTTCCTGGTTTGAGCTAATCTTTCGCTTTGGCTTCTGTGCACATTTCAGTTCTTTTGTTGGTCCTGTTCTTCATATTAAGTTGACTTTTTTTTTTTTTTGATGGTCGGGATATCTGCTTTTGTTACTTCTTTTGTTGCTTTCTGAATAGTCATCAGTGTTCTTCCAGACTTTCTCTAGCCCAGCCCATCCTTTTCTCACTGATTTTCTTTATCTTTTACTTTGTGGTTTATGTGTCTGACTCCTGGAGATGAGGAGCACCTGTGTGCTTCATTAAATACACATCAGCTAATCAGTACATAGTAGAAAAGCATCTGACCCTGCCAGAGCACTGTGACCGACCTACTGCATGTCTTTGTGAGGGTAGAAACACCACATTGGGTATTTCAAGCAGGGAGGCTCCATGCTGAAGCATCATGGGCTGTTAAAAAATTTAAAAAGTGTCATTTACAGCTGCTATACAGTTCCCAGTGTTCCTTCCCAAAAAGAAACACTGTGTCCCCCATCTCCAGACAAACCCTCAGCTGTAGCTTGAGGCTGGTTCTGGTCCTGGCCAGGGAAAGGCGGTCCTGGTCATGTAGGTTATTACTTCTCTCTGACTAACCAACAGCGTGATAGGTTCTTTATGTGGTAGCTCACAGTTTTATTTTACGTTTAGATGCGTAAGAAGGGTTCCGTTCGAGGCACTTTGGCTGCTGACGTCTAGAGGAGTTCTCTGTAGGTTCTGAGGCAAATCAAGCTGTGTAAGTCAACTGCTGGATGGAAAAGGAGAAAAGTGATTAATGTTCTGATGGATGGGAATTGCTGGCAGAAATCACCTGAATGGACATTATCCATATAACACTTCTGGGCCTTACCTCCCTCCTGTTTGATAACCTTGTGGTGATCAACATGTGGAGATGACCCTTGGTGTCCAGGGTGCACAAGAGACCTCCTGTGCTGGGGGCGCTCGCTGCGGTGGCAGGACGCCTGCGGTGTTGGCCACCTCCCCTGGTCCTGCCTGCTTACCCAGCGCAGAAGCCCGCTGTGCGTGACCTGTTGGTGTCACTGCTGGCACTGAGCTCTGAAGCCCACAGGTAGTCTTCTGGGCACAGATCAGAGAAGTCGCGAGCATCATTCTGCTGCACACCCAGCAGCAAAGTGATACGTGGACTTGGTCCATGTAATTTAGGGAAACCATGGGCTGTAGTCGTCAAAGCCTGTTAAGTCCCTGAAATTCAGTTCCACCCAGATACTTACAAATTGTTACTAAATTGTGTTAAAACTGTTACTGCAGGAAACGGGTTGTCCCTGAGTTGCCAGCTTTTGAGTGCGCGTGTCCAGTACTTTGCTGGGGGTGTTTCCCGCCGTGACTGTTTTAATGCTGCAGATGGGGTCCCCAGCCAAAGCGTTTTTAAAATCCTGCTGATTAGTGTGGGGCTCCTCGGAGACTGGAGCTGCTGTCCGCCACTGAGCACAGCACCCAAATTAAGATTCCCTAACGAGTCTTGCATTGCTTTGGTGTGATTTGCTCAGTCCTGGTGATGTTTTGACTGCTCTGCCCTACTTTTCTTGGAGATTAATAAAACTGCCTGTTTGGAATTTGCCGTTTGAGGAAACTATTAATGCTTAATTATGTATTTTCTCTCTCCACAGTTACGTAATCAAGGCCAAGTCAGAGGAACAAGTGCTGCCAATGATGAATGATGATGGATTTAACCGTCACATGCAGTGTTGATATACAAATGTGTGTGTGGATGCATGATTATTTGTATATAATTATATATACGCACATGCATACTGAAGGGGGTTGTTACAGTGTCTCCAGGGTACTATACCTGTCCTCAGCAAAGATTCAAAGGAAACTGCTTTCATTATGTATACCCGAAGCAAATAAAAATCAACTGAGTAATGTCATTTAAAGGATGAATTATGCTAACTGGTATGTTTCATGAATGTCAATACTGGACCAATTTATTCCCTACTTGTGTTTTTTTCCTGTCTTGAGTCACTCTGCTATAACTTGCCCCATATCTCATTGTAAAGAAACAGATTCAAATAAGTTAATTTCAGTTTTGTGTCTTCCCTATGTGGTTATTTTTGGAATAGGAACAATGAATGTATTTATAGCTATTTATTTCTGGGTTGTCATTATCCTATAGTCGAATCAGAAAAAAAAAATTTCTATTAGTGGAAATTGGAAGACTTTTACTGTTGAGTAAGTTTAACCCAAACTTTACCCATTCACTGATTTAAAAGGAAAAAAAATCGTGTTTTATTGGACTTTTGTACATTGAATTGCTAATGTTTTTTCTTCATTAAAATTGGCAAGATTAAGGAAAAATGGCTTGTGATTTATAAAATAAATGCAACTTGAAATTTTCCAGAAGCTGGCTTTTTTAGACAAAGATACTGGCAATACTTGTAGACTATTTCAAGTGTATCTGTGGACGTGGAGGGCGATGGTAGCCCTTCCCTCAAGTGATGCTTCCTGTTAATGAAATCGCTGTTCTCCAGAGTTTCACTTTGGAAGCTATGCAAATGGTCTTGATTTCACACACATTACGCAATGGGATATAATTGTGATTTTAGCTCTTTTCATGTTGAAAATACACTTTAAAAGAGATGTATACTTTCAGATATGATGAAAGTTTAAATTGTAGCATCTGACATATTTCTCTGATATTTGTTAGGAGTAGACACGTAAAAGAAAAGATGGTATAATAAAGACCTCCTGTAGATAATTCTCAAATAGGGGAAATGTCTTCAGCATTTTTTAAGGAACTATTCAGAGCATATCATAGATGTATATTATCAAAATGCTTGCTAGATCAGAAACGATTATTTTAAAAACACTAGTTAGATAAAGTTATATTAATGCCTGGTTTCCTCCCAGCATCCCCAGAAGCCTCGGTGGGGTGAACCTTGCTTAAGCTTCCATCTTCATCATCTCACATACCTCCAAGTACTTTGACATCATTTTGGACCTACTTTGCTTACAAGAGGAGTGATCTGATTTTCATTACAGTCAGTGACAAAATCTTCCTAAACTTCCAGGGTGGGCCAGGTCTGCCGTGCAACTTGCCCTGCCTGCACGCCTGTCTGCTGTGAGTGCCAGGCACTGATGTGTCTGCCAGCACGCGGGCATCTGTCCCTCTCCGGTGTAATTGCACCCTCCCACCCTCTGTGTTGCGAAATTAATTTTTTTTTTTTTCCTTTCTGGATTGGTAGTTAAATGGTTTTGTCCTCTGTACCATCAGGAGGTTGGTTTTGTAAATGTACATAGAGAGATGCGCACGCATACATGCACACGTACCATTTGACAAGTGTGAGCAGCCAGGAGGGCTGTTGCACACCTGGAACCCAAGGGCTCGGTTCTCTCTTCAGCGCTGGAATGCGAATCCCGCTGCCGTTGATGTGAGTCATAACGCAAACTGAGGGAAAGGGACCCTACAACTTTCATGTTTTTGGACTAGTGAAAACTTGAGAGAATCTTGTAGTGAATGTAAAATGTTTAGTTTACTTTGGCAGTCTCTGGTGTGACCTACAGTAAAACAGTCAATGAAATTTAATTAAATAAATTTGATCATAAAATGCTCTGTCTCTTGTCTTAGGTATTAGTATTTGCAGTTCGCTAATGAGCTGGCATTTAGTTTTATTGAGCTGTGTGAGAAGCTTGGAAGTCCTCTAAGGATGCGCTCTGGCGGCCGTGAGCTCAAACCTGGCGGGGGGAGGGAAGGGCTGCTTGTGATTTTTCTTTTGTTTCAGGACTCCAAGCTGAGCAATGCGTATTTAGCTGGAACCGTGCCACTATCTAGAGGAGGATGAGTTCCTTTTGCTTTTGTTGTGTATCATGACTGCCTACCTTAACGTGCCAGGCTGACAGTTTTGCAGACACTTGGCGTTTGATGCTCTCAGTCTGCAGCAGCTCTCTGCCTGTGGCCGTCTTCGTCTGTTACAGCTGCTGCTGATTCTGCATCTTGCCCCTGCGCTGAGAGGATGGTCCTGCTGTGCGGAGAGGACAGGATGGAGGCGCGGAGCTCACCTTGCCCGGTGTGGAGGCGGCTGTCTGAGCACAGTTTCCTCCGGAGCGAACAGCCGCTCTGGCAGAACCTGAGGGAGCAGCACATAAATTTGTGGGTCTCTTGGCAAGGATGGCTGAGAAACCTTTCAAGCTGGGGTAAGATCATGTGAGTATGGAATATGTATGTATGGCGTGTGGGGGAACGGCTGCGCAATTCCAGGCGGCACGTTCAGTCTGGTGTCGGTGATGCGCAAGGCTTCAGAACAGACTTTTGGAGAAATAATTAGAAACGGATTAAGTAATGTAAAATTAACATAGGCAGCTGCCTCATCGGGTGGCACCGGGTGGCTGTTGGGTACCAGAGTGCTTGCGGTAGTCCCAGGCAGGACGTGAAGCCACTCAGTGCGCCCGAGCTGGAGTCTGGATGGGAGAAAGGGTTGCGGGCAGTGGGTGCTGATGCGGGGGTCCCTGCCCAGCTGATCCCATTCTCTGCCCTGTTGGCTCCCGCCGGCAGGCTGCCCTTGCTTCGCAGGCTGGTGGCTCCCAGGCCAGCACGGGGAGGGCAGCAGGGCAGCTGGGTGGGGAAGGGGCTGCCGGCGGGGGTGGGTGTTGGGGTTGGGGTTGCTGCCCAGCAGCGCTGGCCTTCCCCAGCTGCATTGCTGATGGGATGCATCTCCAATGGGCTACGTCTCCCGGTAAGGCCTCAAGACGAGGAGCAGGAGCTCGCTAATGCTGATTAAAACCATCGTCCCAGGGGAGGAGAAAATGAGAAATGGATCACGTGCTGCTGGTCTGCTGAAGGTGCTGGATTTCAGAGAGCATCTGTGATTTTTAAAAGCTTTTTTGAAAAGACATAGTCATTGTTGGGTAGCGCGAGGTCCTCTCGCTCCCTGATCAGGCCCCAGAAAGTGCTGCGATAGCTGCAGGGTGGAACAGGAGGAGCCTTTGTGTTTGGTACGTACAGGACTGAAGCTTGCCTCGGTGTCCCGTTGGAAGCTGGCTCTGGCCTCCCCTCCCTGGCTTCAGTCTTCTTGTAACGGAGCATCCCAGGAACGACCTGGTCTTTTTGTCAAGTATTTTAAAATAATATAACTGCTGTAGTGAGGGAGAAACGATCAGAATTGTGGCAGGAAAAAAGCAGTCTGTGCAATCATGGAACTGATAAATTACAGAAAGGCTTAAGAGCAGCGGCTGGAGATTGCAAGGCACTTTGCAGTTTTTACAACAGCTTTACTTTTTACTTTACAACAGTAACTTTTCCTCTCGGGTCCCAGCTTTCAGCCTTTTTTGATGAAAGTTTGAGTTAAACCGGCATCGGCATTGCTGCTCGGCATTGCCTGCAACAAGGCTTTACTCCTGTCTTCTTTCCCCCTCTTCTCAGCACTCGTTGCACATGAGCTCTTGCTGTCAAGGTTGCTGGCACTGGGTTTGCTGCCTGTCCCTGCTGAGCAGCAGCGCTGGGGGTTTGCCCCCCCGACCGCAGAGGCTGCTGCTTGGCTGCAGAACGGCCGAGGGATGCGGAGCATGGTGGGGGCAGCTGGAGCAGGAGCTGCTGTCCCCCCTAAGCTCTGGGACATACGGTGGGTGCGTGTTACGGGATGCTGGGAGTGATGCGTTAGTCCAGAGAGGTATCGCAGAGGCACAGCATCTCTCTGCAGCCATGGGTGAAGGGGGCAGAGGGTCTCGCCCTGATGCTCGGTCCGTGTGGGGAGCGGGCTGGCTGGCAGCTGCGGCAAGAAAATGGTTCAGAATTGACTGTTGGTTTTCTGCTTTCAGCAGTGAGTGTGTCAGCAGGAAGGATGCTTGTTCTACCTGAACAGAAGTCAAAGGGCTGGATGTCAGATAGGAAGGAGGATGCAGGTGCCTCCATCCCTGGTCTGGCACTGGCAACCTGCAGCCAGCAGCAGGTAAAGCTCCTTGCGGGTGGCACTGAGGCAGGAGCGGGTGCACGGAGACCCCCTCCATCTGGGTGCCTGGGCAATTCACAGCTGCCGCTCAGTGTCGGGGGAGCAGGAGCGTGTAAAGTTGGGGTGTTTGGTCCCGCGGGGGGCAGCAGGAGGGAGGCACCGAGCCCCAGCCTGGCTGGGAAGAGCCCTGCGTGCTCTGGGCTTGGTGACACCCCAACCCCTGCCTTCAGGGACCTGGGGTTTGGGCAGGCACATGGTGATGGGCAGCGCTGTTCACATGGGGTTTTTTCTTGGTGGAAGGCTCAGAGCAAGGAAGTGCCCCTTCCTCGGGGAGTTTCTGAATATGTAACACAAAGCCTGAACATGACACAAGCTGAGCAGTGCTTGGTGGCTCCGACAGCGTTTGGCTCTGTGTGCAGCCTGCTCAGGGTGAGCGGGGCGAGTTTCCCACAAACATGTTTCCAGGCCGGTCTCCGGACCGATGCTCCCATGTGAGATGGGTTCTCCAAAGGGCTGTTTGGCACGGCGGAGCCCTCGTGGCTCTGTTAACTGCCCTCCCACATGGGCACGGCTCCACTCTCGGTGGGCAGATTTCTGCCTGCTAAGGTTCCGTAATCGCCTGCTATAAATTGAAACTTGTATGGCTCCTTTTGGTAAATGCAAAATGGAATTATTTTATTTTTACTACACAGCTTGTTTAGCTTCCAGATGGCAAACCAACATGAAGTAATGGAAGTGCAACATAGTTTTGTTATAATGGATATGTAAACGTGATATTTATTCACTGCAATAGACTGCTGTGAACCATATTCCAGCAGTAACCTTTTAAATCCATCACTTGGCTGCACATAAGTGTGGTCTAAAAGGGACTTCTAAGGGATTTGTTTTTTTCTGGAGGATTTTTTTTAATCATTGAAAAGAAAGGGGAGTGTTTTCCATCTTTTGCCTTAATGTGTGGACTGGGAAACGTCAGGAAAAAAAAAATCTGAGATTTGTGTTTTGGGATTTTGGGTGTGTTGGGTTTTCCAGCCTAACGCCTTTGTAAGCACTCTCTGAGCAGTCTGAAAACGTCTCCAGTAAGACAACTTACTATGAATTTCCCCAAACTCAGTTGATTCAGCTGTATTTAGGAGCTCCATCATCTACTTGGCGGTGCTCTGGCTCCTCTGTGTCGCACGCCACCGGCAGGGGTGAGCAGAGTCACCCTTCCCACCGCTTGGGGATTTCTGACTCTGGCGCCACCCGTTTTGATGGGTCCATCACCACCAAATCTGCATTTCCAGAGGTGAGCATCTGTACTTAAAGTATAATTATTCCTCCTCTTCACTCTTTGGAGCAACTATTCCACCATTTTTGTGAACAAGCGGGGCAGGCTGCACTGCCTGTTTCCCCTTTGGGTGAAGGTGCCGAGGGCACCGAGATGATCTCCCGGCAGGACCGGTGGGGCTTAGTGCCAGGTCACTTGGTTACTTGTTGTTTCTCCCCCTGTTTTTAGCTTCTTTAAAAGAAAAAAAAAAGCCGAGCCCCTCTGAACATTACTTCGGTGGTGTCACTCCTCGGTGTACACAAGTGCTGTGGCAGGAGCGGTGACACTGTCTGCTGGGCCCTTGCGGAACCGCCACCCGCACGCTGCCTGTGCCTGCAGCACCGGCCTTGGCCCTCTGGCACCACCGTGAAAAATTGGCACGGGATGGGCAGGGATGCGGGTGTGAAGCACCAAGCTGACAAAGTCTAAGCAAGAAAGAACCCCCCCAGCATTTAATTAAACTTGAGGAGAAAATGGCTCCAAATGAGCCGCTGCCCATGTGTGGTGGGTCCCGGGGGAGCTTCCCCCTCCCCGTATCTCCCACCTCATTCCCTGCCCTCCCGGGGTCCGTCTGCACGGGACGGTTGATCCCACAGTCACGGGGCAGCGCAGGCATTTGAGCGGGGCTGCCTGCGTGTGCCTGAGGAATGGAGGGACTGCGCTTCCACCGAGACAGCGTGCCCACTCACCGCCCGACCTGCCTCGGGCGCCCAGGCATGAGCCAAGCCCACGGCACCGACACCAGCACCGGGGCCTGCTGGGGGCCGTCGTGGCTGAACCCAGCAGGTGCATTGGCGTCAGACGGGGAGAGCAGCCACGGCGAAGGTTCCTGCTGTCCTGGGGCTCCAGAGGGACAAGGGGCCGTGAGCAGCCGCCGGCACTTCCCTGCCCGTCAGTCTCCCTTAAAAAATGTATTTCATAAAGCTTTTTCCCCAGGCGCTGGAAATTTGTGTTTCAGAGGAAAACTCAGAAATTTTCAAGTACGAGGCAAGGCTCCTGGCCTCCTCACCTCTGGAGGATGCAGCCTCCTGCAAAGTTTTTGTTTTGATGTAGCAAAACCCCTGTGAGCTGAGGATAGGTATTAGAGCCCTTTCGTCTGTCAGGTCACCAGTTTGTGTCTCGAGGACCTTTTCCCAGTCTCCTGAACCAGCGACAGAGTCTTGGAGCAACTGTAAATGCTTTTTAAACTGTCCTTAACCTCTGTGCTGATTTGGGCTACAAGGAAGAAAATGGAAACATGCTAAAAGAACTACATATAACTCAACAAGGTGCCTATCGATAGAAGTTCAACACCTTTGTTTCTCTTAGGACACCAGACCACATGGAAGTGTACAAATAAATGCCTCTGAGAGATGCACAATAGGGAAGGGGGATGGGAGGAGGTTTCCACATGTGGGCATGTGCCAGAGTGGGAGCATGGGCACAGGGAACGCTGGAATTGCAAGGGCCTGCCCTTACAGTTTGCTGCGATGGCACAAATCTCTTTGACGATTTATTGAGGATTATTTAACCACCTGCTGAAAAGCAGTTGTTCTGGCTGGACTCTCACTGACCGTGTGAAACAGTAAGAGGGGGAGAAAAATGGCTGTGAAGGATTTGTGTTGTATTTCCATAGCGCTTCTAAAAAGTGAAATGGATTCAGTTCCTGCTGTGCTTAGGCTACCCCTCCACAGGGCAAAATCCTGCTCCGGAACAGTTTTGCAAGACTGAAAGCCCAAATCCTGCTCCTGTCCCCCTCACTGGGACTGGACCAGCTTTCCGCAGAGGTGCGTGTGGTTCCCACCGGTACTGGCGAGCACAGTGCTGAGAGCACTCGTGTCCGCACCAGCAGCTCCAGGAGCAAGCAGTTGGCTCTGGGCTGTGGGGGTCCAGCCCAGCCGGTGCCACAGGCTCAGCGCTTGCCATCAGCAGCTGGGCTGCGATCATGAAAAATGCGTCTGGGTCTGGTAAGCCAGAGGGATGAACGTCAGGGCAGGTGATGGGCTGTTGGCAAGCCAAGGTGAAGGCTCCTGCATGGCCAGCCCTGTTCCTGCCTTGGGGCTGCTCCTGCAGCATCGGGTGGTATCAGTCTAAAATGTTACCCTGCCGCGTGCAGCTTCTGCTTTCTGAGCTCTTGGTGGGTCTGTAGTTGTAACACCTCAGCACGCTGCTATTATCTGCCAACATCCACCGGCAAAAGCGGAGGATGAATGCTGCTCCTGTCACCCCACACCTTCATGTTTGCAGCACCTGAGCTTGTGACCGGCAGAAGGCTGGCACCGGCGGGCGCACGCCTCAGGATGGTCACGGAGTGTTGCATGGGCAGATAATCCTGTGTCAGGTGTGGTGGGGCTGTACAAGCGCTTCCACCTCTTTGCTTTGCCCCCCTTGAACCCTGGAGCAGCGTTGCCTTAAGGCCTGACTCCTGCTCTGGTCTGAAGCGCGCCTGACAGATGGATTTTAACATCGTGACCCCTCCCCAAAGAGCTGGACTAAGTGTGTGCTTCGCTTGAAATGTTGAAATAGTATGTCTATGCTTGTCAGGAAGAATAAAATAGCTTTGTAACTTAGCAGAAGCTTGCACCGTGTTTCCCTCAGCACTTAGCTCTGCAGGCGCTGGCAGCAGCGCAGCAGCTCCGTGTTAAAGGAGGATGTCGCTCGGGGTTAATCAAGGCAGGGCGCTGGGTGCTGGCTAAAGCCTGAGGTCTGCAGGGACCCAGAACGGAGCTGGCACAGCGGGGAGGTCCCTGGTGGTTTGTGCCTTGGGGGGCTGCAGCCCCAGAGGCACTGGGCTGTGCGGGGCACATTGGCACGAGGGTGGGCTCCTGCAGAACGAGCTGCTGCTGAGGCTCCATGGGAATAGCGCCTTGTTTGTGTTGGGAAGCGGAGAGAGAGCTCCGTCGTCTGCCAGAGCAGCTGGCATGGCGGGCTGAGGGCACGCACGTGGCACGTCATGGTCAGCAGTGCCCGAAGGATGCAGGTGCGACCCAAACCAGTCTTCAGCGACACTGACCACCACGTGGTGCCTTTAGGTGCTGTCATCCTCACCTGAGAGCTGTGATTTTAGGAGAAAGGCTGGTGCTGGCTGGTGTGCTGGGGTGAGGTTTGAGCACCAGGTGGGTGTGCGGTGGCCGTGGCTGCCAGTCGGGCTCCGTCCTGCTATGAACAGCCGGAACGGCCTATCAGCAGGTGCCAGATTCCTCCGGTCTCGGTTCCTTTTGTTCACCATTGCTGTTTTCAGCTGATCATCAACTGATTTCAGCGTCTTCCTTCTGTGTCGGCCTGCTCAATGTATGAGCAGCACCAAGACACCCACAGCCCTTTCCCACTGCAGGGACCTGTATTTCTTGCAGACACCTCTGCTTCCCCAAGACCTCAGTGCACACTTGGGCATCTCGCTCCTCTCTCTGCTTCCCTTCTAACCAAACCCTAGAAATACCACTTCGTGTGTCGTGGCCAGCAGAGGTGCAGAGGGCTCTGCAGAGCCCCTGGGTGGGCAGGGACGCACAGCGCAGACCCTGCAGGTTTGCAGAAAGCTGGAAATATTGCATGTGGCTGGAGCCCTTGTCCCCAGGGCCATCCTGGGGGTTGCTGCTGCAGCTCTGCCCTACCTGCAGGTAGATGCAGGCATGTGTGGGTGCTGGTGCCAGCCCTGTGAGGCTTTCTGCCCCTGCACATCCTGCTCTCAGGTGCTCTCGTCATATTTTTGGCTGAGAGGAAGAAGTTGTGGCTGATCTGTGGTTAGAGCAGTTGACGTTTCTGTGTATCGCTAAATCATAATTGCTGGGTTGGAAATGATAGAACATTAAAAATTAAATGCCTATGTGGGTTACGCTGGGGGACAGCACCTCCCCACACGTGGCTGGTGTTCATCCCTGCAGAGGCGTGGGAGGGTTTGGAGACGGTTGATACGTGGAAAAGCCTGGTGATGTTAAAACTGTGTTTTGTTACATTGTGTATTGGTGGATAAGGTCTAATAGCTTTTATTTGCTCTTCCCTGGCAGACCTGTGGTGTATGAATATTAATGCCTTTCACACAAATGTGGAGGGTTTAGCTCTTTTCTAGGTTACGGCGCACAGAGCTCCTTAGGTGGGCGCAGGTGACGTGCTGCAGAGGTGCATCAGGAGCTGCACTGAGCGACGGCGAAGCTGGGAACTGGAAAACTGCCAGCACCTCCCTCCTACAGTGACCAGTCCAAAGGAAAAAAAGGCTGGAGGTGGCCAGAAGTGCTCGAGGCAGTTCTGCAGCAGCCACCGGCTGCCCGTGACTTGCCGGGTTCAGGTGCAGCAGCCAAGAGTGAAACCTCTGTTGCTTTTGGGGCTTGTTTGTCCTTTGCCACTGTCAGGTGTCACTACCCACCTGTAGTTTTGCTAGGGCAAAGCTTTCTAAAAAAAAAAAAAAAAAAAAAAGCATTTGATTAGCTTAGTTTGCAATGTTCATGAGATTTTTCAAAGGTATTTCCTTTTTGAAAAGTTCTAACGTGTTTGTTTTGCAGATGCAGCTGCCCCTTGCTGGCTTCCTCCCGGAACAAAGACCACCAAGGTCCACTCACTTCTTGGTTTTGTAACCACACCACTAACGGCATTGCTACAGCTGCAGGGCCCCGCCAGCCTGCAGCTTCCTTTGCGATCTGGCAAAACTTGCTGCAGTGAAAATGAAATACCTCAGCGGTGACGGGGGTATTTTGTTCTTGCAACGTTTCCTGCCAGTGCCAGAATCTCTGCAATGCGAAATATTCTCTTACAGTCAACATACTCTAAATCAAGCTTTAGTAGGGCAGCTTGTTAAAAGGCACAAAATCTTTATTTTATATCATTCACACACACAGTGTAAACTTCAGTTTTGGTCCTGTGGTTCCTGCAGTAAATACCTCCCTCCCCAGCCTCTGTTATAAAGCACTAACAGGTCACACCTGGTGCATAGTACCTGGTGAGAAGAAAATCAGAACATGTCTCTGATCACCACAAGCCCATCAGCAAAACCTTTTCCTCATGTGTCTGATGATTAGCCAGCTTCCTCAAAAAGGATCTGCAGCTGACATTAATCAGCATGGAATGTTTGCTAATTGCTTCTGCTTTAAAATAAATACAGATATACCTGTGGAAGCAAAAGAGGAGGCAGAGTTCTAGCTGAAGCACTGTGGGTACAGCAGCATGTGGTGGTGTATCGCTCCCAGGAGCTTTTGTAGTGTGTATTTGTTTTGTCACTGCACAGAAATGTATCTTCTTTAAAAATTTGATTCCTGAAACTTTATACTAGTAAATAGTCTTTGATTTGAAGCTCTTGGTAGCAGAATCAGTATTTACAGTATTTTTTGCAATTTATGCTGTTCTGTTTATGCAAAAAATACTCCTGCTCCATTTGAGGTAGGAACAAATGTGATATATTCCATGAGTTTCCAGCAGATGAAAGAAGCAAGATAAGTAAGATTTAAACGTAAGCATTAGACAATTTCCTAATATGACTGCTGAAACAGTCATATATGGCAGATACTTTTGAGTACCTCAGGATTCAGCATATGTCATACAAATAAACAAGCATTATCTATTGCTTCTAAATTTCCATTGACATTAATGTTCTTTTCTGATGGACTAACTTGCCTTTATTTAAAAAAAAAACAAACAAACTGGTGAAATTGGTGAAATGGATTTGCTGATACAGAATTATGAAAATGAGGTGTGTGTCTGTATATATATATGTGTGCATGCACACACACCACTCGGCGAAGTTACTCGCAGTTTTTCTGACTTGCCTTTGTACGTTTCTAGCTAAGTTACATTTCTGAATACAGCATCTGTCATTAGTTTTGTGTTGTAACTTTCCCTCTCTGTGCGTGTTTGTATCAGAAGTCAGAGCAGGCAGAAGCCAGGCTGTTCCAATTTTGAGACTGCATCATAAACTTTTAGCACAACAGAAATATAAATAGTATTCAGTCGATTAGAGGATCTTCTTATCTCGAAAGCATTTACATTGTAACTGGGAAATATTAGCTCACTGCACGTAATACATTCCTAATTGCTAGAAAACATTTTAAAACCCTTTCAGATGTAGGTTTTAGGAACAAGTATCTCATGGGGACAGACTCCAGCATTTCCAAATAGTCAGGGCTGACAAAATGAAATACGGGCTGTTACTCTGCAACTTCTGCTAGATGAGGAAAAATAACTGAGCATTTGTTACACAGTCTTCAAATTCCAATAAAGCCTTATCTATAGCGTCTTGTGCTCTATTATGCAGTATCTGTGTTGGGCAATTAGCTAAAGCAGACATTTATTTTCGCTTTCCATTAATTTGTAGATAATTGCGTCTCCCTAAATTAATGTTAGCTGTAGGAAATGGTGATGCATTGTGAAAGCCCAAGCCATCCTATCCCTTTTTTAGGTCCAGCCTTGACGTCCCGGGGTCATCTCTGCTTGCAGAATCAAGTGAAGGAAGGACCATCCTGTTTGCAGCTGCGCTGCAGCAAGCAGCTGTTGGACACGTTTGGATGTTTCAGTGGGTTTGAAGTGGCAGTGGCCACACAGACAAGAAACCCCATCTCAACCAAGTGAGTATTTTCTCACTTGGAAGAGGAGCCAATATTTTGGCAGCTTCTGGAGCTTTTACTCCGGAAAAATGCACACACCAAATGCCTCAGGCGGCGGCCGAGGGCTCCAGCCCCGCTCGGAGGAGGACCAGCTCTGAAGCAGGGTCAGGTCAGGCAGTGCTGTGTCCCACCAGGATGGGGGGTGTCCCCCGGCTGCCAGCCTTCCTGGTGGGGGCTCTGGCCTGTGCCCCCTGGGTGCCGCAGGGGCGAGCCCAGCTCCGTGCAGCAGGCGGCAGCGACCGGGGGCTCTGCTGGAGGCACCACTGCCCTACGGATGGCTCACATGGCAGGAGAACCTACTGATTTTGTGGTTGGGATCAAATGATCTATGGAGAGGCTCTGGATAATTTTATGGGACATCTTTGTTTCTTCTGATGTAGAAATGTGTCATTTTCTATAAGCTCACATTTTGTAGCAATGACATTTTTCCCAAGGGTCTTTTTTCTGAGGAACTCTGCTACAATTACTTGAAAGACTTTTTCTATTTTCATATTTTTATTTTAACAAAATTTTTCAATAAAACATAGTGGTAATGATTGCTACCCTTTTGTTGACCACTGCAAAAATTTCAGTGGCTGCTATCAGTGTTTTTATATTAATCTGACCGAGAAATTTAATTGTTTTGTAATGATTCTTCAAAACCCAGGGTTGTTCTGAGGTCATGCACAAAGGACTTGGTCCCAACCAACACAGTGGCTGGAGAAAATGAATAGCTCTCTGCAAAGACAGCTCGAGCTAGTGCTGCCGGGCGACTGAAGGCTCTCGGAGGTGCTCCCGTTCTCTGCTCTGCCCGTTTTCCACCCCTGCCCCCAGAGCGCTCTGCCCCCCACTCCCCGGCCCCAGGCAGGGCTTGCGGTGGCGATTGCAAAACTGCAGGCACATTCACTATTTATGCCTCTGTCATTAATTAATCTTTCTACGAGTTTCCTTTGGGGAATGATATTTCTTACATGGGCCACTGGCAGCGGGGAGAAATAAAAAAAAAAAGAGAGAGTGCCTGGGATGGTGCCGTGGTTTTAGAGCAAAGTCTGAAACTTGGGGCTGTAACTGTGATTTTTTTTCTTTTTTCATTCAGTGCATACAATTCAATAGTCTTCTCTATTGAATTATGTCTCAACAGAGACATCAGAAAAATAATATCTTTGTAGTTTTGTAACTCTTTTTACTAAAGACTTTTTACTGGCTTGAATTTATATGGAAAATTAATTTTAATCAAGAGCAACTAATTGTTAAGACCATAGTGTTGCCTGGCAAGGTTTGACTCAGCCTTATTCACACTTGGGCTGGAAATGAACAGTTTAAAGGGAACTTGCCAAAGGAGGGAAAGCATTCTTTGCATGAGGAAAAAAGAGTGTCTCTAAGATCTGAGGAGGGTGGGAAATGAGACAGACATTATCTAGAGGACGGTGACTGCCATGCCTCATGCCTCTTACCGGGGCATGTAGCCACTGGGGATATTTTATCCACTGCTACCCTGGATAGCCTCCTCCCCTTCTCGTTACCTGCTGCCAAACCACGCCAAGAGCAAAGTTCTGGCACTTGCCATGATTTAAAAGAAGGATATGTCAAACCCAGCTTTTGGAGGCATGCTTTCAATAACTTCCACCTGAGCATTGCCTACATGAGGACAGGCTGGACACTTAATTTGTCTTGAGTTCAAGGCTATGCGGGATCTTGTCTCACTTAGGCTGCCTCTGTTTGAGTAGTGGGTTATGGTTCTGATGTTCCTCCCCTTCCCTCCACAGAGATGCACCTGAAGTGGCTGTTTGAATGTAACACACACACCCCCAGGCAACAGAGACGAGAAGGATCTGCTAGTGCCGAGGGTATGTATTTTACGTTTTGCTTTACAATGCACTCTGCTGACAGAACCTGGAAGTAGTGTTCTTCTACTTGTTTTGATACTTGTTCTTGTACTTACTCTGCTTTGTTGCTCCTTCCCCCCACTTATCCTGGATGTGTTGTATTTTTTCAAAACGCCAGTCTCGGCGTGCATCAGCACAGCCTGGATGCACCAGCGTGTTACCCTGCAGGTCAGGATCTGCCTTCCGTGCTTCACGGCAGCCTTGGATTTCTCATTGCTATAAGCACAGTAAACTCAAATTTAGTTCTGAAACTTTATGTCCTCAGGTTGGAGACACGTTTCTTTCTAGCACCCATTCTACCTGGTTTCTTTAATTTTTCTGTTTAAAATTCTATGGCTTTCTCTTTTAGAATTGTGTATCCAAGGCCTGAACAAGAAACTCAAGGTATTTGAACTTTGCAGTGCTTCTCCAATCCCAGTTAAAATCCTGATACACTAATTCAACAAATTTTCTAATTTTAA